>NW_004524641.1:11384891-11400105 GCF_000260255.1 Octodon degus
AAGCACTTATTTCACTGAGCCATCTCCCTGGCCCCAGGAAAACTTTTAATGTAAAAACATTTGTGGAAATTGGAGCTTTGGGGAATTAATAATATCCAGGATAATCAAGAATAGAATGATATATGTTTTGTGCTCTGTCATATGTGCTTTCTCTTTAACCTTCTTTCTCTTTGTTTGAAGAAAATACACGTGCTAAGGCCGTTACTCCTTAGACAAGACCAGCATGTGTGTTCTTTCCTGGGTAAATTCTCACTTGGTTTCTTGTGTTTTGAGATACAAAAGTAAGAAACATGGAAACAAATTACCACTTTCAATTAGAAGCAGCAATGTGCAAAAAAATTATAAAAATATTAAAATATAAGGAGTGCTTGTCATTAAAAAAAAATAAAGCTAATGGTATAGAGTTCTAGGAATCTTTAATGGTTTGTCCCTGATAATCAGATGGAATTCAGAGAAAGAATAGATTACAAAGAGAAACAAGAGTATCAAAGAGAAAGTAATCAGGGACTATCCATGTGGTTGAATAAAAAGGATTTGGTAAAGTCAAGGTAAGAAGATAGCTCAACAAATTTTTATAGATAGAGAAAATTTTGATACTATAAAAGTAAAAAAGGTACTATAGGGATTTTTTTTTTTAAAGAAACTTTTTTCTTGGCTTGTTAATTGAAACAGAGAATAAACTACAGAAATTTGTATTTTATACTCTTTAATACTACTTTAAAAAGTCCGGCTCTGACCCCAGGGCACCTTAGCTGACGATTGAGACTGGGCGTGGTGGCGCACACATGTAATCCCAGTGCTTGAGAGGCTGAAAATGGGAAGATCACTACGAGTCCAAGATGTGTAGTGAGACCCTGTAGACCCTGTACTAAATACATTAAAAATAAAAAATAAATAAATAAATAAAAAGTAATATACATGATAATCTTGAAATGTATTTAATTTAGAAGAACTTATATACAATGGCATGTGCTAGTTATTTTTTAAGCTTAACTGATACACTTATCTCAGGTAGTCTAATAATTTATATTCAAAGTGGTGCTAAGCATTGTTTTAAAGGATTTCAGTGAAGAAGAAACCACTTCAAATCCTACAATTTTTTTTATTTTTTTTTAGAACCAGGGATTGAACTCAGGCCCTTGCGCTTACCAGGCAAGTGCTTATACTACTGAGCTATCTTCCTGGCCCCTACAAATCTTAAACATTAAGAAAT
Organism: Octodon degus; assembly: GCF_000260255.1. Classification (NCBI taxonomy): domain Eukaryota; kingdom Metazoa; phylum Chordata; class Mammalia; order Rodentia; family Octodontidae; genus Octodon; species Octodon degus. Next base: position 11,386,105 of record NW_004524641.1, read on the forward strand.
CTCCTAACATTAGGTCTATTAAAATTCAAATTTAAATTGTCCACTATAATGTTTTTAATTAAAAGAGTGCACATTCATTAAAGCTAGAATATATGTTATCGCTCTAAAAAGCATGAGCTACACAAAATAGGAAACATAATTTTTCCACACAAACTGATGCATTCGAGGGAAATGATGATTCTTAAAACTCCCAGTTAGTCTTAAAGCAAGGGAACTTGCACACAAAGAAATATTTTCTTACATAATTTTAGATGACTTATTTAGGAGCTACCAAAATAAGAATTGAATTTTGACCACCCAAAGGCACATTTAGCAAGTCATTAGTCAGTTAAACATTTCCAACTGTATTGTAAAGTGGCAATAGAGTTGGCAATAGCCATGAGCTAATTAGGACATTACCTTAAAGCAAAATATTAATTTTCTATTCACTCTGCTACTTTGGAGATGATAAAACAGCATAAGCACATTTTATTCAGCAACTAAAAATACACCAAAGTGAATTCTTATAAGGAGAGACTGTGTGTTCAAAGACGTTCACTCCAGCACTCCAGCGGCTGGAGCCAAGCTGACCTGTGCAGGGTGACAGAGAACTTGTCCATCCGGCCGACAGAGTGGCTCAGGGCAGCGGTTACCATGACATACCAGACACACGATGAGCCCATCGCATGACCAGACGGGCTTCCTGCAACAAGTAGCATCCATTGGAACGACGGTTAATTAAACACCAAGATCAGAAACAGACATGGGAACAGCATAATTGCCACAAAATTACAAATAACTCAGGAAAAAAAAAACCCACAGGACTTTACAATATGTAAACGTTTAAGAAGCAGGTAAAAATAAAGAACACTGAGTCAAACTGAGTGAACACTATCTCAAAAATATTTTTTCTAGGTTTTTAAGTTCATTAAATTCCAGGTGTCTATATAGTCCAGGCTTTTACATCAAAATCTAAAACACTATTCATTCTTCATGTCTGATTGTTTTTAATTGGCCAGAAGATTAAAGTATTTATATTGGATCTTGAATCAATTAATCTTCCTCCAGCTGAAAAGTCAAACTCTAAAGAATGTCATCGCTAGGTTTGTGGTTTATTGATTGATTCAGAAATGACAGCTGCATGCAAGCAGCTATCCATATGCCTATCTTGTGATGCTGCAGTGAGGATCTTTGTTATGCACGGGGAGTGAGGAGACGCTGTCCAGGGAATGGTAACGCAGGCAGAAAAACCAGGTAGCCCTGCTGATCCCAGAATGTCTCTCCCACGCTGCTTGGTTTTAATTTTAATCACTGTACTTTGATGTTGGCCAGAATTTTTCCCCTAGCAAATATTCCCTGTAGGTAAATACAGTCTTTGAAAACACAAGACACTAGTCTCTTTTTTTTGTTAAACAAAGACAAACCTATTTGTAGTCTATAGGAATTTTCAAAAGCTTTTGCATACGTAAGTGAACTGTCTCCAAGGAGCAAATATAGAATCTCTCTCTCTTTCTCTCTCTCTCGCTCAGAGACACAACACACACACACACACACCCCTCATAGGACAGAATAAATGCTGGGAAGTGGTAGAATAGACCACAATGACTTTTGAATTATCTCCAAGATTATCCATCTGTCCATTCACTGCACACTAATTTCACAAAGATAGAAGTACATATCACCCCTACTTGATGGAGCATAGAGTTTAAGCAACCACATAATGCATTTATAGTATGGTATGATATGTGATATAACAAGCATATGTATATTTTATGAGAGCAAAAGGGCATTTGGAAAATCCATCAGAACACGTACATTCACCATCTTCAGGGTTATTTTCAAAGGATTTCAATTTGCAAGAATTTTATGCTTTGTAGCTGGTGAGGTACAATAAAACACATTCTTATAAGTTAAAACAGTGTGTAATTTTCTTTTACATACATTTCAAATCACCTTTTAAATAACCTTTTTGAAATTGTTCTTTTGTTGTTGGCAGTGCTGAGGATAAAACCCAAGGCCTCCATAGTTAAGTGAGTGCTCCACCATTGAGCTAATCCCAGACCTTCTCTTTACAGTTCTAAACTTCTTATTCAGAATCTTATTTGTAACAAAAAAGGAAATGTCCTGAGAAAGCTACTACTTTACTACACATACAAGAAAAAAGTTCTAAGATTAGAGATAATGTGTACTGAAAACAGTCATATTGAGGAGACCTTACTCTGCTTACACAAAACTTATCTATTTTCTGTTCATGGGTCTTAGAAGACCTCTAATAACTTTGAAAGTAGCTGAACAGCGGATGAGTCAACATTTCTAGGCCTTAAGTAGTATTCTTTGGGAATTTGTTCTGTTTTCCTGATTGTCTTAGTTTTTTTTTTTTTTTTAAACATTTTCTTTTTTTAGAAATTTTTTTAAAAATATTTATTTATTTATTTAGTGTGTGGCCAGCTCAGCCCACCAGGGGGCGGGTGGGCTGGCATGTGGTGCTGGGGGATTGAACCGAGGTCCCTGTGCTTTGCTTGAGCTTAGCTTGTTCTAAGTAGGTGCTTTAGACCACTGAGCCATCTCACCAGCCCCTGATTGTCTTAGTTTTAAGGCATTACATTCTCCCAAAAAATAAATATTAAATTATAAAATTATTTGGGGAGTATTCTCCCAACCTACCCTCTCACCAATAACAGAATAGAATTGGATTATTCATAAAGCTACTTTCTCATTAGCAATGCTGATGCTTATGAACTTTTAGCCTCCTCACTTGCGACATTTTGATTCATACTCTATATAATATCATAATCATGATGTGACGATAATCATACATAATGACTGTGTGTTGGAATGTCTTCAGTAACTTCAGGCTATGTTAATTGCTTACCTGGACCAGTTTCACATGTAGTAGGGAACTGTTCAAGGCATAGGTTTGAATGATTTGGGTAAAGTTGAGTTTCTTGAACCCACCAGTACGGCCGATGACCAAATAATATCCTGTATTTGAAGAAATATAAATACTCATACATATATTTAAGCACACAATTATTACTTACTTTGGCATTTTTTTACTATAAAAATGGCATAAGTAGAAAATTGATGAGGAAAGCTCACGATTAAGAGACTGAAATGACTTGGATTCTGGTCTTTCACTCATTGTAGAGGGTAGTCATGTGGGGTTTAGCACCCTACTGTCCCATAAGCATAGGAACTTTTTTCCTTGTGAGGAATGTCCCTGGGTGCTTTGGGTACTTAGGAAATATCAAAATGATCCCTAAAATCATCAACCTACTCATAATGTGCTGCTCCCTTAACTAACTTCTTGGTTATCAAAAAATGTTATAGGGTTTTAGAGTTTACTCTTAAGTCAGTTAAAGTATACACTTCTATGCTTTTTGTAATTTCTACTTATGAAATTGGTTTTCAAATATTAAAATAGTATGTTTGAAAGAATTTCTAAGTTAAATTATACACATCTGAAGCAAAAGCAACAAATCTAAGAAGTTTCAGGGAAAAAGAAAACAGAAGTCTTACCATTTAAATATAAGATTGAACCAATCCCCAATGACTGCTACCCATATCATCTTGGTTCCAACTGTCTGATTAAGTTGAAACCAGAGTGGAAAATAAATAGAAAAGATATTCCTGGGGTCTCCAACATTGGACATAAAATTTAGAAAATCGTAGTAAGCCCGATAGTCCTTCTGCAAATGTTGAATAATAAGCACTCCATTCTTATGAAGAAAATCCATCATGAGAAATAGGCAGAGGCAAACATAGAGCAATTGGCGCAGTGTACTCTAAGTCCCACTGGTTTTATGCACTGCCCTCACGGCGTGTGGAGCCATTACTGTGACATGTGACACTCACCATCTGTGGAAAAGAGATGTCTCTGTTCACCTCTGTTGAAAAGGTCATCTGTTTGTGATTTTAATTGGCGGAAAACAAGTGAAGTACATGCTGATCTGTGGCAATTTGAGGAGAAATTTGGATAGAGCACAATGAATTTCTTATGCAATCTCCCATTTGTGTGAACAGTTGGATTGTGTTTGTTTGAAATTTTTTGCACAGTTCATTTCCTGCAGGAGAGACATTAGCAATTTCTATGCTTGGCCAGAAGACTATGCAAATAATTATTGCATGTCAAATAGCTCTTATTAAAGTCTTGCATTTTGATGTAAGATAGACTGTTATTCTGACTATTCTACTGGGTCTTTGAGGAAAATGGTAAAGATATGGGCATGAAAATTTTACATGACAGATTATTTTCTGATTGTAGTATTTTGAATGAAATTTATAAATATAACATTTATATTTATAAATAATAGTATTTATTATCAAAGAGAAGAATAGAAGGTAGAAGGTCTGAGAGGTAATGTTATTTTTTTACTGTGAGGCAAAAAAAAAAAGCAGAAATGGTGGTCATTTGGGTAACAGAAATGTGTTAAAATTGAGTTGTGCTTTTTACTGACTGGAGAATATAGTTGAGATGATTTGAGAGCTGCTCTTCAGTGAAAGACTTCAGTGAAAGTCTACTCTTCATGTGAGTAGACTTCAGTGCACTTTTGATCAATCAGCAAAATGGTTTGTTGAAAACAGTGTTCACTAGAAGTAGGTGGGACGCCCCCAAACAAAAAGGTCAGTGGGCGTGAACAGAAGGGCGGGATCTCAGTCAGAGGGAGGCGCTGGCTTTTGAGCACTAAGTTCTGCCCAGGAAATGAAAATGGAAACAACTGAGCCTGCCAGGTGGCCAAAGATGGCTCTAGATATAGTACTGGTTACCTCACTGTTTGGATCTCAGCTTTGCTAACCATGGCCTCCCTCACTAGAAATCATCTTCATAGACTATGCACAGCACTTTGAATTTCTCTTTGAGTTTTCTCCTAGCATTTAACAGCACCATTGTTATTAGCTTTGGTACCTTCCTGGCCTCTGTTGCTTCCCCTGGAAATAATGCTTTGGTTGACCTCTAACATCTTTTGGGGTGCTTTTTAGGAAATGGCATCTTCATCTCACCCCAGATCAATTTAATTTTGGATGATGAGCCCCAGGTATTGGTATTACAAAAGTACTTCCCAGGACAGTCCAATGTATAGTCAGGATTTAGAATCATGCTAAAGAAATTCATGTGAAATATCAGACCTGACTAATCAGTCTATGCTTCCGGCTTTTTTGTTAGCATATTCCGGCTCTATAATTTCCATAATCTCTTTAATGAGCTGTGAAGAAGGACATAACTTTCCTTTATTCTTTTTCTGAGAAGTGTTTGAGCTACATAATTCATAATATTCATTTTCTGCAGAAGTGTCTTGTCCTTAAATCAGGGCAGGAATGATATCAAATAAATTTTGTCTTACAATTACAAATGAATTTCATGCTCATTCAACACTTCAGAGTCTGTGGACTGTGATGAAGTTGGCTGTATATTAGCTTTTCATCGCAGGTAGTTAATTTAGAAAGACTGTCTCCTAAGGACTATCTAGTTCTGTAGACTAGGGGATAATTACCCAAAACAAAAGTAGTTTGATTCCTTTTGCCCTTTAACAAGATCAGCTAACTCTTGATTTAAGCATAATTTGTAATCATACATTTATTTTGAATTTACTTAGTATTTTTCTCCCGTACTGCCATATAAGCTGCATAAAATAAGGGCTCAGATCTGCTCTGTGGACCAGTCAGGGAGAAGCACTCAGCGCAGAGCCACACAGGGGTGTAGCTGGCACGCCATGTGGGGCAAGGGATGGAATCCTGGTCCTTTCACTTGCCAAAGCAGGTGCTTAGTCTGCTGAGCTATTTAATTTTTCAAAAAAGTCTCTTAGTATTACAGTTGTGTTGAACCCTACAATGCCTGGAATTTCCCTTGGACACACTGTCATTTTTGGTATTATTAAATATCTACTGAACAAATGTTTGAACAAAACTCAATATAAGTGCTAACTTATGAAGATGCTATGTTTTAAAAAATGCTTATTTGCTTAGTCCAAATTCAAATGCATTTTCCCACAGAGATGATGTAATAAAGTGATCAGACCAAGAAAGCTTAGCACAGTGAGAAAAAATGTATGTAAGGTTTATCTAAGGGGGAAAAACACGTATATACTTATGTCTACAGAGAATGAAAAAGTACTTTATGTTTACCATGAGGAAGAGAACAAAGGAAGTGGGGATGCAAGCCAGACTTCCTCAAATATTCTTACTTTGTAGATTTGACTTTAAAACCATGTAAACAGTTCATGTAATTATAACATAAAGTTAAAAGCAATTCATGGAAGAGTTAAAAAAAAAGAAATTAAAAAATGAAAACAATCTTTCATACTCATAATATTTGTTTTATGATTTGTTCCTGTGAGAAATCTCTTTTTTTTTTTTTTTTTTTTTTTTTTGAGAAATCTCTTTTTAAACATTTCCCTAGTCTGCCTCAGCTTGGCCTCTCCCACCACAGTCGCTGCAGTCTGGGGTTGAGGTCCAGCCCAGAACCTACCCTACAAGGAGGGAGTGACAGGAGACCAGTTCTTTGCAGTACTAGTCGTCTTTGCATGGAGCTTTTCTCTCCAATAACAGACTGTGTTACATGCTAGTCACCGCAAAGCCAAGGTTATCAGAGTTCAAGGTGTGCCCCAAATCAGTTCAGCAAGGGCAGATTGAAGCTACCTAGACCAAAATAAAAAAGAAAGTAGACCTGCCACTTCAGCTCATCTGTTTTGTGAGGCTGTTTCTCTCAAAGTGTGATCCACCCACGGACCATCTGCCTCTTGGTACCTCACACAAATGTCTAGGCCAGCTCCAGATCACAGAACCAGTCTCTGGGAGATGTCCAGAAATATGCCCCCTAATGAGCTCCCTGCACAGCACTTATGCACGTCAAGTTTTAGAAGTTCTGTTTTAATTCACCCCTCCTTTGATAGAAGGTGTCTGTATCCACCCAGTGTCTCTAGGTGGAGTCAAACCTGCCTCGAATTACTGAGCACTTTTTCTCACTTGCCTTTTTTGGAGTTTTCATTTGATTTCTTCTCATAGATGTCAGCAATTCTCACGTGACTCCTTTCAGAACTTCCTTTCTATTGCTTTTTCTCACAAAAGCACACATTAAAATCTTAAAAATATTTGCTTTAATTAATGCTAATTATTATTTTGCCAGCAAAGGCTGAGATTCTTAATCAGAGCAGAAGTAGGGCAAAGAAACAGAATTATAAGTTTATGCACAATTCTTATGCTGTATCTGTTTTGTGCTGTGCCATCCCTGCCTCTTCTTCTGCCTCTCTTTTTTCCTCTTTTCTCCTTCCCCTCTGTCTCTTTGCATCTCTGTCTCTCCTTTTCTTTTTTCTGCACCTCACCCTTGTCAATACACTAATCACTTAGTTATCCAAATCTTTGAATTGGTTGGAGAATTTGGTCTCTCTAGTCTGAGATCAAGGGTAGCTCCAAGAAAGCAAGGATACATTTGACTTGTTCATGATTGCGTCTGTAAATCCAACCAGATGTCCTACACGTAATAAAGGACCTCAGGATACTGCACAGCCATTCTTTTCTGGATTTTGTTCATTTTCCTGTTTCAGTAGGAGAATTCTCCATCTGATTCCTCTAAACATTCAACAACTAGAACTCTGCTCTGCCAGGAAAGCATTTTTGAAAGAAATCTCTTCAGTCACTAGGTCGTCGATAAACTGTTTTGATTTATTTAAGGGTCAGTAGGTGTCCTGAAATTGCTTGCAAAATCTTTGTGGTTGTGCACAATTTCTTGGAAGAAGGCTGCAGCTTTCACCAGATCCTCAATGGAATCCCTGACCCAAGCAAATTAAATACAGAGTGAAATTCACTGGCATCCCATGCACTGTCTGTGGTGTTTATAGGCAGAACCTCACCATTTTCTTAATTTTCTTGGAGATAACTTCATTACTCCATTTTTCCAGCATGATTTGCTTATCTTAATGACTTTTTTTTTTTAATCTTAAAGACTATTTTTGTATAGAAAGAAAAACAAGACTATTTTTTTAACGTTATTGCAGCTATCTCCAGTCCCCTGTAATGCTGCTTTATTTTTTAGTTAGTGTTTGTAATGAAATACTTTCAGTTCTTTCCCGAACATTTTCATTCTGGCTCATTTAAATTTTCCCTATGTTTTGATTTAAGCATATTCTGGTTGTTTTACCTAGAGTGCATCATGTCATACAGAGAACAGAATTTCTTCAATATTCTTTGCCATATCAAATTTTATGTAACCCTAGGATTTATTCTTATCATAAAAGGAACCATTCATCTCTGAGTTATAGTGTATGCTGCAATTCAACATCATTCAGAGCAATTTGGCTTTAGTTTGCGTCACTTATGCAGTGGAAGCAAAACGAAAATAGATTTTGGAAGCATTGATCTTTAAGATCCTGCATGGTCCTTAACCTTTTACCACAAACTTATCTGCTTTCCCTAAATAAATTGTTTTTGAGATTTCTCCAGTGTCACCTTGCAGTGTAAAATCCATTTATTTCATGCTAAGTGTGGACCCTGGCGACTTTCAAAGAATAATTACCTTGATTCTGGCTAGCATCCCAGGAATACTGGCATTCTATAATGACAGTATTATAAATGGTCCTGCTATAACTGTTCCAGGTACCCCCCATTAGTCTCATTATGTACTATTCTCTAGAGATGATCATGACCCACATATTCATAATCTCTTTCTTGGATCACTAGAGGAACAGAAATAGTTTCCCATTGAGCAGTTTTCTATTCATTTTCTTACAGTAAAGCTGAGATTCTGCATTTTATATGCACCATAGAATCATTACTTCAATACGTATCTAAATTACTTGAGAGGCTTATTTTAACACATTACAAGGACCCATTGCCAGAGTTTTTCATGTGGCGGGACTAGGGGAGTTTTGAAAGTTGAATTTCTGACATATTCCCTTATGATGATGACGTTGCTGGCTGGGGAAACTTTCTACTGAAAAACGGTAGTTTAAGACTGATTCATTCATGCCCAGGGCAGGGCAGACAGATCAGACTTCCAGAAGCTTTAGCTCTAGCAGAACAGGTATTTTCACAAATAACATTTCATTGTGCATTTTGAGGTGAAAAGATAGAGTAAATGGAACAGAAGAGAGGCAGATACAGTATAACTTTCAATTTATGTGGCTTCAGAGCTTTTGTGAAGGAAGAGTCAAATGAACAGGGGTTGACATATATGGAGAATTTGGAAGTTCAAAATGTAGGATAATAGGAAAATACATTCCAGCATATGATGGAGAGACTATCATCACCTTATCGAAAAATTAACACCGATATATCAGATTTAACAGCTATAAAAGAAATTCTTATTTTTTTCATGTATGAAAAAAGTGAAAAATTATGCCCACAGTAGTCAACTACTTAAAGATAGAAAGTAGAATGCTGGTTGCCACCGTGTAGCAGTAGGAGAGAATGGGATTTATTGTTAAATGGATAGAGTTTCAATTTTGCATGATAAAAGTTCTGGAGATAAATAATGTTGATGATTACACAGTAATGTTAGTATAATGTCGGTGAACTGCTGTAAATTTTATGCATTTTACAAAAAAATTTGGGTGTTGATGTGGGAAGGTAGAACTTCACCCTTTTTCCCCTTATCATAAAAGATAAGAATTTTATGTATTTTACAAAAAAATTTGGGTGTTGATGTGGGAGGGTAGAACTTCACCCTTTTTCCCCTTTTTAAAAGATAAGAATGCTCAATCTCATTCTACAGATTGAGCAGAAGGACTAGGTGTTCCTAGTTGTGCTTTAAGGAGCAGAGAGAAACCACTTGCCCTGGCTTTCAGAGATTATTAGCAACCCAAATCCAATAATAATAACAATAGAAAGAAAGGAAGGAAGGAAAAAAGAAAAGAAAGGAAAGTAAGTAAGAAAGAAAAAAAGAAAGAAAAAAATAATCCTTTGCTACAGTCCCAGAAATTTTTATTTATTTATTTATTTATTTTTCCATAATTTCATTGAGAAACAAATAGCAATGAGACAGCTTCAAACCAAATTGGTAGGACAGTTTCAGCAATCAACGCACCACACACATTCTTCCCAGTGGTTATTTGCTGTACAAGATGCGGACATGACATCCCATTTACAAACACCATCAGAACAAATCCCTCTATTCATTAAGAGAACGTAACTAGATATCTATCCTAACCATTTTGAATACACAGATACAAAATGGACATTCATCTGCATCCCCCTTTTTGTTCAGTTCCATTATTTGAATATTATTGGTGTGTTAACCCAGCAAAACATTCCAAGAGTCCAGTAGTCCATAATAGTATTGGGTCTTCCACTTCACTGGCAATGTCAGAAATTGTTGTCCTGAGTTCTCTACAACTCAACATAACAGCATGACTTTATTTCTTATACTTCGTTTTTATACTTTTCTGCTGGATGGTTAAGACCAAGATAAAGCAGGACCTGTGCAACAAGAGTTGTAGCTTTTGGGTCTGATCAGGTCAGTGAAATCCCCTCAGGATTTATCCTGAGATCCTGTACCTCAGATTGTAGAACCTTTGTCAGTGTCAGCCATGTGGATGAGTCACGGCCATTGCTTGGCCAATGTGCTCTCTGTGAAAGCCTGAGAGAATGTTTTCTCTCCATGTGACTCTCCTTAGGCACACTCTACATCATCGATCACTTTCCTCTTTGGCCCCATAATCTCCTTGATCAGAAAATTTGGGACACTACTGAGTTACGTGACGTTACAGTACAAGTTCTCATATGTCCTGATATTTTTTAATTGACCTTGGAAGGCTAGGGCCAAAATGTTGGCTTTCCTTGCGGCCCTCCTTTTTCTCTAATTTTGGTCTGCAAACTTAGGTTGTTAACCCTCCAGAAAAGAAGCTTATTGTTATTACCATACAACCTAGGCTGTTAAGCTTAACTTCACTTTCTGAATATCAAACATCTTAGGCATAACATGGAACAGGTATTTTTCATCAAGTATTGATATGTTGAACTTCAAGTCCCTCCAGAATATGATGAAAAAACATTTAAAAATTAGAATATATTTTAAAAATAAGCATAAAGAATTCTATACTTCTTTTTTTTTTTAATTTTTATTTATTTGAGAGAGAGAGAGAGAGAGAGAGAGAGAGAGAGAGAGAGAGAGAGAGAGAGAGAGAGGGGTGTGTGTGTGTGGCCAGCTCAGCACACCACGGGGCGGGGCTGGCTGGCATGTGGTGCTGGGGGATTGAACCGTGGTCCCTGATGCTTTGCTAAGCTTGTTCTAAGTAGGTGCTTTAGACCACTGAGCCATCTCTCCAGCCCCAAGAATTCTATACTTTTTATGTTTACACATAAGTCCAGAAATCTAACCCAGGCAACTTTTGAGTCCGCCCAGCTCTCAGACTTAAAACTACGAATCCCAGAATACCCTTTACCTTAGATTTTCCCGCGAGAGTTCTGGAGTTTGCGTTTACCAATCACTGCATAGAGAGCCTGTACTATTAGCCAATCAGAGAGAGAGTAGGCTCCGGAGGCGGGCGGCGGGAGGTGCCCGGCGTTTGAAATCGGAAATTTGGCGCTATTGTCCGAACTGGGCTGGAGGTCGCTTAGGGGCTGCGGATCGCTCTGGTTGTGGGGGAAGGCAACTGAGTTCAGGTCTGTCAACCGCGCGAGGAAGGTGGGAGCCGGGCTGGGCTCTTCGATCCTATTCGCCTGTTGTGATGGAGACGTAGGTTGGGGCGGCATGTTTATGCGTATTTCTACTGGGGTTTGTGAAAAGCGCGTCTTTTTGCTCTTGGGGCTCGGAGGCGGTGGGGAGGGGGCACAGCGGGGCAGCCATGCGGTTCTGAGTTTCGCTGAACAAGGAGTCGTTGGCCGTCCTGCGGAGATTTTAGCGTATCAGAGAACTGGTGGGGCTTGGGTTATTCCGAGATACCCTTTACAGAGGAGTGACGGCCAGATTCCCACTCCAGTCTCCAGTTCACTGTGCTTTTCCTGTTCCAGGGTGGGAAGAGGAGATAGGGTAGATGTGTGAGGTCTTGCTCGGGGGTGGGGGTGGTGTCGGTGTCGGTGTCATTGTCATTGGCCACCTTGTGATTCAGGTTGGAATCAGAGAAGGTCAGGGTTGGACCGGGCCTTAGAAGTGGTCAGTTTTATTTGTTAGAAAAGCAGTGTCAGTTTCCCCAGGGTCTTAGAGCTATGATTCTCCTGTGTAATTGCACTTTATTAAACAAGTCCTTAGGGGGCAAAGGTGTTCTAGATCCTTGCTGCAAGTTAATCGCGATTAAGCCCAAGTGGCTTGATTTGTCAGTAAGTTTCTAGAACAAAAGTTTCAGTTGCTAACGATTTTCTAGCCCGGGTCAAACTGTCAGAGCATACTTGATTTGAGTATGTGGTTTATTTGGTTTTGATAACTTTTAATGTAGGTGTTCTGTGTTTCATAGTGGCTTGCACAATGGTGGAGGATGAACTGGCACTCTTCGATAAAAGCATAAATGAGTTTGGAAATAAGTTCAGAAACACTCTCAGTGACACCCCCTGTCAGATGGTGGGACTGAGAGACGCCTACAAGGACTCCCTGAAAGCCCTGGCAGGTACTTAGAGCTGACTTGTCACTTGTTTTTGCCACTTTTGCTGTTTTTCAATGTCATGTGCGATGAACTGAAATTCAATTTCTTTTTCAGAGAAGCTGTCAGTGAAATTAAAGGAAGAAGAACGAATGGTTGAGCTGTTTCTGGAATATCAAAATCGTATGTGAGAATCTGTCGATCACAGTGTTTTAGATTAAATATATTTATCATGAAATCTCTCCTACAAATAAGATAATATAGTGAAGGTGTTTATACATTTACACATATACATACTCATATATGAAAAAATAATGAACATGTTCTTACCACTCAGTTGAAGAAAGTGGACATTCTGTGTTAGATCTTAGAAGGTGAGAACCTTCTAAAACTACTGGTATTTAATATTATGTTTTAAAATGTTATATGAATGACAGCATTTGTATATTTCCTGTTCCTTTTTTTTTTTTTTACCTAGCATAATACTTGGGATATTTGTCTATGCTGCTGTGTAAATGCTGGCATTTGATAACAGATGTTTCTAGCAAAAATCACAGTGTGGGAATTAAAAAGCATCTTGTCTCTCCACTCTTTGGGATAAGATTCCTATGAGAGGTGATCAAAATATATGGTGAATTAAAAACCATTTTTTGGTATACATGCTGCTGAAGCAAACATTGAATTTTTTTTTTTTTTTTTTTTAGTTGTGACTCCAGACAGGATCCAAAGAGGAATTTAAGGCTCTTGTCTGGGTTTTATGGAGGCATCCTTTACCCTTTTGTGTTAAAATTTTTTTAAAAAATATTTTATTGTGAAGAACATATTGCTGTTAGGGCCAGGGATATAGCTCAGTGGCATAAGCACCTGCCTGGCAAGTGCATGGTCCCAAGTTCAGTCAGAAAGACTCTCCCTCACCTGGAATGCAATTATTCCGTCATTCTTTCTTTCTATTTTCTGAAGTAGTTCTGAAAGACCTCTTTTATGAGCGTCGTTATGAGGTGTGATCAAAAATATAGTGCCATCCAACCCCAAAATAGGCCTGTAAAAACATTACCGCGGTCGTAGTCCTTCGCTGTTTCGCAGTTTGGCTTTCGCGGACTCAGTGCTTTGCGGGTTTTCAGAAAATATTAATCTAAATTATTTGTCACAGATTTTTCACTACATCACGTACCGTACAGTATGTATGTTGTTAAAGTTACGTAGGTTTACCAGTTTAGAAAATGGTTAAGAACATTAGAAGTGTTTTTCAGAGTGTGGGAAAAGCTTATAAGGGGCGGGGGTTGGGGAGAGAGCGCGGAGGTCTGAGCGACCCCTGGCAAGCGATCCCGGGTACTGCATGCTGTGCCTGTCCCCAGCCCTAAAACTGGGCGTGGTAGTGCACACCTGTAATCCCAGGAGTGCTAGGGAGACTGAGACAGGAGGATCACTAAGAGTCTGAGCTGCATAGCGAGATCCTGTACCAACTACATTTATTTTTTTTATTATTTATTTATTTATTTATTTATTTATTTATTTT
>NW_004524641.1:11400205-11409502 GCF_000260255.1 Octodon degus
GTCAGTCTGATAACTGAGACAGCACACAGTGACCAGCAGGTGGGTCGTGTACACAGAGTGGATGCTCTGGACATAGGGATGCTCTGCATCCTGGCAGGCAGAATGGGATGGCATGAGAGTTCATCATACTTCCCAGAATGGTGTATAGTGTAAAACTTGTGAATTGTTTATTTCTGGAATTTTCTGTTGAATATTTTTGGACCCTAGTTGACTGTAGGGAACTGAAATCACCACTGTTGAGGGAGGACTGCTGTCATCATTCTCATGGCTAAAAATCATTGCAGCAAAAGGTTGCAAAACAGGACCAGGAAAAAAAGGCACACAGTACAGAGTCTAGAGGATATTAGGAACAAGCTTTTAAAAACCTAGGGAAATCACACAGGACACAATTTCTATAGGCGTCAAATTGTGGCAACCTGTGTGAATGAAGGGTTGCCTACTAGAAACTCCTCAGAGACTCTGGAAGCTTGTGCCAGGTTTTCCTTGGACTCCGCTTCACACATCTTATCCCTTTGCTGATTTCTGTATCCTTTTGCAGGTCCTAGTCAATTATCAGACCTAGGGGGATATTGGGGACCCACCCCTTTTCATTGTATTCTTGATGGTGTTAAAGCAAAACTCAAGATGGAGCAATCTCTGAAAGAAAAGAGTATATTGAGCTGTTACAGATGCTACAGAAACAAAAGACAGATTCTGGGATAAGTTCCCACAGCCAGCAGCAGGCTGGAGTAGGTGGCATTTGGGAAATGTTCACCAGGCCAGAGCTTAAGGGCGTTTTGTTTAATAATAAAAAGTGGGGGAAAGAAGAGTTGCGTTGAGCCTGTACTGGCTGTAATTGTGAGCAGAGGGACTACATGAAAGGAGGGCAGTCTGTGAGGGACGTAGCTGCTGCTTCAGATCAGTTGGGTTTGTGAGCAGGATGTGGCATCTAGAGAAGGCGATGGGATGCAGGTTTGTGACATACATTCTAGAGTGTGAGGCGCTCGCATGGTCAGCGCGTGGCTTGTTAACTAACTGATCACACGAGTCTCCTCACCTCCGCTACTTCTGCTTAAACGTAGAATGTCTCAGAATTTTTCTCTCATCACCAGAATATTTTTCTTGAAGTTTTTTTTTTTTTTCTTTTTTTGGCAGTTGATAGGGTATGAATAGAACTTTTATATTAAAAAAAAATTTTGCTTATTAAGGAGAAGGTGCCCTTTTTTCTACTTGTTTATTAATTATGTTCTTTTCTTTGCTATTTGAGTCCTTTACCTGTATATCTGCTAGTCTTGGTGTTCTTCCTATCAGTTGGGGTGAGTTTTTTTTAACAAAACATTAACTTTTTAATTAAATGGGAATATGTGAATTTTTAGGGTGTTCAATTCTAAGTAGATGCTCGCTGTTATCCTGGGAAATTTCTTCTTTTGTTTAGTGTTGCATTAAATAAACAATTTTAAGACTTCAGAATTATTTTTAGACTGGAAGAACTTCCTCCTAGCCATCAAAGTCAGGAAATAATGCTTTAAGGAAGAGTGATATTATGAAATAGCTCTTTGGACCACCTCCTGGTTTCCTGGTGTAGGATTCCTAAAATCCTTGGAGTTCTAGAGTGACATATGTCATTTTTATTTGCTGATGAGCTGGCTGATGGTTGGCCGCCCCTGGCTGCTTCTTTCATGATGGGGAAAGGCCTAGTCAGCCTTTCCACCCTTGGGGAACAGGTGAGGGAGGACGCCTCTGTTGAGTGATCACTAGTAGCTGCAGATTTTATCAGTTGTCCCCCCAAAAAAAGGCTTTTGTAAAAAGACTGGGCTCTGGGACTTTATGGGGAGTGTGTCTGAAGAGGCCCCAGAAGCATTTAACCAAACCCAAGGAGATGGAGCAACACACCGTGTCCAAGTGGATAGAATCCAAACTAAATTGAGTTAGAGAGTCTCTAGTGGGTGTCCATTGCAGGACTCCTAATGGCCACAGACAGGCTCTGCGGTGATTGTTGAGTGAGAGAAAGAAAGCACTTGGATATATCGTTTACAATTTTTTTCCCATTTTATGAATTATCTTTTCATTCTCTTGATGGTGCCTTTGGAAGACAATTTTTAATTTCAATAATGTCCAATTAAATTTTTCTTTTTGTTGCCTGTGAGTTTGGTATCTTTCAAGATATTAATATGTGTTAAAGCTAAGCTTCACATTTGGAGATACTGGTTAAGTACATACACACACTTAGCACTGGAAGTATTAGTTAAAGATAAGGTATAAGAAAACAGCTCAGTTGAGAGCTTTGATGTATAAAATATTCTCATGCTAAAACACTTCATCTCTTTTTCAGGAGATAAATTGCAGTTTATATTCACCAATATTGACTCTAAGCACCCTGAAAGCCCCTTTATGTTTTCCTTGCATCTAAACGAAGCAGGGGACTATGAAGGTATGTACTCGTGTTTCTTAACTTGCGTCTAAAATTGGCCTGTCCAAGTGTTCTTTTAATCAGAATGTGAAGGAAATATCCCCACAAGTTTCCTTTTCCGGTCTTGCTTCTTGAGTTATTGTCTTCTCAAGGATGTGAATGTGGTTTTGATTTATAGATATTATCTAGGAGCATACTTTAACACCTCTTCAGGATGGCCCAGTGCCATAGTAGCTGCAGAGTCTAAAGGAACAAAGGTCATTGCATTTCATAGGCAAATACAAATTACCCTTTTAGAGAACTTAAAACTAAGCTATAAAACATATGCCTACCTGATGTGAATATTATCATTTTCCAAATAGGTGACTTTAAAATCAAGTGTAAAATAATTAGAATGTGATAATTTACCTTCCATTAAATTCGTTATTTGAAAATAACAGTCTGGGGAGATAGCTCAGTGGCATAAGTGCCTGCCTGGCAAGTGCCAGGTTCTGAGTTCAATCCTTGATACCAAAAAATAAAAACCAACAAGAAACTATCTGAATATCCCAAACATTGATCATGTAGGTTAGTAAATGATTCTGCAGCAGACTAAAAGGCCTTTGACTCAGAAGACATATGTGTAGTTGTAATATTGTGAACAATAAGAGAATGGAAATATATTTCTCTTTTATTCTTCTAGTTTATTAGAATTCATAAAAATGGTCCTTAGACCTGTGCTATTATTTGAGAGCCTTTAACTGAAGGACACTCAGGCGAGCTGCTGACCTGGCTGCGTGGTGCCCCAGTTCCTTCCCTTGTAGAATTTATATTTTGAGAATCTAGTTCATGTACAAATGTTTGTGTTTTTGGTTTTTTCCCTGCAGTATCTTTTCCAGCTGAACATTAGTATTTAAGCAAAGCCAACAAACCTCTTACCTAGTGTTCCAAATTTCTCTAAATTGTGTGTCCTTTATTAACATGTTGTCACATGGTCTTTGATATTAAATGCAATCTGCAGGATAAACATTGAGCCAAGAGTTCTGTGCTACCCTTCCTCTCTCTGATCATGGGCTCTGCTTCTTAAACTCTGCCAAAGACCTGGAAATCTGATGCAGACAGGTAGCTCGCTGTTGAAGCAAGGACAAGGTTGACGGTAGAGAGCATGGGGTCCTTCTTTTCCTTTGACCACTCTTGGTGGAGATCCTCATGACACCAGCTGTTACAGCTACTGAGGACTGTGTGCTATTTGTGATTTGAGTCTCAGTTAATAAGATCCATAAATATCACTCTTGGAATAGCAAGGACTTTCATTTCTCTTGTAAAACTTTAGATATGATGTAAGTTACTGAGGATTGACATTGACATTTGTTCTGTTTTGATCCAGTGGCTAGAAGTCAGATCAAAGTCTGGCAGAGAAAAAATGGCTTAACAGTTAAAATAAACTGTTAAAGCTATTTAAAATCAAACGTACATAGGCCCAAGATGATGGAAAATGGCATTCTGCAGCACTGAGCTCCAATCCCTTGAATACCATCTGGTGAAGTGAAAGCAGGATTGTACTACTTAAGCTTTGAGTGCTTAGAGATTCAATAAAGGTCCAAAAAATAGTTGGCATGTGGGACCAAATGTGTCGTTTTATGCTTGAAGCATTTCAGTAACTTATAGTTGACACTGAACTCCGATGAAAGGATCTGCAGTAGAAACACCTGTGTCCCACATTAAACACCGAAACAAACCCTCCCGTTCATGTGACCTTCTTTTCTTCCCTCTAGTGTCGGATAGCGCTCCTCATCTTGAGTGCCTCGAAGAATTTCAAGAGAAAGTAAGGAAGACCAACAATTTTTCAGCTTTTCTCGCCAACGTTCGGAAAGCATTTACTGCTATGGTTTACAATTAATGTATGAGTAGTACAAACCATGGGTTGTTTTTCTTTTCTATCATCTGTCTCTATAAAAGCATTCTGTCTTTGGTGTCTTTGTGATGTTTCTATGTGGAGTGAAGGAAAGCTGAATGCGTCACCCCAAGTATGTCTCTGACATGAGTATGTGGAGCTGAAGACATTCAAGAAGCAGCAGAGTCAGAAAGCTCCTCTAAAGGCGGGGCACAGCATTGCAGAGGTGTCTTCCGGGTCGAGGAAGGAAGGAAGTTAATCACTGCGGAGAGTTCTCACCAGCCCAGACAAATTGACTTCATTAGTTTACTTCCAGGTCAGGGAGTTAGCTCAGCGGCATAAGTGCCTGCCGGGCAAGCACAAGGTTCTGATGTTCGATACCCGGTACCAAAAGAAAAAAAAATGATTAAGAGCCATTGGTTTACACCATAATATTACCTTTCTATGGTTTTCCCTCCTCTGGAAGCTGAAACTGCCTTCCTTTTCTTGTCACTTTTCTGAAAACCTACTGTTCTTTGTTGAAGAGGCTGTGCAAGCTTACTGTGAGGTACCTCTTGCTGAGTCTCTCCATGAGATGGGCGCTGCTGGTGTTAATAAAGTGCTTGTTTTTCCCGTGTTAACCTGTCTTTGTTATAAGCCGTCTGTCCCAAGCATGAAGTTAGGAGGGTTGTGTAAAGTTATGTTTTCTCCATGATAGGTATATTTCTTTAAATTGTTTTAATTAAATTCTTAGGGGGGAAATGATGAAAGTAAACTATGTCCTTTATGAAATATAATTAATAAATTACATTATTATTTATAGTTAAGTGTCTGGCATAAGGTAGTTTATGGTTAGCACTGTGAATGGTGGGAATTTGCACAGTGTCACAGTGGTCCCTAAGTCTTGCAAGTTCAAGGATTCCTTAATATTTCAAAGATTGACTGAGTCAGCCCAACTTGGAGCTGCAACTGTTAGAAATACTAGGTGCCTGGCCTGTGGTGCACACTTACAATCCCAGCTCTTGGAAGGCTGAGGCAGGAGGGCCGAGAGTTTAGGGCCAGCCTAGTAAGACCTTGTCTCAAAACCCAAAACGGACAAAAAATCTTGGGCAAAATAAATACCGCTATCTACTGTCATCCTAACGACATTAAAATAGAGTATACCTCTAAAGTTTCAGAAAAGGTGGTGATTTTGAAAATTCAAATGTAAAAACAAAAATTTCTATTTTTGTAAAGCTTATACCATTTAGTTCTCACCTGGATATGTCATCTTGAGAGTCCACTTAACACAGTCATGCCCACAGGTCTGCTTACTCTAGGATTTCATTTTCTTCCCCTTGTAAATTTGGCTGCATTTAGGTGCCCTGGCTGCGTTGGAAACTATGTTATATTTTTTGAGGGTTTATTGGGCACAGCTGAAAGCCACAGAGCAAAGAGCTGCAAATCTCTGGCCGCTCCTCCTGTTTTCCCCTGAGTGGTCTGGGGAAAAGTTCAGGTGAGTGGTCCTTTTAGGGAGCTTAGGAAGAGAATTTGAATTTCTGGTTGTGCCTAAGATGTGGTTCTGGGCTTTGTTCAGATAAGCAGTGGAACTTCGAGCAGAATGCTTTCAACTGGTGGGGATGTTAGCATTCACCTATGCTGGAGCGCAGGCAGCCCTTTGGAACTGCTGTTTGACTACGTTCATAGAGATCAAAGACTACCCTGGGGATTTGGATGCATGCAGCCAACAGCAGACTTGCCTTATTTCAGCACGGGCGTGGCTAAAGCAGGTACACTCATTCCCCTTTATGCATGGGGGTTACACCCCAAGACCCTAGTGGATGCCTGAACCACAGAGAATACCAAACATGATGTACTAGGCAGTGTTTCCTATGTGCGCACGTGATAAATCACACTTTGTAAATGTGGCACAGTAAGAGGTTTACAACAATAACAGAGCAAAATAAAAGAATTATTAATAGAATAAAGTGGACCATTATTAGGTAAAATAAAGTTTGCTCGAACACCAGCACTGCAGTATACAGGAGTGGCATCATAACCGAGACTGAGTAGCACACTGAGCCGTGGGTAGTGCATGTGGCATGGGTGTGCCGGGCAAAGTCGACTCACCTGATGGAGTGTGGTGCTGCTACATTTTGTCAGTAGTTAGAGTGCTGCAGCTTAAAATTTATAAATTGTTTATTTCTGTAATTTTTCCATTTAATATTTTTGGACTAAAGCTAACCATGGGTAATAAAAACCTGAGAAAGTAAAACTACAGATAAGGAGAGGTGTGTGTGTGTGTGTGTGTGTGTGTGTGTGTGTGTGTGTGTTGCTAGGGATTGAACCCAGGACCACATTCATGCTAGGCAAATGCTCTACCACTGAGCATTTGGTAGAGCATTTTAAACTTTTATTTGGAGATGAAATCTCTTTTATTTGGAGATGAAATCTCTTTAAGTCCCCTAGGCTGGCCTTGAACTGGGATTCCTCCTGCCTCAGCCCCCCAGGTGGCTGGGGCTATAAGCACACACCACTGCTCCTGGCTGAGACTATTTTAATAGGGAGAACACAGTGAGCAAAATTTCCTGGGCCATACTCACATTTGGCCTTACTTAAGCTGCCCGTATCTAAGGAAATACATAAGACTATTGAAACCCCACTTTGGTTTTTGTGGACTTAGTTTGATTTGGAGTTTAGATTATCCCGGCAGGATCCACTTCTTAGTTGCTGGATGCAGGCTGCATGTGGTGGACCTTGGCAATTTCAAGCGCATCCAAGACCCTGAACCAGCTTCCAGTGGTCAAGGGGGTAAAGTACATACATTCTCTGATGTCCCTGCGGAAACCCTGAAGTAGACCCAAGTTAGTCTGCATGACACATTCTGCTTCGGGAAGAGGTCAGGTTATATGACCTTTTATGGTTATAGAACAGAAAGTATTTATCAAGCACACTGGTGAGAGAATCAGGTGAGAGGGTTATTATACAAAGAGGGACAATCTAAAAATCTCAGATGCTGTCTTATAGCATTCTTAGTTTTAGGGTTGGTAAAAGCTAGAGATCAGCAAGGCGTAGGCTGTTCATTTTGAGAAGTATCCCTAAATAGCCACAAGTGTGTTAAATCGGATACAGAAATGAAAGTACATAGCTTTTGAAGGGATTAGGACAGCCCGAGATAGTTCTGGTTCTTGCCCTATGATATCCTAACCCTCCATAATTGTGATATAGTCAGCCTAGGTGGAAAAGTACAGGATCTTCAACATAGATTAAGCTTCTTCAGAGAACTGTATTCCTTTAAAGGTAAGAAAAAAAATGAGGTGCTCCCCATTTAGGGCCATTTCTCTTCAAGGGCCAGCCATCCTTCACTTCTAAAGTAGAGATGGGTTTGGAGCAAAATCTATAGAAGTCACAAAAGGACTGTAGGACCAGCCTTTCTGCCATACCTGGAAGTTGAAGTGTATCTTCACCCCAAATGAAGGCCTTGGGCTGTGGAAGTTTACTTTTTTTTTTTCCCTTAATGAATTTGGCTCACTCAAAATTTGGGGATTATTCAGGCATTTTAGCCTGGCAGGGGTGGCCAGATTAGAATAATTAGTACCTATTTAGTTTTTGAGTAAGCCCACTACTTTTCTAAGCCCTTTTCACTGATGTGCTCTTTCATACTCTTTCAACCTAGGAAGTGGATTTTGTCAACAATTTTGTTCTGCAGATAAGGAATTCAAAGAACTGTTTAAGTAACTTCCAATCACACTACTGGTAAGTGTTAGACCTGGCACTCAAACGCAGAAGCCAGTCTGACACCTGAGTCCTTGAGCTTTACCTAGGCCACACTGGGTTGCCTCTCTGTTACCACATTGCAGGGAAATTATGTGACGTTAGTGTTCCTAAAGGCACTAAACAAATTTGAGCTTACATAATTTCATGTTTCTATAGAGGTATAATGATTAAAAAAAGAATGAGCTGTCTTGAAAGTACTAGATATATTCTGGCAAAAATTGGCTTCACTGACATGGAGGGCAGCTGCAGGTCTCAGGGAAACAGCGGAGTAGATGGTGTTCAGAACCCTGGTAGTGGCTGAGGGAGGCTAGAAGAGTTAAAGATAGGAAGGAAGGAGACAGGAATCTACTTTTACAGAAATTACCAACTTAAGACATAATGGAAGTTACCCAAGGTAACCAAGTCCTTAATCCCTAGGCCTATTTTTATTCCAGGCTCATCACTCCTAAATTTTTAAGAATCTAGAGATACTTTAAGTCTATGTATTCCAAAAATTACAGCAAAGACTTTCATTTTCAGTGGTACTGGATCTCTAAATTTCAAACAGATAAGTTTATATTTTAGCTTCACTGATAAAGAGTCAAGTTTTTGTTTTAACCCCATGGGCAAACTGACTTAGGTAAACAGACGTCAGGTAAAATGACAAATAACTCAAAGAATAAACATGTCTCCAAGATCACATATGTGCCCCAGTGCAACACAGTTGGCCACCTTGAGCTTTCCTTTAAAAATCTCCCTTTACTTTCCACTGTTAGGTCCTGAGATTCTTTGAAATGAGGGGAGTCAAGAACCTGCCCAGTTTGAGCTGAGGTTCCTATCTCATCTTCAGAGGGTTGCTGCAGGCCCTACCTGGGACTGCTTGGGAACAGCCCGAAGGCGGTCATAGCAGGTCTTTGCCGGAAAAGAGGATGGAGGCCATTGACTTGGAAATTCCCAGCAAAAGGAAGCTGCTCTCCTTGTGCTGCCCCTAACCCGGCCCAAGTCTGAGTTCCACCTTCTCATCTCCATGCCCCCAGGCCTGTCTTTTCACTGTGATCATTACTAAGTGATGCTGTAGAGGACAAGAAGACATTGGATTCTAGTGCGCTTCTAAGCTGATTATCCCTCAAGGTTACCAAGGTGTTGGTGCAGAGGAGGTATTTTGTCTTAGAGGAGAGAACAATTAAACTACTTAAATGAATCAGCTAAAGGCTTATAATGCTATGCAATAAAATTTTCCCCTTTTCTCCATCAAATTATTACATTTGATGGACCATAAGGTGCTTTAAGCAATTCAGATGCATTTTGTCATGAATATTAT
>NW_004524641.1:11409602-11419708 GCF_000260255.1 Octodon degus
AAGCACTTATTCCACTGAGCCATCTCCTGGCCCCACCAACTACATTTAAATAAAAGATTTTTTTAAAAAAACTCAAGGGGAGATAGCTCAGTGGCATAAGCACCTGCCTCGCAAGCACAATGTCCCAAGTTCAATCCCCAGTACCACACACACCCAAAAGAGCATGGGAAGGGTTTATAAAACCTTAATATATATATAAACACTAAAATATAACGTCGCTACTTGGATGATTTTCACACATCACGTGGGTGCCTGTAACCTCCGCAATAAGAGGGACTGCTGTATCCTTATCCATTTTACTCACTGGATCTGACACTGTGTCTTCTGCTGCTTCTCCATAGTCAGAAAGGTAAGCACTTTGCATAGATTCAAGACACCAAGGGGACCATGACTGCTCAACTAGACACTAGTAAAGACACCCAGAGCTGCTTCCAGAAGTGACAAGAACAGTGGGATCAATATGTTCTCTGTGACAAAGAGTGCATTGAGAAGGATTAATGGCAGTGTTCCTTTTACTATAACAACATTTTGAAAGCTTAAATATTCACTGTATTTTTGATCATGCCTCTTACTCTGATATTTTTCCATTATTTTTACTACATTGTTTTCATCTTCTTTGTGCAATTCTCCAGATTGTCCAGTGTAGATCAGTAACTCCCTGAATTCTCGTGCAAAAGCTGCAGGCATGTGGGCACAGATCAAATTCTATTAGAGATACTCAATTGGGTAGCTATGTGGTTTAAATAGGATTAAACTGGGATGTTTTTACTGGGGCATATTTGTGCTTCGCTTGTCACAGTCTGCATTTGACTGTTTTCTTCTTCCTTGTCTGCCCTTTTACTCCCCTGTTGGCCCTTTAACTGGTGAGAGGCAGGGTAAAATCAGCCATTTAACTGGTGATTCATGTACTTTTATTCACTTTCTAAAAGTCTAGAAGCTTCTCTCATTCCCAGATACCGAGAGATTAGAAAATTAAGTTTGAAATTGTCCATTTTACTGAGAATTGCAATTGTGATTCTCAGTGCATGGTCTTAAGTTTGTAATGTGAAGATGTACTGTCAACGTTCAAACACTAACAGCATTTTTATTTTTTAAAATGACCTTATACTTGAACAGAAATATAATTGACCTGAATCCAGCTGTCTTAGCCAAAGACTGAAGAGACAATGCATTAGGTATAATCTCTTCACAATTTAGTGGAAGATATAGATGAAGAAATCACAAGTAAAACATAAGAGTTGCTATAATAATGGAATAGTGCTGTATGGACATACAGCCTGATTTATTTCAGTGATAGTTCCAAGAATATTTCATAATGAACTCTTGCTTCCATTACCTGTGCCAGACCTTATTCTAAGGGCCTGGCATATACTGACTCATGAATATGGATAACCATCAGATGTGTAATGTTTTCAATCAGGAGGAAATATGCACAAAGAGGTTAAGTAAATTGTTCAAGGTCACACAGCTGGAAACGAGCAGGAACATGATATGAACCCATCAGTCTGTTTGAACACAGAGGAGGGGAAGATCACATAGAGGAGGGGTGGGAAGTTCACCACAGTAAGCACGACCTCTAGGAAGGGGAGAGGACAGCACACAGAGTGTTGCAGAACCTTGAGAGCCACTTGTTCTGGGATGGCCAGAGTACAGTGTAGGTGGGAAGTGGCAGAGAAGTAGCTGCAAAGAGCTGGTTGGGCACTTGGTGGACCTTCCATGTTGTGCAAATGAGTTTAGGCTTTTTCAGGAGATAAACAGCTGCTGCAGGATTTTAACCTGCAAAGTGGAAACGCATTGGTATTTCAGGCAAAGCGCCCTGACGGTGTCCTGTACAATAAAAAGGAGGTGGTGAGATAGTGGGTCATCGAGGCACATGGCGAGGATGGCCGGGCAGTGAAGGGCTTAGTGGGTACGCAGTCAGGACTGCTGTCCTGAAGCTGAGGGATGTTTCCTGTCTCTTGATGTGGTACATTTGCCATGTGAGGGATTAGAAGAGGGGGAGCATATTTTTAAAGGTGAGAAAACAAACGCGGGTCCAGTTCTTGTGCTGTGGTCCTTGTATGTAGAGATGTCTGGTAGGCGCTGGATAGCTTGATCCGGAGGCCAGCAGGAAGGAGGTCTTCGCTGTAGAGACTGAGGAGTCTTTAGTGTAATCAGGAGTTTGAGGCTGTGAGGAATGTGTAGAGTAAAAGGTGGTCATAATCACAGTAGAGAAGATAGAGACTGAGGAGTCTTTAGTGTAGTCAGGAGGTTGAGGCTGTGAGGAATGTGTAGAGTAAAAGGTGGTCATAATCACAGTATAGTATTTGATACATGGTGAACTGGAGAGGGGCATATAGGGAAAGGATCAGAGAGCCAGAAAGAGCAAGTGGAAGAGCAGAACAAGCTTGAGGGAAGGCCATGAGAAACTGGGAGGGGAAAGAACCCAGGAAGGCAGTTGCTATCACTGAGGACCAACAGAGTAGACAGATTCAGATAGTATTTTGAGTTGAGGAAAGGCTAAGAGGATTCATTCACCTGCCAAATATTTGTTGAGCTACTGCGTCATGGCAGGTTCTCTTAGGAAGATAGAGCAGAGAACAAACAGCCTGACACGGAGGGTCTGTCCATGCAGTTATGATCATCTATTGGAGGTTCATCTGCTGCAGACAAGCTCTTGAATTATTTAAATCCTGAAATCTGTACAGGATTTAGATAAGGAGTTGCTGTAGGATTTTAACCTGGAACGTGATAGTGGATTTGTGTTCTGCAATACATTTTGGCAAAGTGTCATGCTGAAAAGCACTTTGGCAGTGTCGTGCATAATAAACAGGAGGGTAGAGAGATGTTGGGCCAGCAGCTGTCTGAAAGCTTTTCAAAGATGAGGAAATCAAAGCTCACTGAAGTTAAAGAATTTGCCTGAAATTAATCCCTGGGTCGATAGGAGATCTAGCGTCGCAGCTGAAGTGTGCTGCTGGGGAACCCTACAGTACTTAGCTTTGTGTACTGGTGGGAAAGTGCAAAGGATCGTTCCCACACTGAGCAGTGGTGCAGCTCGAAATATTGGCCCTGGGGAATGCAGAGGTGGCCAGCTGTGCACAGGAGCCAGTCAGGCCGGGAGGCTTTTCTGTCCCTTACCATAGATCCCCACAGTTCAAGTGGTATAATGAAAGCACTCACTTGTGGGATATTTGAGTGTTACAAGTTGGAGGTGACCCTGTGAAGTTAGTGAGTGTGGTAGGCATTGCTACCATACCCACTTTTCATAAATGAGGAGAATTTCAGAAATATTTGACCAGAGTCTTGGAGAAGTAAATGAAGAGTCAAATTGGAGCTGAGATCTTTCTACTTTAAATTTGGATTTGTTTTGCATTATAGTTCTACTAAATAATTTCCTTTAAAGAATTGCATTTTGAGCCAGCCAGATAGCTTAGTGGACTAAAGCGCCTTCTTAGGCAGACTGCAGCGGTGGGGGTTCGATCCCAGGCATGCTGTGCTGGCCCCGCCCTCAGGGTGTGCTGAGACAGTCACTGAGACTGGGTGTGGTGGTGCATGCCTGTAATCCCAGCGCTTGGGAGGCTGAAAACAGGAGGATCAGTACGATCTGTGTAGTGAGACCCTGTAGACCCTGTATTAAATACATTTTAAAAAATTGCATTTTACTTTCTGGTAATTCTGATGTTTATTTTTAGATTATACTTGGTATAATATCTGATAATGTCCAAAAGTTTGGAAAGTACAGAAAAATAAACAGCTATTGTCTGTAATGTTGAGAACTACATTTAAAAAAAAATGACTTTCTAGCTTTTATTTACTGTGTGCTGTGCAGTTTTATAACATTGTGTTCAAGATATCTTTTGTAAGTATTTTTTCTACTTTGAGAGTATTTCTCGCATTCTACTAAGCTCTTTGACAGTATGTTCCATTTTACTGTTGGACCATACTTTTAATCATGTACTTTTTAGACATTTAGAATCCTTTCAGTGTTTTCATCATAAACACTGAAAAACATTTTTGGATATAAATATTTGCCCATATCCTGCTTTTCTAGTGTCACTTGTAAAAATGAACTCACTAGATTAAAGGACGTAAGTATCCTTAAGACTTTTTTTGTTTCACAATGTCAATATTTTCCGGGAGTCTAGCTCTTTGCATTCCTTTCAACACTCTCTATTATTTTTGTAAACATTGCTGTAATAAATGAAAATTGCTATGTTATTTGCATTTCTGTGATTAATGTGGAGGTTGAATTAGCTCTCATATCTGTTAGCTATTCAGTTTTTTGTCTGTTTTATCTCTTCTGCCTGTCCTCTCCACTTCCCTGAGAAATTTGCATTTGTGTTTTCTCTAGATTAAAATAGTAGCCCATTGTTGGAGGAGGATAGTTTCATGACCAAAAATCATTGCCCTTGGAGACTTGAGTAGGTCCAGGCTGAACTGTTTATTTCACCTTAGCTCAGCTTCAGACAAGTTACTGAGCTGCTGTGTGTTTCCTTTTTCTTTTAAAAGAGAGACTAAGGCCTGCAGAATAGGATTGCTGTGAATCTTAAGCAAATTTATATACATAGAAAATGTTGAACAAAGTACCCGATGTATAGAGTTTTATTCTTCTTGGAGTCAAACAGAACTTGTGTTACCTATGTGTCAAGTTTTATGTAGCCAACAAGTGGCTTGCTTTCTTTATTTTTGCCTTTGTGTAAAAAGATCATTCTCCATATAATTAATTTTATATTCACAGATGTTGCTTTTCAGATTTTATAAGTTTTTATATTTAAGAAATATGGATTTATTTTGGATTCTAGTACTGATTAGGGAGTGTTCTTCCTCTTGATCTCTGATATTTCCTTTATCATGCTGACTTCTTAAGTGTATTAACTTGCGAATGCCTTTTCTGTTTTATGAGCTGTGTATCAGTTCTTCAGCTAGTGCTCACTGCTGGATTGTGCCTCAATCACAAATGCTACATCTGACAAGGCCATTGCCTTCCTGTGCTGTTTTTCCTCTGTATTTTCTATTCTCATCTGTGTATTGTCAGACAAATTAATTTTTTATTAGACCCTCCTTTGCCCTCCACTGTTCCCTTAGGGCTATATTAAATGTAATGTGAACTTGGGAAATATTGGCATCTTTATAATATGCAGAAGCATTATAAAATGTCATTCCAAGTCAGGGAGGTAACTCAGTGGCATAAGCGCCTGCCTGGTAAGCACAAGGTCCCAAGTTTGATCCCCGGTACCGCCAAATAAAATGTCATTCCAGATATCCAAGTCAAACACATGCCTCAGACAAGTTGTACAGTTTGCTTGTTTGTTTTTTTTTTTTTGTTTTTTTTTCATTCAGAGTCTGTTTCTTGATCAAGTTTATTCCTGAATATTTTGTACATCACTGTAAATGAGACTACTTTGTTTCCTGAGGAAGATCAGTCTTTTTTTTTTTTTTTTTTTTTTTTTTAAAGAACCGAGGATTGAACTTGGGCCCTTGCACTTGCCAGGGAAGCACTTATTCCACTGAGCCATCTCCCCAGCCCAGAAGATCAGTCTTTAAAGAAGTTCCTCATGGAAACAATTTCATGCTCAGTTTAATTTTGGAGATAGGTCAGAGTGTCAGTTCCCTTTGGAAGATTCATGGTATTTAAGGTCCTCAAGTTCTGTAATACATGCACTTTTTTTTAATTTTAATTTTTAATTTTTTGTAGTATGGAGGATCAAACTTGGGACCTTGTGATTGCCAGGCAGGTGCTTATACCACTGAGCTCTATCCCTGGCCCTAAAAAAAGTTTGTAAACATCACTTATCCTTTGAGCACATATTCCTTTGTAATTATGATGCTGTAATTAAATGACAATAGTATATTTTGGCTTTTTAAATGTAGGCCTGCTGGTTAATAACGTCTTAAAAATATTCTAATTTTATTTAAATATTAGTGATTTAATTGAGAAATTCATAAGTACATTTGGAAGCTGTACTGGATTTTTGCTTTTTTTTTTTTTTTTTAGCCTCCATACCCTCTGCTCTGGAGTTTTTAGGCTTTTAGTGCTGTGCTGTGCTGTCCTATTTAACTTCCTCATGGGCACTTTGGGGACCTCAGTCCCTGTCAGTGGGCCTGCGTGCAGAAGCTGTGTTTGTTTTCCAACCAGTGAGGGCAAGAGTGGCTGGGCAGGGTTCTTACCTTCTCCCAGCAGAAGAATCTGCCAGGTGTCGGTTCAGGCTTTGCTGCTTTTTACATGTTGAGTATGTGTGTGAGGGATTTGGTAGCTGGGGAGGCTGAGTGGACAAAGGAGGCAGCAGGGCTTGTGGGTCTGTGTCCAGGGACATGGGCTGGGTCAGGAAGCTGGAGGGATTGAAGGCAAGAAGAGGAAGTGAGGTCTGATTAATCAACTGTAAAAGCTGCTCTTTTATAATGAAAAGTAGCATGTGACAGCAAAAACTAATATGCTGTTATTAATAGCATAAACACAACTAGTTTTATCTATTTATCATTGATATTATTTGTGAAAGCTATTGATTTTGTGATATTTAGAACTACAAATTCTTATGGACTCAGTAGATTTTTGTTTACATTCAAAGTAGATGTCTGATATCTTTTCCTTTCCAATAGTTTTATCAGTTATATATTTTGTAAATTGACCAGAAACTTCTAGGGAGAAATATTATCTAGCAATGATACCAGGCATTCTTTTTATTCCTTTTGGAAATGACAGTATTTTGTTTTAAGCATATTATGAGATTTAAAAGGTTTTGTTTCTATCATGTTAAAGAAATTATTTTCTACTTCGTAGCCCAGGCTGGTCTTGAACTCACAACAATCCTCGTGCCTCAGCCTCCCAAGTGCTGGGATTACAGGGATATGCTACCATGCCCTGCTCAATTTTTGCCTCTTAATGCGGGCTTCCTTTTCTCTGTCCCTAAAGGACTTTTAAGGCAGCTCCTCCCCTAGAGCAGGGTTCTTTGCATTCCATTTTCCTACTTCTCCTCCTGCTATGAGTTGACTCCTGCACACCAGCTTTCTTGCCTTAGTTCATCTGCTTGGAGGATCAGGGGAAACCCGGGGGAGAAAGCTTTTGGTGGCTTAAGTTTAGGACTCGTGGGGTTAACAGGACCTCAGAGAAGGTAGCAATGGGGGGCGGGGAGCAGTGGTCATGATTGCATGTCTCTCTCTTTGCAACCTTGAGACCCTCGACCCACTTCTAGGATTGGCATCACACACACATAGCCCATGCTGGGAGCTGCTTGGTGGGTAGGAGAACCCTGAATTCTTCGGTTCTCTTCTTAGCTTTACTAGGAAGATACCACCACTTGCCTCTTGAGGCCCCCATTCAAGGAACTATACAGACAGCTTCACAAGGTATTTCTTAATGGAAAGCTCTTTGAAAGGCTGTCTTCTCCAGTTTGGTTATTTTTTGTGATGTGCTTATTTTTCTATTTATTTGGAATGGGAAACTCGGGAGTCATGATCTTCTGATAATTTATTTTATGATTTAATTTTGTATTTTCATTTTAAAAACCATTTTTATCTCATTTTTGTTTTCAAAGAGAAGTTGAAAGAATAGAATTTGTGTGTATATATATATATGCCTTATAATTTTTAACTCACTACAAAATGCTTCTCATTCAAAACACTATTAGTCTTATAAAGTCAATAAATGGTCTTTTTCTTAGCTGCATATCAGAGAGCAAAGCGTATGTAATTAGCAAATATCGTGTGCTTCTTACAGAGGTCTGTGAGCAGAATAAGATGATTCAAGAAAAGAAAAATAATCTTTTAAGGTTGATTGCTGAAGTGAAAGGCAAAAATCAGGAACTGGAAATCCTCACCGCAAATATTCAGGATCTTAAAGAAGAATATTCTAGGAAGAAAGAAAGTAGGTTTCGGTTATATTAATAACATACATTGTAGAGTGTCCGTAGGTCCCCGTTGTGTGCGTCTCCGTCGGCCGTCCCTCACTGCTGGACACGGATGCGTGCCCGAGGGCGAGGCCGGAGCTCAGCTCTGCAGCATGCCACTGCGGCTGCCCAAGCAGGGGTGATTTTGTTCTCTTTTACTTTTTCTTTTAATTTCTGTTCAATCAGAGCAATAACAACATCGGTATGAGGGGATTTTTGCTCTTTTTGAATTTGTTTTACAGGTTAACGGGTTCACTATGGCAGGGTTGTATGCACACAGAACGGCCTTTGAACGTGTGCGCACCCCACCTGGATTCCCACTGGGGGCGGGCAGGGGGCTGACACATAAATTTTGAGATATGAGGGGTTTAATTAAATGGTGGGAGACAGTGTCCCTAAATGGGATTCGCCCTGGTGTGATTTATGCAGCAGATGCTTGCTGGCCATCCGCACTCTGCCAGGAAGCACGAGTACCCATTATGCTGCGGTCTCAGTGCTCAAAAAAATTCATATCTAAATTCATGCTTCATTAGAAAGGGGCCTGCGTACTCATAAACTATAGAATTGATTCTTCACATCTTAAAATAACCAAATTAGTTTCACTTTTTTTATAGAGTTCTTACCCGAGATTCAAGTGTGAAATTTTTCTCATCTACCAAGGATTACTTAGAGATTATTGTGCTAATTTAAAAAAAGAAATTCCCAACTAGCATAAAAAGGGCCCTTTTCTCATGAGAAAGTAATTCCTAAAAATTAGGAATGGAATTGTTTTTCTATGAAGCAGTCAGTGTATCTTTGGCTATCTAGAAAAACCAGAATAGTGTAAACTGAAGGCTGGTTCTACTCTAGCCACACAGTTCCCTGAACTGATTCTCTGCATCTCAGTAACTTTCCCTTCCATCCTAAACGAGCAGAAGTCCCTTTTGCTAATCAGTAGAGACAGAAACTTTAAATGTAAACAGATTCCTATGCCTGGCATTATTTTAGTAGTTGCGTCCAAGTTTCTTAAAATCAATTCAATGAGCATCAGTTGAGTTAAAATATGTGCTATGGTGTGTTTGTCTTCTATTATAGCTATTTCCACAGCTAGCAAAGCTAATGAAGAAAGGTTGCAAAGGCTGCAGAAGTCAGCAGACTTGTATAAAGATCGACTTGGGCTGGAAATCAGAAAAATTTATGGTAAGTATATTAATATAAGTAATATATGAAAGTAAAATATAAATTAAGAGATTAGAAAACATGTCTTCTTAAGTAGATGATTTGAATATTTTGAACTAAAATGAAGACGTTATTAGCTTTTGAAAAAATAAAACGGTTTTTTACTGAAGCATAGCTACTGATCCTTTGGTCATTCAATATTTTTAATGAATTTTTAGCATGATTGTCAACATGCAAATAATTTTCTTTTTTGTGTGTTCTTAGCATATGTATCTTTAGCACTTTATGATGGCCTTAATAATAGTAATTTTTAAATCATGGTGTAATCATTCAATTAATGTAATATAACAATATTTTATTGAATGCTTAGCATATCTTGCTTTTAACAACATTTGGATTCTTCTAGTTTTTTAGTTTTAGAAATACTATACCAAATATCAACTTTCTATTCTAGCTACACAAATTCCTGGTCCTGTTTTATTTTTGTTTGTTTGTTTTTTAATAATTTCCATGGAATTCTTAGAAAGGAATTACTACTTAAAGGACATGAATATTTTTCTGAGTGTTACATGTGTATGTTCCTATTCATAGCAGTGTCTTGTATCAGGGGACCCTTCGATTTGGGGATTGAATCACTTGGGGGACTCAGCATGTATAGTAGCCTCCTTTATCCTTGGGGTGGATATGTTCCAAGACCCCCATAAATGCCTAAAATTGCAGGTAGTACTGAATTCTATACATACAACATATGGTAAACACTTTGCCTTTCTCGTAAGGGAGGGACTTTTTAGGTTCTCTCTGACATATTCAAATTACCAGCATCACTGTTCTTGCATTTTTATAGTCATTAATTAAAATAAGGGTACTTGAATATAAACACTATGATATACCATCTCACCCCAGAAAGATTGGCTATCATAAAGAAATCAACCAACAACAAATGTTGGAGAGGCTGTGGGGAAAGGGGCACCCTTCTCCACTGTTGGTGGGAGTATAGACTGGTGCAACCATTATGGAAATCAGTGTGGAGACTCCTTAGAAAACTAGGACTGGAAATCCCACTCAAGCCTGCTATCCCCCTACTGG
>NW_004524641.1:11430018-11441964 GCF_000260255.1 Octodon degus
AAAAAAAAAAAAAAGGAATTTGTAGATCTTCCTGGTTGATAGCACAATGGATATATCAACTTTTACTCAATCAGCAAGGAGATAAAGTAGAATGACATCTATGTGTGCTGTGAGAAGCAGGCAGTGACCTCTATGACTCTATTTTAGAATATTAATGGTGCTAAAAATTTCCAGCCATACACTGCGTAGTGACATAATTATGAAAGGCTTATTAACAGTATAAAAGCATTAACCTTAAAAATTACTTTATTCTATGTAGAAGACTTAGGAACATCATTAATCTTCACCCAATATGCATTTAATTTTGTCCTAAATCTACAGGGTATCATTCCATTTGTCCAACCAGAAAACTTTTGCCCTGCTAAAAAGGTATTCAATAGTTCTGTTATGTCAAATATACTTGTATTTTATCTAGGTAGAGTCCAGAGGATTTCTTTGAAGTAAAAAACGTCAGAGATACAAAAAGAATTTACAACAACATTCTGAAACAAGAGCGGCCACTTACATTTTCTCAAAACACAACCAATACATGAAGAAAGGTCTCTCAGAAAATTACTTTCAAAGAGTTTCAGGGTCCAATCATCATTATCTTCACTCTATACAAAATAGTCCGGTACAGGCTGCAATCAATTTCTACACAATTTTTCATCCATCAAAGCTTAATGGAAAGATGAAAAGGAAATATAAATTCAAAATCTCTGCTCACAGTCTAATGGCCTATTATTCAGCCACCTTTCTACATGCAGAAAGTTTTCATTAATATACCATTAGTGATGACATTAAAGCTTCAAATCTGTTCTAGGTTGTTATGTCTCACACAATAAATTTTACTTAAGTTCCTTTGAGGTCTAATATCTGCATCTATAAATATCTATTGTGCAAGTTGTATATTGCATAAGAGTGTAATGGCACAGAGTATGAAAATTATGTGCCTTAGTTTGAAAAATTCCTTCTTACAAGTATATAATTTTGATGATTTTTTTTAAAAAAGGGGGGTAGAGGAATAATATGTTAGATTTTAATTATTCCTTTACTGCTAACTGTTATGGCCTGTGTTGGATGTTCCCCCAAGCCTCATGAGGTCATCGTTCTGGCTTTTTCAGAGGTGGCTGGATCTAGAGTGTGTGTTGCCAGAATTGGTTCATGGTGCAACGCTAGAATCACCGTAAGTAGCCTGGGATAAAAGGGATAGAAAGAGCTGTGGTGATCCCTTTGCTTGCTTTGCTGCCTTCTGCCTGCTATGAACTGTTTTCTCCTCTGCGATGCCCCTCTGCCATGCCACCCTGCCTTGGAGCTAGTTGATTATGGACCAAAGCTTCTATAGACTATGAGCTAAATAAACCTTTTCTCCTTTAAAAGTGTTGGGTGTTTTTTCTCAGCAATGAGAAGAGTAAGACACTCACACTGGAGTTCCAAGCACAGACTTTCTATTTGGCACAAAGGTGAACATGGTTGGGTGTTTCTGTGATCTTCCATCCAGTGGAGTGAGTGGAGTGCAGGCAAATGTAGCTGCTGCTAAAATACGTCCATTCCTAGGGTTCCCCTGGCGGGACGTGAGGGCCTGCCTAGCTTTCTTTACTCATTCCCAAGCTTTGCTCAGAGGCCATTTGAGAAAGCTATATAAATATTCTACTTTGCTAGTGAATATTGCTTTCTAGGACTTTCTGCTCAAAACAGTTGTTTAGCATTTGAAGTTCTTTTAACTAGGAAGGGGTTGGGGAGGTAGCTCCTTGGTCTAAGAATCTGCCTGGCAAGCACAAAGACCCGGGTTTGATCCCCAGTACTGCATGCTGTGCTGGCCTGGGACTTCGGGTGTTGTGGTGCATGCCTGTAATCCTAGTGCTAGGGAGGCTGAGACAAGAGAATCTTTTTACTAGGGAGATACATAAGGTGTTCCATCCATCATTTTGTGAAGTACAAAACACCTTATATCCACATTGCTAAAATATGTTTTCAAATGGGCAAAGAAATATGAATTTCAGGCATTGTCTTCCGCCTAGTTTTTTTCTGTTCACGTTGCTGTTGCCATCCTGTTCCCAGCCATCTCCAACTTACACCTGAACTCACTAGGAGCAGCTGGCGATGTGCAGGAGCTGTGTGAGAAGCCACCACTGAGAAGGGCACTGACTCAGGGTGGACCTCCATTCTTCCTGAGGCCCGCTGCCGCGGATCCAGGCTTCTTGTCTCTCATCTCCCCTTCTCATTCCATGGACTCTTGTGCTTGGCTTTTGAGCTTTTATCTTTCTGTCTCCTCTCCTGGGACTATCTCCCTGGTGTCTTGCATGCCTGTCACTAATCTTGGACTTGATCTGTGTTCTTTGTCACCTCTCAGGACTTGCTTGACCTCTTGTAGGCCTACTCTGTCTTGCTACCACCAACATCCAGAGGAAAAGGACATTAGAATTGCTGTTGTGCTACCAGGTAACTGATTCTGGACAAGTGGCTGAACCCACACTAGATTCAGAACCTCTCTCTGTTACGTGAAGGCTTATCCTGCTTCATATCAAAGAGTTCATAACATTCATAAACTTCTGGAACCATAGATCCTCTTTCCTACTTCTCTCTATCCATTCATTTTTTAATCTCACTTTGTTTCAAGCAAATTACCATGGGTACAAAGGTCCAGGACATGTAAATAGGACGCTACCACCCATTGAAAAAGCAAACTTGCAAACATAATGCATCTTAGCTTTCTTTGTGGCACACTGTGCAGTTTTCAGAGTGTGTAAGGCAGTGTGGTCAGAATCTTGGTTTATGCCTGTGTAGCTGCATGGCCGGCCTTTGAAGGGAGCTCCTCCACGTAGGCAGCAGGAAAATGGCCCTTTCTTCCCTTGAGGGATCCAAACCACCATCCTTCTTCTTTCTTTTCATGTAGAGTCACAATGTCTCCTGTGAAAATACACATTTAATTAGATAAATGCATGTATATAGTTTGAGCATATGCTGGACCCTAGTGGTAAATGTTTTTAAGAAAATTTACATTTAAAAAGTTAGGAAGAGGAAGAATGTATGCAATGTGTTAATTATTGAAACTTTCCTACCAAATTTTTTTGAAACTTTCTCATTGCTATTTGTTTGTCAATAAAATTATGGAAAAAAAGAAAAAAAAAGTTAGGAAGTTACATCATTTTTTGCCCTTAGTTCACATGAAGCAAAATTCACCGAATGCCTCCTTATGAAGCAGGCATAATCTAGAGAATACTAACAAAGGTGACATGATAAACAACTTATTTATGCTGTGAAATAATTCATTTAAAAGCAGAATCACATTGGACCTCATGCTGCTTGGCGTACTCTGCGTGGAGTGTGTGGGCTGCTGCCAGGAAACCAAACTTTTTTATTCCTGGACTTTCAGGCTTTCACACACAATGGCCCTGACTCCTGAGATGGGGTTACAGCTAACAGTATTTTTTAAAGATCTGAACAACTAAGTCTGTTACACCTCACTTCTCAGTCCAAATTCTAAGTCAGTGCTTTGCATGGAAATGTAGCTCTCCGTCAGTTTAACTAACTTTATTAAAACATCAATTTATTTGTTTGCTGTCATTTCTCAGGGTTTCACTACGCAGTTCAGGCTGTCCTTGAGCTCACTTTGTAGCCCAAACTGGTTTCGAACTCAGTGATCCTCCTGCCTCAGTGTCTTGAGTTCTGGGATTACAAGCATATGTCACCACAGTTGGCTAAAACATCAATTTAAAGATAATATTTTTTAAAAGCAATAATCCAAATAGCATCCCTAAGAAACGCAACTGCCATCCAATTTTCTTATTTTGAAAGAATTGTAGTATCAATCACCTTAAAACTTAACTTGATGCCCCCCTTCTCTTGTGAGATAATCCTTTCTCTCTGGTATTTCCTGTATATCAAAATAGAAACATCCACTTTCTTTAGGAAACAAAGATCTACCTTTCTTTAACATCATTCTGAGCTAAGATTTTAGTCTTACATTTACTTTTCTTCAACAGTTCTCCAAGTGAAGGTGACAGTAATACCTTTACATCTTTTCTCAGTCATTAATCACTATTCTTTTGTAATAAATTAATTGGATACAGGGTCTCACTATGCAGCTCAGACTCACACTGATTCTCTTGTCTCATCCTCTCCAGCACTGGGATTACAGGTGTATGCCACCACACCGGGTTTTGGGGCTGGCACGGCATGTAGTACCAGGGATCAAACTCAGGTCTTTGTGCTTGCCAGGCAGGCGCTTAGACCACTGAGCCATCTCCCCAGCCCACTATTTATTCTTGTAGGCAATTTTCTCAGTCTGGGTTCTTCCTCTGAAGAGTTTTCTGAGGTCAGTAGATTGTTGGACAAAATTTATTAACAGGGATTTTTAAAAACTAGTTTGAATTTACATTGCTAGCTTCCCTCAACCTCCAGTGTCTTGTTTTATTGAACGAAATCATTTAGAATGTAAAGCACAGTGGCCTTTGCAAACCACCAAGAACTGAAAACGACCAGGAGTGTAGCTCAGTGGCACAGTGGCTGCCAGGTAAGCTCAAGGTCCTGAGTTTGATTCCTAACACACACAAAAAGAATGAAAACAAACAGGATAACCCATTTACTGAACACTCTAACTCAAGACCCCTGAGTTTTAGGTGGCATCCAAAAAGTGATTTTTATTCACAGAGAAGAAAAAATAATTGTCTAGACAAATTTGACACACTGAAAAAGAAGGTTCCATTGAACAATACTAAAACTTGGAATACCCATTTAGCTACAAAATCCATATTGACTTTCCATTGACTGAGAGACATCCTGATGATGGATACTAAGGTTTCTCCTCCCACACAATGCTTTCTCTCAAGGCCTTCATTTCCAGAGTCTTCTATACCCATAACATGACAACTTTCCTCCACTAGATAAAAATCTGCGATAAAAGGAAGGGGTCGAATCTTTAGACTGGCCATGATACACTTTCCAGAGAGGTCCTGGCCCAATCATTAAGCTGAGGGTCAGCTGCCCCGGTGCTGGAACTTCCTCTTCCACCAACTCAGGAGAAGTCCTTTATGTAAAGGTGGAGCTGCGCTCCGACACTTTCCCATTTTTGACAGTTGGCCACAGGGTAGCACTGTGATCAAAGGCATAACTGAGTTTCTGAGTTCCAATCCTGTGCCACCACTACCTAGGAAGGCCTTCACCCAAAGCACTTAGCTTTTCTGTGCCTCAGCCTGCTCAGCTGTGAGATGAGAGTTAAGAACAATATGCATCCCTGAGTTTT
Organism: Octodon degus; assembly: GCF_000260255.1. Classification (NCBI taxonomy): domain Eukaryota; kingdom Metazoa; phylum Chordata; class Mammalia; order Rodentia; family Octodontidae; genus Octodon; species Octodon degus. The sequence goes on from NW_004524641.1 coordinate 11,435,243, forward strand.
TAATGGATATTACATTGGACTATGCTTGCAATGTCGGGTACTGTGAAACATGACAACTGGTAGCTGTGATCATTATGTGAGCTTTGTGTAGCTTCCCAAGGCTTTATCTTCTAAGAAGGGTGATTGTAACATCTCAACAGATCTGGTGTTAGAAGTTTAGGCTGTTGTTGAAAGACATGACTTGATATTCATATCAGAGATCTTACCATGGAATGTTATTAAAAAACCTGAGAATGCATCTTACCTTTCTCCAAATTCAACTCATCATCTTGCCTGGCTTGAAAAGAATATAAGGCCTTGCAGAGACAGTTGCCATCCTGGGCTGCACTGGAAGCTAAAAGTTGGATTAAATTGTAATTAGTATGCTGCGTTAGTAGGTGAAAAAGTAGGATCATGAACTCTTCTTATTTAACAGCATGGTGCAGAGTTGAAATATATGGAAATTTTCTCAAAAGGAAAGCTTATAATTTTACCTACTATTCATTCCTCAACTTAATAAGCATTCATGATATACTTACTATGTGTAAAGATTGTTTACATTATATAGCCCAAATCCATACTGTAATGTAGGAAATAATAAGTCTGTAGAAGAATGTTATTGTCATGATAGCTGTGAAGATGGTTATTTAAATTTTTTTTTTTCCAGGTGATCCTAGCATGATTAGTTGCATGTGTGTTAGGAAAGAAACTGCAGTCATTTTACCATTCAGGTAAAGACGGGGCTATGTGAAGCATGTGTTTCTCGTTGATTTTTTAGTGCTTTTGGTTCTGTTCTTAATGCAAAGGTGAATTTTTAATATGAAGATGAGTAGGTCATGAGTTCCAAGCCCAAGTCGCCTGGCAAACCATCTTGTCATGGTACTTCCTGCTGAGAAGACGGAACATCTACAGAAGTTTAGGAGGGGCTTGGAGGCAGAGCCACAACTCCTCACGTGGGTGCAGGCGACCCTGTGACCAGCAGGTGGCAGGGGTGTGAGGCGCCCTCTGCCGGCACTTGCAGTGACTTTCGCTTGTGATAAATGTTTTTCCCAGCACCCACTCTTCTTGATTCCTCTCTACCTCTGTGTTACTGCTGTACACAAAAGTCAAGATTCTAACAAGTTTAATTAGTCCCAACTGAAAGGTAAATGTCTTTGAGCAAATATAAGTCAATGGGGTTCTGAAAACAGCATGTAAATGTAGCAATGTGCTTTACAAAGAAGACTCAACCCAACATGATTCTGGGCATCGGGTTACCTGAAGAGGAAGAACTTGGATTATTCTGCCCATGGGAAGATGTCCTACTCAAAACGTTCTCTAATCTCTTTGTCAGAAAAGGCCGAGATATCTTTACATAAGTATGAGTATGCTCCTGTTCAAATAGTTAAAGAAAGAAAAAGTCATGTTAAACAACCTTATTATCATAATGTAGTCATAAAAAATAACTCAAGAATCCATTTTTTTGAATTGGGCAAAAGTTATGCAAATTGCCATGGAGACAGTTCAGTGGCATTAGCACCTGGCCGGAAAGCACAAAATCCTGAGTTTGATCCCTGGCTCCAAAAAAAAAGTTATACACATCATTCAGTACATTCCTAACCTTTCCTATGTTTAAGTTCTCCAATTCAGAAGGCTTGCTATTTTCAGAATTAGACAGTTACAGTATTGTATAGTCTGTACTTCTAATTTAGATCAACATATCTACACTAAATCATAACATTCATAGCATTACTTCTTGTTTTTCTAATTTTTTTTTTTTTTTTCAGTACTGGGGATTGAACTCAGGCCCTGGTGCTTTCCAGGCAGGCGCTTGTGCTGCTGAACTATCTCCCTAGCCCCCTACAGCATTAATTCTAATTCCACTTTAATGAGCTTTAAGCAAGTAAAATGATCATTGTCTACAGGAGACCATTTAATTTATTTATTATTATTAATTTTTTTGTGGTACCAGGGATTGAACTCAGGACCTTGCACTTGCCAGGCAGGTGCTTATGCCACTGAGCTTTATTCCAGGCCCAGATGAGACCATTTTAGAGCTTTGGAATCTCTTCGAAAGAATACTGTGCCTTCATACCACAAGACAGTTACAGCTTCCACTTCAGTTTGGCAACAGAAAACAGTTGCAAGGAATAGCTGTCCATCATAGGTCATCACTAGCTGATCATCAACAGATCAATATTTCAGTCCCTGAAATATTCCACACTGGAAGGATACGAGAGAGCAGGAATTTCTGCACCTGTATGTATACATCATCTAAGGATGTACTGTGTTCAGCTGTGCACTCTGAGTTTAAACTGAGACAAATGCATATCACAAAGTCTTACAATTTAGGTCTGTATAAATACTAAAGTTTCAGTGTAATAGAACTTTTATTATAAAAACATTCGAAGGCTAAAGTTAAGCTATGAAGAGAAAGAAAAAACCCAAAGTGCTTTACACTCATTGTAGTATTTAGTCTACAAAGAATGTATTCAGTTTTATTTAAATCTTATTGTGCTTTACATGAATATGATAAATTTGTTTTAAAATTCTGCAAGAAGGATTTGGGACACACTGCACATTTGACTCATAACAGCTTCTTTGCCTCGCGGCCACTTTACACCTCTCTACCTACTGAGCACAGTTGAGACATTTCAGCCAATCTCTTCTATTTTACCTTTTCTTTCCACTTGAAGATGGAGTTACTGCAGGGATGGCTGGGTTTCGTTCTTTGCTCGAGTTCTGCTAATACTGATGACAGTTTATAAGAGTTTGCTTGCAGAAGATCTAGTTTCAAATTGTTCTGTGGATATATCATTTGCCCATGTGAGAAAATTTCTAGAAAATGAGGCACAACTGGGTAGACAGAGGACTATTGGCATAACTTGCAGAATGACAAGCCTAGAAAAGGACACTCACCTGTGTATAGATGTGGACCCAAAATGCTGAGAATAAAAACTTAAAAATACCCCTTGAAGCAGTTAGGACAAAGGCCTTAATAATTGAGCATGTCCTCCGTTGTCCTCTTGTACATAGGGTGAAGAAACCTAACTTACTTGGTATTTTGTGGCAATGAATAGCTTTATGCAATTTCAAGTGGCTACAAGAAAGGAAATAGTAAGTGTTGATCCTAAAGGTGCGTTTTCCATGGCACTTTCAGGGTGACTGAATCAGCTCAGTATTTTAATAACTGGGTTTAACATCAGCAGAATCAAACAACAACAGATGGGGGTTGTTTTGTTTTCCCTTTCCTTTGAGGAGGTAGAGAGTTATATTCTGCAGAAAGTTTGCAGTAAAACTCTCAAAACTGAAAAGAATATTCTAGTGTATTTGATTCTAAAAATAAGGAATATCTGTCAACCGTGGTGACACGGGCCTGTAACTCCAGCACTCAGGAGGTTGAGGCAGGAGGATTATGAGTTTGAGGGCAGCCTGGGCTACAAAGCCAAGCTGTCTCAAATAAAAATAAGGAGTGAATTTGAACATAAACTCCTGTTCTCTCCCTATTCTTGTTTTGACCTTGAACTACAACTTTATTAGTACTTTTTTGTCAGGCTTCGTTCAGTCAGAGTGAAGCAGCAGAATCTAAAGTAGGATCCTGATGATCTGACCGCCTTCTCACTATTCTTTCTCTTTCTTTTTCTGCCTCCAGGATGGGGATTCTAAACCCTAACATCCTTGCCAGGGAGAAGGGGAGGTCATGTCCAAGGACAGGATTTCTCCAATGATGGAAAAGCTCTCTACTCCTTGGTGTAGTCCCTCACATTATGGGGCAGCCTCACCTTCATAAGGTCAACAGCTCTCCTCTACCCCCTCCCATCACGCCGAGCCATGGTGCCCCTGAAAGCACCAGAGAATGAGTCTAGTTCCTTTTACACACTCCTTCAGTGTCTGGGCAGTGTCTAATTTAAGTGCCTTTAGTCTCTGAAACTTTTCTCCTGATGTGCCTCGCCAGCATTCCTGATTCAAATATGACACTTCAAGGACCAAGAGACAAAGATAGGGAAGAATTTAAGTTAAAGAAAGTTTCCTTTTGCAAGAAACCTTCCCTGGATGACATGACAGCTCCCAGTGTGACTCGTTTTCCATACCCAGATGCAGGCATGTGTCAGAAAGTCACCGGATGCTCGCCACCCACGTCTTGAAGGTCTTGCTTGCCCCTGCACTCGCTGCTAAGCTCTGAGTTCAGGGCTCAGGTCCTCCCCACACTATGTGTGAATCAGACTAGTGTGTGCTCTGTGTTCTAGTGCATGTGCTTGACTGGTAATAAGCGTGATAAAATTCTGTGCAAGAACAACCACAGAAATATGTGACTCAATAACATCATAAAATACTTATGACTTTATTTTGGTAGATATGATTTGCATTGACTTTGTTAACTAAACTTTTCATGCTGTCATAGGAAATGTCCTACCATCTGTCTTATGGCTTCCTGTGAACTGTAGCCACGCATTCTCGCACCAGTGTGTCAGCTCTGTGTTCCCCAGGGAACACATGCAGCTGTCGCTTTTCCCATGAAGCATCGGGGTGGTTCCTACAGCAGCCTCTCTGCTGAAGGAAACAGCTAGAGCTGGCTGCAGCTGCCTGCCTTCCCTGCAGCACCCTGGCAGGGCCAGGATGTGCTACTTACTGTACAAGAGTGTTAGACCAGCAGAAGAAAGCTGACCCGCGTTCCCATATCCTTCCAAACGCTAATAACTTGCTCTCTTCCTGAATTATTCTCAGATTAACCTCAATCTTTTTCTGGTTATTCAACAAATCACAGAAAAAAAAAAAATCCATGTCTTATAAGTAAGTATAGGTATCTGTTCATTTTTATATAGTCTTTTTTTTTTTTTTTTTTTTTTTTTAGGGAAAGGTTTACAGGGTGTTCGGGGTCTCACTACTAGATCAGACTCATAGTGATCTACCTGTTTACAGGCTCCCAAGAGCTGGGATTACAAGCGTGTGTGCTCACTTCCAGTCTCAATTGCTGTCTCAGAGTGCCCCAAGGGCGGGGCCAGCACAGCAGGGCCAGGGATTGAACTCCTGGCCCTTATGCCTGCTTGCAGGAACTTTAGTCCGCTGAGCTGTTTGGCTGGCCCTTATATGAAGTTTTAAAAACTACCCTTTTAATGGAAGTTCTTCCAAAGTGGCTAACATCATCCCTATGCATGTCTGTGGGTCTGCTAGATTCCAGGCTTTCATTGAAAAGCCTAGCAGGCCTATCCCCTGCCTTCTTCACTTACTAAATACTAAGAGTGAAAATCAGAATGATATTATGAGTATGGTTTCCTACGAAATTTAAAAACCAGGAATTGAAGCCATCATTAATTTGGGACCATTTCAGCTCCTAAGCACTGTGCTGACATTTTTTAAAGAATCTTTCAGTCTCACAAAAACTCTATGAGCTAAGTATTAATGGCCCTCCTTTAAAGATTAAAAAAAAATCTAAGGTTGGCCAGGTCCCTGTAACCCACAGAGCCATCACTTTTTGTTGCTGGGTTAAAATGTACACCACTTCATTCAAGAGGAAAACCTACTTGGGGGAAATCCATTTCAGACACAAGTGTTCCTTCCTAGTGCCTTCTTGTATAAGACATTAAAGCAAGTATTTGCGGGTAGTTGGGTTTTTCCAGATTGCTCCAACTACCTAAGAAGGAGCTGACCCTGTAGGCTCTTCCTAGGTGGCTCTGTCACCAGGAAGAAAAGGCAAACAGCAAACAGACTGGAAAAATCAGTATTCTAAAAATACTCCTTTTATTACTAAATGCACTGTGCAAATATTTACCTCATCCATTAATGTCGCTGTGTCTTTCTGGCTCTTTTCATCTGAGAAGGATGAGTTGCTGGAGTATGTGTTAAGCATTCGTTCCAGGCCTGAAAATAAAACCATGCTCTTGGTCACCTTTTTTTTTTTTTTTTTTTTTTTTTTTTTTTTTGGTCCTGGGGATTGAACTGATGACCTTGCGCTTGCTAGGCAGGCACTTATGCCACTGAGCTATCTCCCAGCCCTGTCTTGGTTACCTTTCATCCTGGCCGAGTAGGTCACAGCTAGAAGTCAGTTGCCCTCAAAGGGATCCTGAACCCGACGTGATGCCAGTCAGTTTCCTAAGTGGCTGAGGGGTAGGGGCGCTTTGTCTATAGCCTTTATTAAGTTTTACTTAGTAAATGAATAATGATAAATCAACTGACTTCTCATTTACTTTTATCTTCATTTAATGAAATTTAAGAAATGCTGGTGCTTAAAGTATCTTGATTGTTATTTTTTCAAGATGCAATCTGGAATTCCTTTTGACTTGCCCATTCTTGTGATTCTTAACCTTTACACAATGTTAAACTCTTACTAATTTTTCTACTTATATCAATAAACATTGTCTGTCTTGATTTTCCTCTCTGCATTACACTGCAATGAATTGTAGTGCACATGAAGCTAGCCATTAGATCACAAGGCACAGTTGTTTTTAGGATCTATGTTACTTTAGAGCTGCTTAACTGCTACGGATAGGATTTAATTTGATTTTTATACTATTTCCAAAATTATTAAAAAGAAACAAACAAGCTGGGTTAGGTGGCATACATCTGTGTCCCAGAACTCAGGAGGCCGAGGCACGAGAATTGCAAGTTTAAGGACAATGTGGGCTACATAATGAGTTTAAGGCCAGCCTAGACCATAGAGCAAGACCCTGTAGAAAGAAAAGAAGAAGAAGAAAGAAGAAGAAGAAGAAGAAGAAGAAGAAGAAGAAGAAGAAGAAGAAGAAGAAGAAGAAGAAGAAGAAGAAGAA
>NW_004524641.1:11442094-11465994 GCF_000260255.1 Octodon degus
AGGAAGGAAGGAAGGAAGGAAGGAAGGAAGGAAGGCTGACCAAAACTCCATCCACACTATTCATCATATTTAAAGTAACAAAAATTGTCTCTTCCTAGCCAATTTCAGGAACAGAATAAAATGCTTTATTCCTTCAAATGGTGTATAATTCATACACAGCTCTCATAAATAGGCCCAAATGGCACTGTACACTTTTTGCTTCCTTTTTAAAACTTTTCTTCTCCATTCACAACTTAAGTTTGATAATGGAGTTTCTTTTTTTTTTTTTTTAAGTACCAAGGATTGAACTCAGGACCATATGCTTGCCAGGCAGGTGCTTATGCCACTAGGCCATCTCCCCAGCCCCATAATGGAGTTCTTCAAGCAGGATGATCCCTGCCCCAGCCACTGAAAGCAGACAAATCTTAACTCAGAACAAAACCTCCGAGGGTCGTGCCATCCTCCACAGCCGCTGCAGAACACGCTCACTCACCCTCCTTGTCCTTGGAGGCTTTTTCAATGTCTTTTTGCAGTCTCAACAATTTTGGTTTTATTAAGGATTTTCGTCTCTCTTTATCCATTGCATTGTTAGGATCTTCTTCCTTTAGGAAAAAAAAAAGATGTTTGATAACGAGAAAAAAGTAAGATTTGCTACTGGGACTTTTACTGACTGCATTTAATTTTAACTTTACAGAAGGAGAAAATTAAGGACCAAAAATGAAGTGAGCTAATCTTTGGTATTACACACATCGTTCTACCTGTTCTAGACTCAATCAATAAGAAAACATCTTCTTCGTAACTGGTAGGCACATGACTCAGCACGCTGTTTAACAGAACAAATTATTCTTGGAGGAGGAGGAAACTTATCATAGTTGTTTTAATTTCTCGACAAGTACATCTATTGGCTGGATCCTCATTGCTCCTGAAAATCATGTAACTGTATTGAATTTAGAGTCCTTCAGGAATCCAACCTAGATTTTTGGGGATTGAACTCAGTTCCTTGCACTTGCCAGACAAGCACTTATTCTACTGAGCTATCTCCCTAGCTTCCTTCAGGAATTCAAATAGAGGACTGCGTGTGTCTCTCAGGCTAAGATGGCCTGAAGAGGTGACTGAGTGTTCCTAAGGCTCAGTGTTGGCTTGGTATTGGAAACTCATGAGCTAAAACACATGCTCTACCCAAGATGGGTTTATAATTCCACCAGGCCTTGCAGCAGAGCATGAAGAGACCAGGCAGCGAAGGCAGCAGATATCTGTGAATGGTGTGGTGGCCAAGGGCAGTGGCAGTGTGAAGCTTTGAGGGGGCTGAAGACTGCAGTAGGATTTTCCAGCCATCAGAGTAAGGGGCTCCACAGCCACTGGTGTGGGAGAAAGGGCGAAAGCAAAGGAGACAGGGAGGGTCCTGGGAGTGCCAGATTTTGGGGATCTAACCCAGAGGCCATGAGGGACCATTACTGAGTTCTGAGTTTTCACACGGATTATTTCAAGGGTTGAATAAAAATCAATTATGTTGGGGTAAGACAGGGAGGGGGCTGACCCTGAAGGGCAGAAACCTGTAGAGCAAAGGCCAGAGGGGGGGAGATTAATGACTTAGAAACAGATGAGGAAAGTTTCTCTGATAAGGAAGGAGAAAAGTAGGATATTAAGTACCAGTGGGAGCATTCGCCTTAGGTAACAGCACAAATCAGGGAAAGTAAGGATGACCAAAGGAAGCAGCCTTTATAAAGATGCAATAAATCAATGAAAATATTGTACTTACATACCGTGCCTTGTATATTCATAAAAGTTTTACTATAATCTTTATTACATGCACTTCCTTAAAACAGTTCAATGAGGCTGATTTTTATTTTCCTTGTCATACAGAGAAATAGAGGAAGGCCCAGGGAAAAAGCAGAAGCATTCACCCCCAAGACACAACTATAATACTTTGAGCCAAGTCCTTACCACCACATCACATGTCTCCCACAGCTGAGGCCCCCACCCCTGACATCATGCCCTTAGGTGGTTCTGCCAGGACACCTAATTAGCACTCAGTCCTTCCTTGTTGGAGCAACGACCTGTCTACCTGGCTCATGTGCCAAAGACTTCACATGGCCTGTTTCGGGACTTTGATTTCTTACACACACACACACTTCCAGGGGCAGACTGGGCCTCCTGGTCTGCCCAAGAATGGGGTGTGTCACCATTGTTTAGCTTTCTTAAGTCTATCCTTTCCCAAGCACTTGTTAGGAAGGAGGGCAGCATCAAAGGAAGCCCATAAAACTGCAGACACAAACTTTTGAGTGGGACATTTACAGTAACCATGTGAACATTTTCACTTTTACAGTAACTACCAGCTCTCTCATTTTTCAACTCAGATTGTTCTTTTTTATTCTGATCCAGGTAAGCTCACAGCACTGGATAAACATCAGTCTATGCGTATGCCAGTGACTGTACAGTCAGACGTTAGAGTACTTGCTTTAAGGATAGCACAACAATTCTTCACTCGTTGTGAGACTGTTGTTTCTCTCATGCTTAGATATGTGGTGGTGAGTTCTGGGGCAATGGCTTCATAGAAATTAAAAATTCCCATGAATATGCCAATTAAAGATGAAGCATTGTAGTTACCTCATATTTTGATGGAACCTAGTTAAATTTCCAAGGGATATGACCTTTAGTCTATGGACAGGTTAGCTGATGTGAGCATTTCTATTTTTCTTAATAAGAAAACAATAGATACGATTTTCTGTACAATTCTCCACCTGAGGGCTCACTCATACTATTTATGAGCAAAGAAAGATGTTTTCCCTCTGTGATCTCTCTCCCTTTCCACTCCTACATTCATCCTTATTTCTGCCCGGAGCAGATTGCTAACTTCCCTGTGGTCCAAGTAGAAAAAAAGAATCCAGGGAATCAGCAGCTGCTTGCAGTTGTTTGGATGGTGGGGAGTGGGAGCTGTCAGGACCCACGATCCTGCCTGCCCCCCATGTCCTGCTTCCTGAGCAAGGATCCAGTATTGTAGGCTTCAGTGGTACATTTAATCCGACAGCATGGTTGGTGGGCGGGGTCCACAGATCAGAGAGGAGAGGGCCACAATCTGAACTTCAAAGTCTGAATAAAATACATCAGAGGGTGTAGGTAAGAGCTGCAGAAATTCTTTGTGTAGATTTGGTGAATACTCATCAGCTCCCAAGGGCAGTGCTTGCCCTAGCATGTGTGAAGCCCCGGGTTTGACCCAACTAGCAAACAAAACAATCAAAAACAAAACTTCGTGGGGCATGGTGATGCACACCTGTAGCCCCAGGTATCAGGAATCTGAGTAGGATCATTTGAACCCAGATATTGGGACAAGAACCTATCTCATACAGTAGAAGGAAGAGGTGAAAAAGGAGGCAGACAAGGAGAGAGGGCGAGGGACAGAGGAGGAAGAAAGGGAGAAGAAGGGGGAAAGGAGGAGAAGGAGAACATCATAATTAAGGGAAGCAGAGGCCAGCACCATCCCAAAAGATGAAGATTGACCCCAAGATAGCAGAAACAAGATACCCGGGCTAGGCAGGCCAGACAGCTCAGTGAATTAAAGCACCTGCTTAGATAGATGCAGGGACTGGTGTTTGATCCCCAGCCTGCTGGCCCCACCCCTGGGGTGCCCTGAGACTGCAATTGAGACTGTGTATGGTGGCACATGCCAATAAACCCGGCATTTGGGAGGCCCGCCTGGGCTATAGGGACAATGATCATTTTTCAGCCAGAAAGGTCATGCAGTAGAATCACTGAATGCCTTCACAACAAGCCCCGGATCATTTGGTCCAAGCATTCTGAGGGAAGAGCCATGAAAAGTCCTGACAGTGCTGTCCACCTCCTAGGCCTCAGCCCTCTGTGCCACCTCCTCCACAAGTGTGAGCCACGCTTCCTGACTTGCTTCTAACTAACAGAACAGGACGAGCTGTCACTTCTGAGGCTAGTTTCCAGTGGACCCTGACCCCTTCATGGGCTCCCTGGCTCTCCTTCTGGGGAACACAGGCTGCCATGGAGGGAGACAGAGTCCCATTGCATCAGGGAAATAGATCTCTCCGTATCCAGCAAACAGTGGAAGCCTACGAGCTTGGCCATGGGTCCACCTGCATGGATTTGGATGTGAATTGTCTACCAGGGGAACCTTAAGATGTCTCTAGTCCAGCTGTGCCTGGGTTCCCAGCGCACATAAACTGTGAGCTCATCAGTGTCAGTTTTGGACCATTAAATTTGGGGGTGATTTGTGTAGACAACCAGTCCAGGCACAATATGATACACAGGCATCATGTATAGACCATGAGACACATCTGCTTGGTATGAGTCTTAGAAAAGATGTTATGCTTAAAAAGTCCTCCAACGATCCTGTGTTGGAAACTTGATCCTGGACTCAGTGGGGTTAGCAGAGGGGGGTTTGAAGAAGTGAGTGGGTCACCTTGGCTCTGCCTAAATGGACTAATGTAATTATCGCGAGAGTACGTTAGTGATAAAAGCCAGTTTGGCTTTCTCTTGCTGTCTCACTCACTTGACACCTTCTGCCATATGTGACAGAATGAAGCCCCAACCAGATAGGGCCCCTGGATCTTGGACTTCCCCGGCTCCAGGACCTTGATCCAAATAAACCCAGGTTCTTTACGAGTTACTCAGTCTTTTGTATTCTGTTACAGCACTATAAGACAGACTAAGTCAAAGGCTGAACAAGAAGATTCTGCCTAAAACCCTTCTTGACTTTCTTCCAGAGAATACCAAAGATATATTTCCACTGCCCAGTTTGTAACCCATATACCATATAATTATTTATAACAACCATGAGAAAAAAAGTCAATATTTTCATTTACAGAACAAAATTTACTTGATAGTTACTTTCAGTTTTTTCTCAATATACCAAGGTCCCGCCCCCTTCGGGTAACTTCCTGCTGTGTCCTACTTACGAAGTAATCGGTTAACAGGAACTCAGATTTGTTGTCTGCCGATAACATTGCAGTTTCCTCCATGAGAGTCTGGACGTCTTTTTCGGCATCCACCTTGCTGATGGCGCAGTGGATCTGTGTGTGGCACTGCAGGGCAGGGAGAGCAGCACAGTGTTGAGGAAGGATTGCTTTCTGCCCAGCCTCACCACGCACACCCGAACTAGAGAGATCTTCAGACTCACCGTGGTCAGGGTTTGGCCAAAGAGAGAAATGTGCTGGCTGTACTGATTTAAATTGTTGCATAGAAGCTGAATTCTTTCCTTCTCCAGCTCCAGGATGCTCTGAAGAGGATGAACATGAGACAAGATCAACCGTTTGCTCTGTAGAACTGAGGCCACCTGTCAAGCTCCTGGAGGGAGGCGGAGCTCACTGTCAGGACTGTCTTTTCACTGTGTCACGGTGGAGGGAGGTTGCAGGAGCAAAATGTGACCCCATTATCTTCCTTTAAAATGAACTGAGCTCCGAAACTTAATCCAGGGTCTTTAGACCCCAGAGCCATTTACACAGACGCTGTGGGCTTCCTGGTGTTTACAAAGAAGGAGAGAAAAGAACACATTTAAGAAGTGTCTGTGATTCCTGGAAGAGAAGACTGAGGCCCAGAAAAACTCGTGCGCACATGTTGGCAATGCACTTAGACACCAGCGACATTCAGAATCCCTCGCGGTACAGGTGCATGTTGGCCTATGTCTCTCAGTGCAGGAGCCTGTAAGTGACACGTGCATCACTTGCCTCAGGAGGCTGTTTGGCAGGAGCAGAATCCCAAAGCCCTATCATTTTGTAATCCTGGACTAAAATTAGGGCAAGGGTCAGGGTCCACTTTTTGTTTATTTTGCTATTATGGAACTGGGGACAAAATTCAGGGCTTGCACACCTTAGGCAAGTGTGCCGCCTCTGAGCTACATCCCCAGCCCCCGGCCCGCTGTTCTGAAAGTTGGATGGCTATGTGGGGAGACAATTCCATACTGGCTTTTCATGACCTTGAGGAGGAAGGGCAAATGAAGAAATGGAGGCACCACACTAGCCTCGTTGAAGTTAACGTTTTAGAAACAGCTAGATATTAGAGTCCTGCTGCTCTAGCTGCTGACTACGGCTGGGGGGAGGGAGGCAGAAGTCTGATGGGTGTGCAGAGTAGGTCCCTAGGCCACAGGGGCAGTGTGAGGCTGCTGGGAGCAGGGTTGCACCTGGAAGACAGAGCTTTGACAGAGACGGTGGGTGTCCAGGACAAAATTCTCTCCGTCCTGTTTTTATAAGAACAATTTATCCTTCCATCTGGGGTAGCCAGGTGGGGTGCTTTTGCAGCTGCCATCCCACCTCCTTGGTCCCACAAAACAAAACAGGGCTGTGTCTCAAGATCGTTGGGAAGGAGGGGACTGGGGAGAGCCACAGGAGATCCCAGCTATCCTGCCAGCCACCTGGGGCACTGCTGCAGCTCCCACCATCTGCCTGCTCCGGGATGCTAGCCCACTGCCTCCTGATAAATGATGGTAAAATTCACATAATGCAAAGCAGGTCATTTTAACTTTTCTTTTTTTTTTTTTTTTTTTGAGACAGGGTCTCACTTGTAGTTCAGGCTAGCCTCGAACTCACTATGTAGCCCACACTCGTCTTGAACTCATAGTGATCATCCTGCCTCAGCCTCCTAAGTGCTTGGATTAAGGTGCATACGCCACCACTGGCTTCATTTTAACCCTTTTGAGTATATACCTCAGTGTCTGCATAATTAGCATTGTCGTACAGCCACCAACAGCGCCCATCTCCAGGACTTCTTTCATCTTATAAAACTGATGCGCTACCCATGAAATCGTAACTGGCCATTTCCACTCTCTCTTGGGCCCCAGAAATCATCATTTTCTTTTCTGTCTCAATAAATTCTACTATTATAGGTATTTCAAATAAGAGGAATCATCAAATATGTTTTCTTTATGTCTGGATTATTTTCGCCTAGCATGTTTTCAAAATTCATTCATGCTGCGGCACACGCCAGAGTGTTCTTCCCATTTCAGGCTACATAATGATCCCTGCGTATGCTGTGTCCTGTCGTCAGTGTAAAGCTGTTGAAACGCCTTTGAAATGCAAGCAGTGAAAGGCACAGGTGGTAACTGAGCACTTAGCCAATCCTATGCGAATGGAGAGGTGGAGCCCAGGGGCCCGACCTTTGGATTGGAAGCCTGGAGCTGTGCCCCATGGCCACCTTCTTAGACACATCAGAAGCTGTACAATGTTTTCCTTTAGGGTACTTGGAGTCAAACTCAGGACCTTGTGCTTGCCAGGCAGGTGCTGCGCTGCTGAGCCTATCCCCGGACCCCCAGAAGCTGCACAATTTTTATGCCAGCAGGAGACAAATGCCTTTGTTTCTGTTGGCAGTCTCTTGAGTCTCAAAATCACAGGCAGCAGCCCTTTGAATATGACCATTTGCCCTTCTGTTTCTCAGATAAAATATGAAAGACATAGGAGAACAGCCTGTCCAACACATTGCTTTTTCAAAGGGCAGAATCAAAATGCCTCATGATAAATATCTGAGACAAATTCTACTAATTTGTTTGGATCTCAAATGGGTCACTTTTCCAAAAAAGAAAAAAAAAAGTCCTTATGCTACATATAAAGATCTAGAAAGCAGTTGTTCCAGCTTACCATTAGGAGCAAAAGACAGGGAAGAAAAAAAAGCCAGGTTTTAGAACACATTGGGTCCCTGGGGGCAGCAGTTCCTGTACTTCGGCAAGTGCCCGGAGCATCAGTCTGAGACTAAAATAACCAACGTCCCTTGGTAGAGACAGTAATGTTTAACAGATTTGAACTACATTTTGGGGAAATCATTAAAATGATCTATGTTTGCTCATGAAAGGAGTTGGAAATAAATTCCACTGTGGGAAGGGGAGATCCATATCTCATTAAATGAATTATTGCTTTCTATTATCCTTCTCTTCTTGAATAAGATGAGCAATAGAGGGATTAGACTCGGGAGGACCTCAAACTGTCCTCTTGTGTTTTCATAGTGGCAGGTAGAGGGAAAATCTGGTCAGACTGAGACCACAAGAGACAGTGGGTTTAGAGCTCTCCTGGAACACACGCGCCGCGATAATCCATAACAGTCTTCATTATTTATCCAGTCCCTGCTGGTCCGGGTTCAGGTCTGGACTACAAAAAGACCTTGGTAGAACTGTGTTTTCCTTTAAATTGCTTTCATAAGACTGATTTTTTTTTTTTAAAAAAAGTACCATGATCTTTCTAAACTAGAGGTTCTTGAAGTCCTGAATGACCAGAAGTCACCTGGATCCCTTTCCTACAGTCAGAGATTCTGGTTCAATGGGGCTGGGGAGGTGTGAAGGAATATGTATTTTAAGCAGTACAGCCAGTACCTTGAAAATTGTCCCAGGGTCACAAAAGGCCACAAATAAATGCATTCTAAAAGCTTCATCATTCTTCCACCCAGAGAGGTCCACTATCAATGTTCTGATGTCTTTTGGACTATTGAGTGTATGTGTTTTTTATCTTCTTTTTTTTTTTTAAATCTTCTTATTATCTATCAAATTATTCAAATTTGGAATTCAATTTTTTTCTGCTTATGTCATGCCTGAACAATTTTCCATGCTATTAGTTTCTGAAAATACCTTCTTAATCACTTCGTAGCAGTCAGTTGTGCAGACAATCTAGTCACTCTTTTCTGTTAGCCATTTGAGTTGTTTTTCCCCTTTTAATTTTAATGTATTTTTAGCAGAAATCTGAGTATTGATTTCATTTACTCCCTCAAAACATATTTGCAGAAAGGAAATTACTTTTTGTGAAACGTGGGTCCTAGGAGAGAATTTGGCACCGATGGTCTTTTTTTTTGGAACCGGAGATTGAACTCAGGCCCTTGCACTTGCCAGGCAAGCGCTTATTCTACTGAGCCATCTCCCCAGCCCCTGGCACCAGTGTTCTAAGGCAGCAGTGGGGAAGCTTGTGGGGCTTTAAATGGTAACAAATGGTGGCTGCTCGTGGCACGTGTGCCATGTGTTCGCCACCACCGTCCTAAGGCATCTAATATGTGTACAAGCTGTGATTTAAAAACTACAGTGAAGGGGCTGGTGAGATGGCTCAGTGGTCTAAAGCACCTACTTAGAACAAGCTTAGCAACACACAGGGACTGCGGTTCAATCCCCCAGCACCACATGCCAGCCAGCCCCGCCCCCTGGTGGGCTGAGCTGGCCATACACACACACACACACACACACACACACATAAATAAATAAATAAAATTAAAAAAAATGTTAAAAAAAAAACTACAGTGAATATTTACATTTTAAAAATTGCCTATAGTAAATGACATGCTGCCAATTAGGTGCCTTTTAAATATTCCCCCTGACTTCAAACACACTTATCCCATTGTGCTTCTTGCTTTCTGAAGCAGTTCTGGAAGTCTTTCTTGCGTGTCTTGAGTTGAGCTGTGTGTGCGGCTGCCTCTAAGTCCTGATTGACTACCATGTTTCCCTTTCATGGTCATTCTGACTTTGGAGATGAGCCAGAAATCACGTGGTACCAGATCCAGTGAGTAAGGTGGGTGAGACACACTGTAATGCTGTGATTTGACAGAAATTGTTGTCCATGTTTTGGATCAATTTAGGACATTAAGGTAACCACAAAAAAATTCATAAAAGATTTCCAGAACTGCTTCAAAAAAAAAATCATAAAAAGATGGGAGAACTGTGATGAAAGTATGGGGAAGTATTATGAGGAAAATTAATGGCGATGTGTCTTTTATTGTAATAATTCAACTTTTAATTAAATACTAATTGTATATTTTAATCAGACTTCATGTACTCATGTGAGCCTGATGATTTTCCAGTCAATGCCAACCTCTATGCAGTGGTCCCAGAAGATCAGAGTGGAACAAGAAATCTCCTGTGACCTGCTGGAACTGTGGTCATCATAACATTGTCACACAATACGGAACACTCCACACCTGCGATGCTGGTGTCAACCAGCCTATTTCATTGCCCACTGTGTAAGAGGATATCATATGCCATTGTGTACGTGGACTATGTTGGTGTATTTATTAAGCCACGCTTTTATCACTGCCTTAGAAGGTACAACTTCTATGTATAAAAAAATTACCCTGAAACAGTATGCCCTGCTAACCAGCCACAGCCTTGCCACCTCATGTTTACTTGTTTAACTGCACCAGGGGGCCCCTCTGACTAAGTGACCTACGCCATCTAGGTATCTATTGATATTTGGATAATGAAATGGTCCTTTGACCATTCATTATCAGGATGAAGTTACCTAAGTAGAAATATAAATTCTACTTCGGTAAATTCCCAGGATGAAGCCCCCTTGTTTAGGGACACACAACCGTAAGGAGTCGTCACCTGTCCGCACTGAAGTGGCCAAGCACCATCCTTGCTAGAGCTGCCGGAACAGCCGCTCTGATCATGTCCTTGTTCTCTTGTTCAGATTAGAAACACAATAGTTGAGAAGAGGAACTGTTTTTTGTTTGTTTTTGACACAAGGTCTTAACAATGCATTTTAGGCTGGCCTTAAATTTACTATGTATCCCAGACTGGCCTCAAATTTGTGGAGATCTCCTGCCTCAGCCTCCCAAGTACTGGGATTACAGGTATGCACTAACACATCCAGTGAAAAAAGGAACATTTTTAAAGCTTTCAGTGAACATTAGAAATGGTTGTATAAAATAATTCCTTGAATAAGTATTATCAATACCAAGCATTTGATTCTTGGAAATTCTTGCAAGTGCAGCTATTATTTTTTAAGGTACATTATAGAATACACCTATCAAGTGAACTGCTTCTTCTTGGAAAAGAGGAATATACTATGACCATGAAGTGAGGAGGATAATTTTGACTTGTGGTTTGCGTGGTTGGTTTCATCATTTAATAACCACACTTCAGACTTTGTAATATTTCTCAATACCTAGGAAACTGTCTTGAGCATAGTTCAGTGAGTTTTCTCTGAAGGAACTTGTAAATACAACTTACAGAGTAAGAAGAGATGAAAAGACACTTTATGATAAATTCTGTGTGTGTGTGTGTGTGTATGTGTGTGTGTGTGTGTGTGTGTGTGTGTGTTACTGAAGATCAAATCCTTGTCCAATTACCAGTGAGCTACACTCCCCCACCCACCTTAAATATGTTTTTAAATGTATTTAGGACAGGATCTACAGGGTCTCACCATGTAGATTGGACTTGTAGTGATTCTTCTGTTTTCAGCCTCCCAAGTGCTGGGATTAAAGGTGCGTGCCACCACGCCCAGTCTCAATCGCCATCTCAGCATGCCCTGGGGATAAGGCCAGCACGGCACACTGGTGATCAAACCTGGGCTGCTGCGCTCTGCCTAAGCAGGCTCACCTTAATTTTGAGACAATGTCTTGTTCAATTGCCTAGGCTGGTCTTGAATTTGGAATCCTCTTGCTTTCTTCCCCTGAACAGCTGGGATTATGTTCGGCACCAACACGCTAGGCTAAAATGAATTTTATATTCAATTTTTAAAGAAGGATGGTGACAGTATGGACAAAAAAATGAAATTGAAAGTCCCCAGTTATTCCATTCCACTTATACTGAAGTGAATTCAGTCTGATTATGTATTTTGGTGAATTTATATTTCTACTTAGGTAACTTTACAGGAGTTTAGAACAAACAGAGTAGTACGTGAGGGAATGATTTATTGGACTGAATACATGTAGGCTCAAGGAGCAGGGGTGTTGTTATTGGGAGTGAGTGTGCAGCAAGGATGACTTCACAGAGGTTGGGTCCAATAGGCCAGGCCAGGCACTCAGGAGGTGGAAGAGAGCATACAGGTAGGCGGGGTCCACAGGGCTGCATGGGCCAAACAGAAGAGGGGTAAGATACTGCCATCCCCCAGCACAGTAGTAGCAAAGATCCTGGACACAGAGGAATGAAAGAAAGCCTTACTTTCCCTCAAGGAGATGGGTTTTGAATGACAGTGCATGAAATTTGCCTTCTAATAAAACAATAAAAGCAACAAACAAGCTGGAGTCCAAAGGAGGTCTTTTGAAATGTCAGTGAATGTGCATCTTGTCACCAACAGGATGGTTTTGTAAGGAAAGGTAATTTCCATGATGCTATGGTATAAAATGAGGACTAATGAAAGAGGGGAGGAAGAAAGGAGCAGGAGGATCCTAACCCGAGATAGGGAAACTGACACGAAGAGGGGAGTGACCTTGAAACAGCCCCTGTTAATGCCCCTAGCACCAGCAATGCTGAACCATGCCAAAGGCCAGTCGTTCATTAGCTCCATTCTGGAAGCAGCAGCATTGTGGCCTGCTGCTGTGGCACAGGGAGGAGGCTGAGGAAGGAGGAGTTGTTGAGCTCATGGTCTGCTCAGAGTTCTTGAAGGCATCCTGCAGGATGGAGTGGCAGCCAGATCTTCTCTTCCATCTCCTAATGGAGCCATCTGGAGAAGCCAGCCACTCGGCAAAGCTACAGCTTCATTAGGAAATTCTAAGACGGTGGTGGCAAACCTGTGTCATGGCTGCCACAGCTGTTCGTCATCATTGAAAGCTCTAAAAGCTTCATTAGGATCACTACGAGTCCGATCTGTGTAGTGAAATCCTGTAGACCCCTTAGACCCTGTCCTAAATACATTAAAAAAAAAAAAAAAAAAAAAAAGGGGGCCGGCCTGATAGCTCATCAGACTAAAGCATCTGCTTAGGCAGAGCGCAGTGGCTAGGGTTAAATCCCAGGCATGGTGTGCCAGCCCAGCCCCTGGGGCACGCTGGGATGGAGACTGAGACTGGGCATGGTGGCACGTGCCTGTAATCCCAGGTCTTGGGAGGCTGAACACAGAAGGAGTACTATGATCCGATCTGTGTAGTGAGACTCTGTACACCCCATAGACCCTGTCCTAAATACATTAAATAAATAATAAAAAAATAAAAGCTTCACTATCACTGTCTCAGGAGGTAAGGCAAGGTCAAGCCCGGGTTGGAGAGCCAGATTTTAAATGGATGAAGTTGGAATTTAAATCCCTGGCCTTTCCTTATTCACATTATCTAAAATCTACTCAGCAAAAGCCAGGAGGGAACAAGATCCTATGCCCCATGGTAAAAGTGAAAGAGGGGTTTCTTTTCATTTTTTCTCTCTCTTTGACTTAAATTTTCCATCTCTTTTGTTTTCTTCTTTCTTCTGTAATTCTGCATCTATCCTGTCTCAATGTGAATGAACTGCAGGAGATTTAAAACCAGCCTTTCAATTTCCGCTTACCTCGAGCCTTCCTACAATCCATTCTTCTGGGGGAAACACCCAGTGTAGAAGCCTAGGTTGAATTCCAGAACCCCTTTGGGCCAGTGACTTCAGCTTACTAGTCTCAAATGTCTCTATCAGGAATACAGTGTGCATTTATTTATTTATTTATTTATTTATTTATTTAGTGGTACTGGGGATTGAACCTAGGACCTTGTGCTTGCCAGGCAGGTGCTTATGCTGCTGAGCTATGTCCCTAGCCCTCTATCAGGAATAGAGTTGCTGTCTTTGGGCATGTGACTGCACTGAGTGTCACCCCTGGCCACATCAACCACTGGGGTACTTTCTTTTCGAATTGTAGCAGATTGAAACTTTTTTTTTTTAACTTGAAAGAAAACAAAAATATTCAGTATCTTATCAACAAGAATTGATGATTACTCCATTTGGTCATATTTATGTTGACTTGAAAATGGAGAGCTAAGCTATTTGAGTATAGCTGGGAGGTGTTTTGGTCCTGGGTTGGTTGTGTGCTTTCGCCAGGGATGAGCACAGGCTGTGTGGCTGTGACAGTCCTGCTCTATTCCCTCTGTGAGCTACACACGCACACACACACACACACACACACACACACACACACACACAGTGAGATCTAGCCAATAGCTACACTTTACAAATCATACATACAATCAACATAGTTTTAGTGTAAATTAAAATTTTTAAAGTTTACATAGACTCCCAAGTAGCTGAGATCACAGACACACACTCCACACCCAACTTCTTGAATCATTACTGAAACATAGGTGCTAATGGTCTCCTGAAAGGGGGGCTACTGTGTTGTGGGTCCATGTCCACTTCAGTTTTACTAGATACCATGAAATTATTCCCTGTAGAGGGGCACAAGTATTCTTGTCTTCTGTCCCTGCCAAACCTTCCTATCATGCCCTCCAAATTTGGTCAAATGACTAAGCCATCATTTCATTTGTTTAAGGGATCTTGACTTCCCCTTTATGACTTGCTTCTTCTTGTTGGATGCTTTGCCCCAATTCATTCTTTCTGAGTTTGTCAGTATTACTAAAACACATGTTTGAAGTGTGGAGATGGTACTTCATTCATTGCTGTAAATCTCCAGTGGCCAGCTCAATGGCTGGCATGCAAAGGTGCTCTGTAAGTGGGGTCACCATGGGAGCCAGCGCTCAGCTGGTACTCCATTTGGGCACCTAATAGCTAAGACTTAAGTAACCCTTTACTCTGATGACACTTTTGCAATCAGCTAAGTGCTATTGAGTCCACTGAGAATTAGAAACAGACACTCTGGCAAACGATACTCAATGCATTTTCATTAGTAACTGTATCCATGGAGAAGTGAAAATGAGAGGAATTGTGGTTTGCAGAGAATCACTGTGAGACTGAGGATCTTCACTAAGACAGAAAATAGGCATCATAATTACAGGTCACACCTTCATCAGCAAGGTCAGGTAAAGCTCCACAAGAGAAACAAATGAGAACATGAGATTTACCTTGTAACAGTTTTCTAGTGTGTTTTCCCATTTCAGTCTGGTTGAATAGCCTGCCATGTTCTTTTGGTAGTAATTTTCATCTTCCTTTTCCAACTTTTCTGTCGATTTTTTCAGTTTATTGAAGAGCTAAAGTAAAAACATCACTATCACTGTCATAGTCATTAACATATTTAAAAAAGTCCTTCGCAATTCCACAGAAAGAAGTACATATGGCCCAGTGATACAAAACTCTATATAAAGAGTTAATTATATATGACAAGACCAAAGAGCTTTTTCTATTTCAGAAATGAAGGGAGACAGAGCCACAAGGAGACTTAAGGTCCTTTCAATACAATACCCTTCATTTTACACATGAAGAAATTGACTGCCTATATAATAATTTGTCTAGGAGACAAAAGGAAATCAAAAAGGCAAAATGACATTGCATTGAAAAATTGAAAATACAAATTGAGTATTTCGAACCTAACATTATAGTCAACCATTAAATTCTAGTCTTCTGTGGCAACACTTAAGGTTCTTCCATTTCTTATGAAGACAGGCAGAGACATGTGACATTCCTGGCCACTTTCCTCTCTGGCCATTATAGAACAAACATTACAGCTTTAGAGTCAGACTTCTTGGGTTGAGCCCTGGTTCTGGCTGCAGATGTCACCTACACCTCATGAGCCACAGTTTCTTGATTTCCCTGTTGGGGCTGGTGACTGCTCCATGTCCCTGGGCTGCTTTGAAGACCCAGGTAGCTAATGCAGCTAAGGCGCATGTCGGCTACACTGTCGGCACCTTGAGCGGCAACTGAAGATTGACAAGTACAATCATCACCAGAGAACAGTTTGCAATGCATGCCCACTGTTCACTGCAAGGGGCAGTGTGACAGGTGACTTCCCCTTGTCCTGCTCCTGGAGTCCCCTTTTAGTGGTCACCAGTATCTGCCACATCAAAATATTACAAAAGTTCCCAGACCACACTAGGTGAAACCAATGATTAAAATGCCCAGGCAAGAAATTTCATGTGTCTGAGAATTGAGTTAAGTTACTATTAAGAATGATTTTAAAGCTTTCCTGTGCCTAGGTTTGATTTGGGGGAGGGAGGGGCTGGTAAAATTCCAAATTTGGAACCCCACCAGTAGTAATACTAATTCATTAACTCTGTAATGAGATTAGCAAATCTGAACTTTCATTCCCTCTTCAGAGTTGGCCATGCAAATGGTGCTCAAATCACACCTTAAGGAATAGCAATACCACCTCTCGTTTTAGCAGCTTAGCAGCTTCAAGGACAGAGACAATGACTTTTAAAAGTAATATTCTTTATGTTTAAGGAGATTTTGAGCAACACCACAATAATGAAGAACATTCACCCCAGGGGCTGAATATCAGTACCACCAGTTGATATGCCGGGCTGGCTATCTAACTGCACCGCCACTCAGATGGGTGACCGACCCAGAGCACATTAGTTTTATATTTCAAGTGTGATGACCCACATCAATCTGCAGGACTACGACCTATGAATTTTGGTTTGATAATGACATAGTGAAAGGGCTGAAGGAATGCTACACTGTACTTGCTAAACATTGTCTTAAATTCTTAGGTGAGGGCTTGGACTCCAGCAGGGAGCACTGACTTGCTTTGGGGATCATGCCTCGTGTTCACTGGCCTGTGCCACGGCACTACCGACCACACGTTTTTACGTGGGAAGCATACTAGAAATAGCCCCATGTGGACATAAAAATTATTTTTATTTTAAAAATTTCCTTTACTAGAATTTATTGATATTGATGTTTTCTTTTTTCTTTCTCTTGGAAGGAATCTCTTATTCACCAGACATTTATTGAGTGACTGCAGTACATCATGGGCAAGGACTTGGGGGATAGAAAAGACAACAAATTAGGTTTCTTCTCTAATTAGGCACACAGGTCATTGCTAAGTTGTGATGGGCCCCAGGGACCCTGGATGGCAGACGTGCTTAGCTGTCACTGGAACACCAAGAGAGGCAACTAAACTCGTCTCAGAATGAAAATAACATTTAAACTGTTACTTCACATACAGTAGATGGGGAAAGAAAGAAAAAGATCCTTGTGTCAATAAACCTAAAGTATGAACTGGTGTGGCAAACTCTCAAGACATGATGCAAAACACTGGTGAGGTTGGAACAGAGAGAGAGAGTGAGAGAGAGAGAAAGAAAGAGGAGGGAGAGAGGAGAGAAGAGAGATGCTGCTCGAGTTCCAGGCAGAGGTCAAGTCAAGAGAGCTTAAGTGCACATAAGAAAAGGTGCCCTATAGTCTAGGTCACTGGAAAGCCTCTGAAGGCTTTTAATTGGAGAATGATAAGGCCAGATTCAAGCATCAGGAATGCCAACTTTGCTGGTACCTGGGGATTATCAGGAAGAGGCTCACCGAAGGCAGACTCTGATTTGTTGCAGTCATCCAGACAAATACTGACAGTGTCGCCAAGAACAGCAGTGGCAGGGAGACAGGTAGAAGTAAAGAAATTCAAAAAAATGTTGTTTTTAAGGATTATAATTGGTAGGACATAGCAGATGATAATAGACAAGGAGCTAGGAAACACAGGGCTAGCAAGTATTTTTGGTAGAGACAAGTGGTGAGTCTGATTGTGGAGGTGTGGGAGGCAGTTTGGAGAGTAGTAAGGGTGGGAGATTGGTTTTGGGCATTGTTCACATAGATATGGTAGCTGGAGCCTTATGAGTAGATTTACCAACTACCTGACATTGATGGTATTAGATTGAATGTGGAAACACAGTGGTGAATTAAACAGAGATGGCCGAGGTGAAGTCCTTAGGAAAAGCAATATAAAATGTCCATGAGAAAAAGGGAGTCCATAAAGGAGTCTAAGATAAAATTTTCAGAGAGGCAGGCAGAAAATCAGAGAGGCAGAGACAGACAGACAGACAGACAGACAGACAGACAGACACACACACACACACACACACACACACACACACAGAGACAGAGACAGAGAAAAACAAAGAAACAGAGAGACAGAAACAGAGAAAGTGACACAGACATAGAGACAGACAGAGAGAGACAGAGTGTGTGTGTGATACTGTTACAGTTAAAAAGAAGAAAATGGTTAGGGCAGTTTGAGGCATGAATAGGAGCTGAGAAAGTGAAGACAGCAATCAAGCTTTCCAAAAACTCTTATTGCAAACAGGAGAGAGGATGGTGGCGGACCAGGAAGAGGGCAGTGACAGGATGGCGGTGACTCTGCCAGTTCTCCTAAGATGTGGGTGCAGAAGCTTGAGTATCTGTGTGCTCCACAAGTCATAGGCTGACATTCAAACACCCAAGGTGATGGGAGATGGGGCCTGTGGGAGGGCGGGGTGCTACCAGGAGAGCCTTCACGGGCATGATTGTTGCTCCCAGAAAAGAGTCCCAGAGCTCGCCCTTGCCTTCCTCCTGCCATGGGAGGACATAACTGAGGACTGCAGCCTGCAGCCTGGTAGGCGGCCCTCCCTGGAACCCAACCATGCTGACTTCTGTCTGCTCTGTCGGGCAGGCAGCAGGCTGGTGTGCTGGGAGAGGGTGACGAGGAGGAGAGAAGGCCATGAAGGCTGAGGTCAGCGTCTGGTGGGAACCAGGACGCTGAGCAGGAACTCGGAGGAATCGCTACGGCACAGCAGAGAGGCGTGGGCTGCGGACGCGGCTCTGTGTGGGTGAGGAAGGAACGCTGTCAGCTTCGCAACTAAAACAACAGCTACGGAGCAGTGGAGATGAGAGGGGTCCCTGACATACAACCAGGCAACAATCGTGCTTGGGGGACACTGCAGGAGAGCAGAGGAGGCCTGTGGACTTCCACCACTCAGGCAAGCTTTTAATGAGGGAAGGAAGAGGAAATCTGCGTTCAGCAGGGCAAGCTCTTCCTTTGCGATTGCCTGGCAGTAATAAAGAACAACTTCTAATGAGGGCTCGAGCAGGTCTGGGTGCCTTTGACACTCCTTGGGGGCAGATTACTGTTCAGTACTTGCTATGAGCCTTTCAAACTGTGAAGAGTGACATGGGAAGAATTAGGAAGCTTGTAAAATCTTGCTAGCAATGACTTTGAGTTGTTCAAGGCATAGCTTCTATGGATGGAATGATGAAGCCGCAGGCAGTGAGCATGTTCTTTTAGAGAACACCGGGGACCACAGTGATGCTGACTGCCTTGCCTTTCCAGCTTTTGGAGAAGGTGTTGAGTATTTCGTAGTTTCTTATACGGGACATAAATCCCAAGAGATGTATGAGATAGCCTATTGGGATATAGGTAGGAGGTATTTGAGTTTATTCCTATACCTCAATGTTATGGGTGTTGATGTTTGCCTAAGAACAATTTTGAATCTTACTCTTATTTAAGATCAAGGGGACACATGCCAGCGACATAGCTCAGTGGCACAAGCACTTGCCTGGCAAGCGCAAGGTCATGAGTTTGATTCCTGGTAATATCAAGAGGACACTATTGTGCACATGAAGCTTTGGACAAATGCCTGGATCAGGATTTACAGAGGAACCATCTAGCTTTAATAGAGCTAATATTCATAGAATGCACACATCTTAGAACCATTTCTGCCACGAACCCCTAAACTGAGTTTGCTGATAATCATGTCAACATAAACTAAACATCAGAGCGGATTCTTTCTCCTGATCCTGGTTATAAGCAAACATCACCCATGGGAAAAAGCAGTAGTAGACTGGCCTAATGAGACATGACATGACAATAAGGAAGACATTTGGGGAGGGAGGCATCTGGAATCAAACTGAGGACCTTGGGCTTGCCAGGCAGGTACTGCGCTGCTGAGCTATGTATATATATATTAGCACAGGTATGCATATATAGTTTTCATTTATTTGGAATGGAATGTGAACTGAGATTTTTTTTTTCTATTCATGGAGTTCTGTAACAAAAAATAAACTTGAACACCTCGGCCCCTGTCAATCACGCCTTTTAAAAGTATGTGTGGACCCAGAGCAACCTGGAATCCCTCTCATCAGCCTGCCCACCGCTCTGCAGAGCACCCACCCAAGCGGGGCGCCACCAGCTCTCAGGTCCCTGGGTGAGGGCATGCAGCACCCGGTCTCCCTGCCACATGTTCCCTGCACAGGGCAGCTTACTTTCTGCTTTTCCTTCTCGCTCATGGATTGCTTGGAGCTTTCTATAAGATGGAAGAGGGCTTCATGCTTCTTGGTACTCACCATTAATTTCTTCTTAGCCTAGAGTCAAAACATACAAATGGGGAAAAATAGGAGCAGAAACTAATTATCAAGAGAAAAACCCTTCTCTTCTGGAACAAGGTATGTTTTCATGCTAGCTTAAATGATCTTATTATTTTACTTCCCTGTTCCTGCACTCACCTCAAAATCTGCCTAAAATACCACAGTAGTGAACACTTTACGGGAGGACCACTGTGTGATTTTACCATTGCACTGTACACTCATAGGTCTTTGCTAGAGCACGGAGGGCCTGCAGGCCTCCACACCATTGTTCCCCAGAGCATCGTGGAACACTGAAGTCTGCCTGCACCTCTTTTAAATCATACTGGCCACAGTTGAGGTTGCTTTAAAAATATCCCCAAAAGTTCAGCCCCGTGGGCGCCTCCCTCTCTGATGCCCCAGCTTGAGAGCTGGGGCTGCCTGGGCAAGGCCCTGTCCTCACTGGGGTGTGGGCCGTGAGTGAAGAGTTGGGCAAGGAGGAAGCTCTCTGTGTTTGCTCGCCTCCAAGCACCCAGAGGATCGCGTCTTAGTCTACGCGCTTGGATTTGGCTGAGAGATGATGCTACAGAGATAAAGTATGCAGAAAGATTCAGCTGACTTGGATTCAGCCTATTCGGAAATTTGGTTGCTTGAGGCTGGCTTTTCCCTCAAGACTGCCAGCACCGTGAGGCTGGGTAGCAGAGTGGGAAAGCTTCTCCTTTCCTTGGGAAACAGAGGCAAAGGCTTCAGTTTCTCTCAGAATACTTGAAGACTCTAGGATCGAGCATCCCACAGCTCTCTTTGTCTGCCCTCAGTCAGTCACATGCCTACGGATAAATCAGCCAGAGAAGCAAGGGTCCTTGGGCCTTTAAGGCTTTGCATTGATGTCTCCAAAATAGACTGTTTCATTATCGATGCGCTCAAGCCCTTGGATTGTAACTGGCAAGAGCATTATTATAGCTAAAGAATTTTTATGTTCTCTAATTTCTCTGTCACTCTTCACAAAAAACAAAATCATTTTACTTAGAATAATGACTTGGTAGAAACTGGAAATAATTTTAAAAATGGGTTTTGTTGATGCTGTTCTTGGAAGCAATTGTAGCTTGTGAACATTGTTCCTGGCTTTTGGTTCATTGTATTGAATTTCCTGTGAATGCTGAGTCTTGAAAGAAAATTGGTTTTTACAAACAATCCTTTTAAAGAAAGCTCAGAAAATCAGGAGCAAAGGTCAAAGAAAAAAAATGACTTGATATTTTTCTGAGGCTTTTAAATATTTATTACAAATGTTCAAATAAGAAAGTATTTATTATAAAAATGATTCTCATGAAATTCATTTTGCCAGTCCAATATTGAGTGTAGAAGTTCATGGCCTCAAACATCTCTTATGATGCCCTTGGCCTAAGTAGTTCTTGGTTTCATCGGAAGTTTCTGAGTCACCTGGACAGATATCTGAGGGCGTCTGTAGTTGAAGACTACTCACTTGCAAAGCTTCTCTTCAGATACTAACTCTTCAGAGACAAAAAAGGAAAATTTCAACTCTTAGGGTGTAAGTCCTGTCCAAGGGGATCACTGAGTTTTTAAAGCAGATTTCCTAGCCTCTTATCCTTCCTACTTGAAATGAATTTCTCTAATACCAGATTATTCTAAAATAATCTTCCATATAAATGGGTTCCATCTGCTATTTTTGCTGCTTAAGAGCCTCTAAAAGTATGCTCCAGCATCTCACTCCAGGACTTCACTCCTCTCCTTGGACTTTACTCACCCTTTCCTACACATATGTTACCTCGGTGGCTAAATTTTAAAGTACTTAAAAGTGAGGATCATGTCTTAGCATGGTATTTGCAGAGAAGGTGGACCATGCATACTTTTGGAGTCAAGATCTGCCCTTCTCTGGACCTTGTCCCCCCTACACACACACACACACACACACACACACACACACACACACAGCGCTCTCACTAGAGAGTGAGGTCAGCATCACTAATGCTGTTCTATGCATGAGAAGCCAGAACTCAGGTCTGTTTGCTGCTGGCTGTAATTTCCAATCATCCAGAGAGGCAGGACAGCATGATGGAAAAGATCCAGTCCAAGAAGTTCTAAGAACTCTTGGTTGAAACACTAACCGGCTTTCTCCTCCTGGGAAAATTGCTTATACTATTGGTGTCTCAGGTGCCCCCTCTACAAAATGGGACAATACAGGATCATGCATCACACTAGGTTCTTGTAAAGATTCAATATATAAATATAGAGAGAGCTTGACCAATTTTGTATGCCTATACCGTGTAATCTGAGCAACTACTTTGAAGATAGCAACATACAATATAATAATCATTGTTAACTTCCTCTCTTGTTTTAAAATCCTGTATTTATTTTTTTCTCTCTTTAAATTATATAGAACTTGACAACAATATGCAATGTATTAATTATTGTAACTGTCCTACTAACTTGTTTTGAAACTGTCTCATTGCTATTTCTTTCTCAATAAAATTAATATAAATAAATAAATAAATGATATAGAGCTTGGCACATAATATATGCTATATAAGTGTTAGCCACTAATAATAGCTACATTTTCAACTATGCTTTCCATTGGCTTAGTTAAAAGATATATCTATGTTATCATTCAGATATGGAAACATTTTTCTCTGCAATTGGCACTGAGGAGTGTTAACCCTAAAGCCAATAATCATGTCTGGGCAAAAGTGAAAAGCTTCAGTCCTAAAACCTGAGTTTATATGAATGATATTTGTGAATACTTGCCTTAATTTGCTGACTCCAGTTGCTCATAACAAGACTTGCTGTCTTTTCAACTTCATTATCAAGCTATTACAGACAAACATGGAAAAATGTCATTCTCTCTTCTTGTTTATTCATTACAACAGACTAAATATTTGATCCTCTAAATTCATAGAAGGGAGTATATTCCCTCAAGGTGCTGCCATGTGGACATGGAGACATAGGGAGTGATTAGGTCATGGGTGTGGAGCCCTCACCCATGGATTTGCACCTTATAAAAGAGGTCCTGTGGGCTCCCCTGCATCTTCTACCATTTGGGGACTGGCGAGAAGATGGCTGCCCACGCCACCGGAAGAGAGCCCCCTCCAGACACTGATGGTACCTAGATCTTGGACATCCCAGCCTCCAGAGTGATGAGAAATCAATTGCTGTATTTCCAAGTCACTCAGCTTATGCTATTCTATTATAGCCACCTAAACTGACTAAGATAATTGTGGTATTGATTCTTTAATTTTGGTGTAGTCACTCTCACTGTCTACCACAGCTTGAAAATCCTACAGTAGACATTTCCTGAGGAAAGTAGCCAAGCTCTCTTATCTCCGTGTCAAGTGTCTCTTGACAGGATTTGTCAAAAATAATGATTTCTAACCCATGAGAATATAAAAGGCACATACACCTGCACAACCATGTGGACACCCTCACATAGGCTATGTTACTGTTGGTGCCATAGCACCCCCATCAACATCAATTCATGTGGCAAAAAACACCCACACCAGGAGCGCTGATGAACCATCCTTGAAGTGCTCATTTTACATGGTTTCTTTGCCTGCAGCATAGCTGTTTCAATTCCAGTGAGATTGGCTTCTTAATCACAATTAACTCTCTTCTAAAGGAATGTTAATAATAATGATAGAAGTGGATCTAGGCAACCATTGGGAAGATCAGCTATCAGTTAGAGCAGAACCTTTCTCTTGTTCCATAGATTCAGTAGATCAGCCATTATTCAGCTTTCCTGAGATCCAGCAAACAGAATTTTTTGGGTTTCCCACGTTGGTTAAATGAGGACACAGTGTATTATAAATAATGCAGTAAGAATAATTTCATGCACTATGCCAGTTTTAACTCGATGAATGGGCCTGGAATCTAAAGCAAATATACTTTCAAAAATAAAACTTAAATAGCATACTATTCAACCTTTGGAAGAGGGAATTTTGCCAACCCAGACTGATCTATCCTGCAAAACTATCTTTCAAATACAATGGAGAAGTGAAATATTTCCATGATTAAGAACAACTAAAGAATTTCATGATGACAAAGCCAAGCCTACACAGACTACTAA
>NW_004524641.1:11469984-11473393 GCF_000260255.1 Octodon degus
CCATCTTTTCCTCCTGGGCCACAGACAGAACTCTTGTTTTAAGAGAGAAAGAAAGAAAGGGCTTGACTCACTGATTTTCTCTTCTTCTCCTGCACACTCAGGACTTGATGAGTTGGCTTTATTGCCTCCAACTCAATTGCTTTGCCAAGTTTTCTGGAAATAGAACATAAAGGCATAAGGTCATTGTCTTTGGGTTTACATCCGCTTTCCAAATTGCCTCCTGGGAAAATGAAATGGTACGCCACAGCGTACCTACTCAGCGCGAGCCGGAAGCGGAATATTTGTTCCCCACCCACTTGGGATATTGCCGAGTG
The DNA here is from genome assembly GCF_000260255.1 of Octodon degus. NCBI lineage: Eukaryota > Metazoa > Chordata > Mammalia > Rodentia > Octodontidae > Octodon > Octodon degus. The sequence goes on from NW_004524641.1 coordinate 11,470,299, forward strand.
TCTGTGGGGTTCGAGCTAGGTCAGGGGGACAGCTGGGGACACTCACTGATGCAGCTCCGCGGCAGATTTCATGCCCTCCGAGGCCCACGCCCAGGCGCTGCTGAGACAGCTAGAGGCAGAGAAGGGACAAAGGTGGCGTCATTTTCCAATGAACTCTGAGAAAAAAGCCTCACGCTCGATGCGCCCGGTTCTCTCCCCCGACTTCAATTTCTTGGGATGAAGTCGTGCCAACACAGGCATTTGCCCTCTAGTCATTGTACACGCTGCCTTTCTTCCCCAGTCATTTCTCATTCAGATTTTCATCTGTCACTTCACGTCTGTAGGAAATCAGGGTAATACAGCCACAGAGAGGCAATAAGGTGTGTGACGGGCTAGCGGGTGACAAGGCCCTCCGGGGGGTCTTCAGGGTCCTCAGTTCAGGGATGAATACATTGAGCTTCGAAGCAGGTAAATGACAGAGGACTCAACTCCTATCCGTCTCCTGCCTGCTGCTCTTGGACTCTGGATTCACCGCCTGCTCCCTGTTGCTTTTAGGAGAGCACCTGAGAACATCTTGTACTGCCATGGGCAGTAGTACCCCAGCATCACAGAGGGTACCCACCGACCCTGGAGGGACACAAGGAGGGTCAGGAAGGGTTACATCATCTTCTCCCACACCAGGGAGGAACGGAAACAGGAGAAGGAATCCTAGAGCATGAAGAAAGTGTCTTTTCAGACTTTAGTGGTGGCTACGTGGGCTACAGACCCGGATACACTGACCAGGCCACATGCTTGGGACTCCTGTTTCTCCTGTGTGACCTTGGAAGAATCACTCAGCTTTTCTGACCATCATCTAACTGATCTTTTAAAATAAAAATGCACTGGAATATCTGAGTCAAGCACCCAACACAGATTTTGGCAGAGAAAAACATTCAGTGAAAGCTCACCATTAAATACTGACTAATGTTGCCTAACAGAACACCCCAGAAATGCCAGCCCTCTTGACTGCCACGTGGGTGCTGGGGCCATGATGAGGCAGGACACACACCACTCCACCCTCCACCTCTTATTGGTTAGGAAGAAACCAAGTAACGATATCAAAAGCAGTATGGACACTCCTGCACTTTGTACCACCAACCACACTTGGATGACCTCACTTAATCTTTCCTGCAACGACAGGAGACAGGCTTTCCTTCCATTTGAAATGGCATTGAAACGAAACATAATTTGTCCTATGTTACACAACCAATAAGTGGTGAAGCTAGAATTTAAACCTGGGCAGTCTAAACAAAAGTCTGTCTAAACTCAACTCTGTGCCACACTGTCTCCTTTGTAGTCTACCAAAGGCTATCCTAGGGCTGAGGAGATAGCTCAGCAGCATAAGTGCCTGCCTGGCAAGTGCAGGATCATGAGTTTTTCCCTGGTACCGCATACGCATACATACACACACACACACCAGCTATCCTAAAAATGAAAATTGAGCTAAAACTCTGAGGAATTTTAAAGCCATCATTTGCTATTGCAGGTGATATCTAAGCAGAGTTGGGATCTGGGCTCCAGAACCCCCCGCCCCCTGCCTCCCATCAATATCAGAAAAAGCCTCTGTCAGAGCCCTGCTAGTTTGGAGTCTCATCTGCATACATTAGTCCAGACCTTCAGAGCAAATTATCACCAATAGACACTTTTGGAATACCTACATCTGTCCTCTCTCCTGCAAGGAAGAAATCTACTTTGTTCCTATTACTGCTAAATACTGAGAATGTGAACCAACATTTTTGTATCCATTGAGCTAAGGTCTTTACACACATTATCTCATTTAATATGCTCCATTCATTTATTCTCTCTCTCTTTCACACACACACACACACACACACACACACACACACACACACACACGAACACACATCATTATTCTATCTAACAGAGGACAAAATCAAGCAGAGGCCAAATTGCTTGTCAAATGTCACAGAGTAGCGATGACACAGAAGTCAGGCTTCCTGACTCTAAGACCCTCTGACTTACTACCACCACTTTTCAAATTAAATGTCATCACCAAGCCAATTATGAAAGAGGTTGTAGGGGTTAGAAGGACGCAGGGTGAATCCAGCTCTGTAACTGCATGGTTGGGAGTGCTTTTTATTCTCCAAACCTCAGTCCCTATCGTAAAGAGGGGTGACAGTCAGACCTCTCCGGGACTCGGGAAGGACTGAAGCAGAGAATCTACAAAGCCTGATACACAAGGCACCAGGCACATGGTAAGTGCCAAGCTCTGCTTGGTCATAGGGACCTGCCACATTTTTAAGGAGGCTGGAATGGACTATATGTCAGTTTTCACTATTTTTTAAAGAATAATTTCACCTTACCTCTGCCATGATACTTACTTTTTCTTGGTGCCCTGCAATACTTTGTTCAACTTGGTGGCCAGTTTCTGAAGTCCTTTGGCATAGCTGATTTCCAGGTTCGCCCTGTTAGCAAAGGTCTAATTGTTATATAGGATGTATAGGATGTGCTGGTCAAAAATCAGCACATACACACACACACACACACACGGACTCAGCCTGAAAATGACATGCCTACCTAAAGGAGAGATGATTTATTAACTATCAGGATCTACTTGTCCTTAGGCAACTCTTTGGGATTATCAAAGGAGAATATCTTATGAAACCTTCTTTCACACTAGTGTTGCAGGTAGAATTTTGTCTGTCAATAAGATGTCCTCAGCCTTAGTGGCTATGAATGTGGCCTTATTTGAAATAGGGTCTCTGCAGGTGATGATCAGGTTATGATGAAGTCATTAGGGTGGGACTGGAGCCAAAGCCGATGTCCTTATAAAGGGGGGCAATTTGGACACAGAGTCCGATGTGCGCGTGGGAAGAAGCCACGTGAAGATGAAGGCAGAGATGGGTGACACGTGGACAAGTCAGCGTGCAGAAGGCAGCAGCAATCTCCCAGAGGCTGGGAGAGCCCCATGAATCAGATTGTCGCTCACAGTCCCAGACGGAGCCAAGCAGGTGAACACCTGGACCCCTGCCTTTCTAATCTCCAGAACCGTGAGACTCTACATCGTTGTTCTTCAGGTCACCAGGCTGGGGTACTTTGCTAAGACAACAGCCCTT
>NW_004524641.1:11474839-11478522 GCF_000260255.1 Octodon degus
CTCCAGTACATCTTGTTTAAACGTCATCTCCTTAGAGCCCACAATGTCTAAAAGAAGATTCTGTCACTTCCCTTATAGATTTACTTGTGGCCTGCCACTTATCACTACCTTATATCATATTGTTTTTTGTTTTTTTTTAAAAAAGCAAACCTCTGTGAATACCCATAGAATGTTTTGCCCATTGCTTAATTCCTAGACCAAGAATGGTACTTGGTGTATAACAGCTACTTGGTAAGAATAATATGAATGAATGAATGAATGAATGAATGTCCTGAGTAGCTGGACCACCGTGCACCACCATGCCTAGTTTACAAGTTTCTTCTTGCCTCACCACTTGAAAACTAAACTGATGGGCCACTTCAGTGCATTTCCACTAGTTCACAGTGTGTGCAACTGTGTGTCAGAGCACAATGCTTTCTAGTGTTTGGAACAACTAGACGCACAAAATTCTTCCTAGCCCGCTACAGCCAGACAGCTTTGTAGGGCTTCCTGAGGATCCCATGCTTTCTCAAATGCAGCACACTGAGCCTTAAAACTGGAGTTTATAATGCTAAGTTCACAGCACTGCCCATAAAACACATACCCCGCAAATATTGCTTCTTTGCATAATATTATTAGGTCCCCAAAACATCTGTAAATATGCAGTTGGGCAGAGAGGGGGAAGAATCTGCAGTTTCTTCATCCTTTGTCTTCCCCCACAAACAGTCTTCTAAGGGGAACACAGATACTGCCAGGCCCAGGGTCACTTTCACAATGTTGTTACGGGCTGCCCCAAATGTCTGAGAGGCTGAATAGAAGTCAAAGAGCACAAGCACCAGAAAGTGTGGTATTCTTTTATATTGTTGACTTCATTAGATTTACTTAGGGACTTTGGTGGCAGGAAAGGGAGAGGCTGCTCTTCCCTTGAGATCTAACACCTTTCTGGGTCTGCTACCTCTGTTCCCAAAGGCCAGCATTGCCACTGGCTTTCTCCTGGGCAGGGAAGAAACCAGCTTGCAGGGGCTCCTGCCCCACCCCGGGCAGCTTCTCTTCACCTGCACGTATCTCAGAGGTCTGGAGTAGGGCAGATTTGCAGGCACACAGATTAACAATTCTCATCTTCCTACACATGAACAACGTGTCTGAACAGCGCTTTCCATGATGTCACTTTTGTCTTGTGAGGTTGCTGATGGCTGTGTGGCTGTGTTCTGCCCACACACAACATAATAATATCAACAGTTTGGGGCACTGTTGGATAGCAGGGACCGTTCTAAGGTTTTAGATGTATTTCCTCACTTAATCCAGGAAAGCCACTGTGAGACACGCACAGTTTCTTCTGTCCGTTTAATGGAGTGAACATCAAAGCACACAGATTGTTTAGGCAATCACTCTCCTGAAGACGCACATGAGGTGACAGTGCTGGGATCTGAACCTTGGGCAGTGGGGCTGCTTTAACGCCTCAATTCTCCTGCCTCTATAGATGCAGGGACGAGGCTACAAATGAAGAACTGTAGGGAGAAGTCAAACTAAAGTGCTTTTTAAAACTGACATTGCCTCTTGGCTGTAGTGCTCAGGATCACTGCAGTGCCTGGTGGCTCAACGGCCAGGGCCCAACCCACAGCTGCCTCAGTCCAGCTCCCAGGAGCTTCCAAGGCCTCTTCCCAAAGCACCTATGGGAGGCGCTCTGGGGTGGGGAGTGGGGGTCTGGCAATGGGAACAGGAGGAAACTCAGCAAATATCATCAACCTAGACCTTTGGCGCTGGACTGGTTGGACCCAGCTCATCTGAACAGCACAGTTTTGGCCTTTGTCCCTCCACCAGCCATTTATCAATACACCAAAGGATTTTAGAATCCACATTTGAATCTGTTTCCCAGATTGAGCTATGACACAATGTGCTGCTATAAGCGTGGGAGTACACATGTCATTGAATCAACCAAGTGGAGCAGGCTGCAGCGGTCTACTCTTGCGCTGGAAGCCCTAATGGCCATTTGGGGCACTCACTGCAAGTCTGAAGGAACTGAAATGAAATGCTGTGTGGAGGGTGGGTGTGGGCTCTAGTCTCCCAGGCTTCTGTCCCTCAGTGGTTTTTGTCTTAACAGATACTCATGGTAATACTCCAACCTAGAGAGAAATCATTCTTACAGGAAGCCACAGTCTAAGTGGCAAATGTAGAGAGAGCTGTCATTTTTCTAACTTGGCATGCGTATCAGTGGAAACAAACACCGCTTTACCGCTCTTCTGTGCTGTGGTCTAATGAAGCAGTGTGTCTATGTCTCCCTTCAGGATGTCTGCTGAATAGAAATAAATGACCTTGGTGTTTTCCTGAGGCAGAGGTAGCAATGCACATTTGCAGCGAGATTGCTTTCTTCCCAGTCCCTTGTGGGAGCTACTTTATCATGGTTTTTAGCCAAAAGGTACTACATGCAAAAGAGGAATCCAGAGGGGGAGAGCTAATCTGAAATCCAGATGCGGAATTTTCTTTCCCTTATTAAAATAATAGGGACAAGCTTAAAATTACACTGTGCTTACTTGTCTAGTGTTTTCCCATTTTCCCCCCTTGGATTCCACACCTGCCATTCCTACTAGGAGTGAAGGTAGCTTCTCCAAGCAACGGTCTTGGCATACGGGACGTCTGAACCTTCTGGGAGCAACTCTCATTTACAACAGTGCAGCCAATTTGTAAGATTGTAAGATTCAGAACCAGGGAAATGACATACACTGATTGGTAATTCACTTACATTCTAATTCCCTCTCAGCATGCAAGGCGTGTCTATCTATTTTCATTAGGAGCAACGAAGACCAGCCAGTAACTCAGGAACCAATGTTTGACGTGATTTTAAAATAGATTGCACTTTTGAAAGAAGGAAGGCATAGAAAAATATATGGCTTCAGATTAATTATCTTAGATACCAGCACAAGTTAAATTGGAAGAATAATCTCAGCAACTATGTAATCAATTTTGGAGGATTGCATGTTAACAAACGTAAGCTGATTAAAAAGTATTTTTAGCAGGGACTGGGGTTCGATCCCTGGTACTGCATGCTGGACCGGCCCTGACCCCTGGGCGCACTGAGCCAGCCAAGAGACCGGGTGTGTTGGTACATGACTATAATCCCAGTGCTGGGGAGGCTGACAACAGAAGGATCACTATGAGTCCGAGCAGCATAGTGAGACCCTGTACAAAATGCATTAAAAAAATTTTTTTTTCAAAAACTCTGTTGTTTCCTCTTTGTCCATAAGGACTAATTAAAATTGAGCTAAGCCTCTCTCATGGTTGATGAAAGTGGGGGACAGAACCTTCCTTTTTTATGAATTAGCAAGGAATTTCAGTCATCTTAAATTCCTCAATTATGTCATCAGCCTTTGTCTTCTGTTTCCTACTATGCAGAGGGGCAGCTTCTGGTTTGGGCCTGGGCAGATGGATATCGTTCATTCTAGCTGTATCAGTTTGCCTTTTGAAAGACAGTCATGAACTCATCTTACAAACTGGTCCTGCCTAGGAGTTCACTAGAGAGTGTGTGTGTTGGGGCGCAGCGTGAGGAGGTGGGAGAGGTTGGCCAGTGAGCCCACAGCTACAAGTCGGCAGGAGTGCTAGTGTGCTGTTGCCCAGCAGGGTGTAGCTGACAATGACACACTGTATATTCCAAAGTAGATGAAAGGGAGGCTTTCAAATGTTCTCACCACAGAGATACAATAAGTGTA
>NW_004524641.1:11478852-11482775 GCF_000260255.1 Octodon degus
ATAATAATAAATAAGGAGAGATAACTTGGCAGTCTAAGCGTCTGCCTGGCAAGTGCAAGGACCTGGATTTAATCCCTGGCCCTGCATGCCTTGCCAGCCCTGGAACCTCCGGCCCTCCATGCTGGCCTCATAACGGCTTGGTGGTGCACGCCTATAATCCCAGTTCTGGGGATGCTGAGACAGAAAGATCACTATGAATCTGAGCTGTGTAACAAGACACTGTACCAAATAATTAATTAATTAAAAAATAAAAATAATAATAAAACACAGCTTATTGGCAATTTGAATCAAAGCTCTGTGATTCAAGTGGTGGGTTCTCTGACTGGCCCCTCTTATCATTTTGAATGCCTTAATTCTGGTTCCTGCAAACAGTGCCTAAGAAACTAAAGTGGGAGGATGAGACCTGGGGCAGTGCCCTCCTTGGACATCCGGTCTGAGAGCTGTCATCCAGGCTGGGCTCACACTAGCCCTGGGAATAGCTCTGCCTGCCCCTCCGGCTGCTGGAGGTCACAGGGACACAGAGTGAGGAGGGAGCACTGCGGCTGGGAGGCTGGAACGTCAGCCACAGTGCTCAAAGCTTTTCAGCTGGAAGCCAGAATTGTATATTGAACCCAACCATGTTATCCACATCCAAGCCAAGCTACTCTGAGTAACTAGGAGAGGAGAGAGGGAAAAACTAGAGGAGAGCTGCGTCTCCTGCTAGAGCCCTCCCGAGCCCTGACAGAGCTGATGAGGAGGGCTCCTCGCTGACCTCTTGAGCTCCAGGCCTGAAGCCGCTGGCACTGATGGCCACAGAAGTCCCAGTGAGTGTGTGCAGGGGCCTGGAGCAGGCTGTGCCGGCCACTTGGAGGAGGCCTTTGCACAGTGCCTGGGTTGGGCTGGGGAGGATCACAGTATAATCTCTTCCATATTTCTATTTGTAAATCAGAGATGGAGAAGTGTATATGCCTGCCTCACTGGGGGGTAAAAGCAACCAAGTGTAAGACACAACAGCACAGTGCCTGGACTGTACATTGTACTGGATTAATGGTCTCTTCTGTATTTTTATTTTTCTTCTGTTTATTCAAAATTATATGCATATAGTATTTTATCAGCAAATGTCTTCGACTTGTCCATTTCCTGTTCCTCAGGCATGGCCTAACTTGAAGTTCTTAGAGGTGATGAATGCCTGCAGGCCCAGAGCAACCTAGACACTCTTACCATCATTGGAATGCCCGCTCTCTGCCGGGCCCTGGCTATTCACATGGGACACAAGGACCTTCAAGGAGTTGGGAGAAAGACAAGTGAACAGAGAAGAGTCATAGAGCAGTAAGAGCTATGTGAAGGTGAGTGTAAGCTCCGCGTGTACAGTAGGGGGCGCTTCTTTGAGACTGAGAATTGCAGTCAAAGATGGTCTTCCTGCTTTCTTTCTTTTGGACATGGTGAGACACTCCTGTAAATGCAGCTGCAGTTCAGGAGGCTGAGGCAGGGGGATCACAAATTTGAGGTCAGCTTATGCAACTTAGCAAGATAAAAATACAAAAAGAGCCAGAGGAGCAGCTCAGCATTAAATTGCTTGCCTTGGCTATATGAGGTCCCTGGTTCAATCTCCAGTACCACAGCCACACATACAAGACAATTTTATTATTTATTTTGTATTTCTTAGGGAAGGGTCTACAGAGTGTTCAGGGTCCCACTACTAGATCAGACTCATAGTGATCTGCCTGTTTACAGCCTCCCAAGAGCTGGGATTACAGGTGTGCGCCACCACACCCAGTCTCAATTGCTGTCTCAGCATGCCCTGGGGGCAGGGCTGGCATGGCTGGCCTGGGAATCAAACCCTTGGCCCCTGCACCTGCTTGCAGGAGCTTTAATCTGCTGAGCTATTTGGCCAGCCCTCAATTTTATTTTGATTTCTTATTCTTTATTGACAATGTCTACAATGGATCATGGCTACAACAAATGGTCACCTATTCCTCCTTATTGTTTTCTAAAATATCCACAGGAGTGTTCTTGCCATTTAAAACCCTGGTCTTAAGCTCCCTTTCAGAAGAACAATTGATTTTCCCATCAACAGTCCATTTAGGTATTAGCTATGAGGGAGCAGGGAGCCAAGCACTCATATATGGTTTCTGGGAATGCGCCTTTGTCTCCTTACATCTGGTCTCCAATTGCATGCCTGGAAACCTGCACACTTCAACATGAGGAATCGTAGGGACCATTGCGAGGCTCCTGGCCAAGTCTGCCTTTGCAAGGAGGGGAAACTGCAGCAACTAACTAGGTAAAATAAAGCAAGCATGGTACTGGTTGTAGAACATCCAGGCAAAACAGAGTTTCAGTGATGACTGCACTGTTCTCTCCACTGCAATTAGAATGAAAGCAAGAGACAGCTCAGCTGGGAAAGGAAACAGAATCCAGATTTGCATCTCTGGGCTCAAGCAGAACTGCTGAATGGAGCTGCATTCTAACAGACTGCGAGGGAAGAGGTCTGAACAGCAAACCTCCAAGGACACTAAAGACCACATGCAAGCAGTGCAGGTGTAGTGGTGACACCAAAGCCCCCCAAGGATCTGCCTCACACCCATTCATTCAATCCACAAGTAAATACTATATGCACCTGCATGGCAGATGCCTGCAATTCAAAGAAGCCCCGCAAGCTCCTTCACTCTGTTTTTCACTTATTGCCGCTGGACTTGCCTTCATGATTTTTCATGTCACAATCCGTAAAGGAAACATCTCCTGGATGCATTCTGAGAATACCTTTTTACTTGTCTCCTGGGGCTTCCCAGGACTTGTTTATAATCTGAGTAACAAGATAGTTTCTTTTCGGGTATACTAGTTTCCACATATTTATCTAATACAAGAAAAAAGGGTCATTGATTTTTATAAACCCATACATTGAGGAGAAAAATAAGCTCTGAGCTCATTTTGGGAGAGCTAGAAAGGACCAGCCTTTTATATATGATTAGGAAAGTAATTTCTGAATTCACAGAAGAGAAAGAGTACAGGTGACGATCCCATCAGCTGCAGTGCTACTAGTTATCTCTGTTGATGGAGTTGCTATTTTGATTCAGTGACCTCAAAATCACATCACTCCTGTCGGAGAGAAATGACCTGATTCTGGAAAATGAAACAGCCTCTGGCTTTGCCTCCTGATGTACAAGAATACAGCTGAATATAGATAACAATGCTGCATACTCAGAGATTAACAAGGCATTTATGTCCATTAGAAAACAGTTCTACCTAAACACCAGGTCCTCAAATGTGAACAAATATTCCTCAGGTTAACTACAGGATCAAACAGCTGAGCGAGGAGAGGGCCCCTGGAAGCTCAAGTGCAAGGGGCCAGTGCCCATGCAAATCTACCAGATGTCAATCTAAAGGACATCAAGAGTGACATCCTGGTTGAGGGGAAATGATGTGTTAGTACCAATCTTGCCTTACAAAAATGTTTAGGAAAATAGCTATCACACAAGTAGTCTAATATCTAGTATCATCTTTTGGTGTAGGTAAAGCCACTAGTTCTATTCTTTGCATCTACCATGCAGGTTTGATCCAGAAATGTGCTATAATTTCACTAACCAGTTGCACCCTAGATTTTCAAATTCTAAATTCTGCTCCACAAAGAAGTAAAGTCATGATGGGAGACACATTCAGCCACCAAGTGTTTCTCCCTCACTGGGCATCTCTGCTCCTCTACAATGTGTTGGTAGAAGGTTTCATACATAAATAAATCCAGGGCCAATGGTGACCCAGAATTTCATACATAAGTAAATCCAGGGCCAATGGTGACCTGAGTTCAGGAGATACACAAAGGTGCTGACTGTAATGAAGGAAGTAGGTGTGTCTGCACAGGGCAAACACCAGGAGCCATCTGCACAAGGCAAAACGAAAAGGTAGTTTTCAGCCAGGGACCAGCCTTGTCCCTGTTGAGTCTGCTTAGC
>NW_004524641.1:11483780-11557100 GCF_000260255.1 Octodon degus
AATAGTGCTCACATCTAGCATTAAGAGAAGACTGTGTGGGAAATGGTGATTTTTCGTTGTTCATCCAGTTATCCATTCATCAGACATTTACCAAAGAAATCAAAAGACTAGGCTCCAAGAGCTTTGTCATTATAGTAATAATGAAGACACAGCCTTTGCCCTGGCAGGGGAAGCAAAAATGTAAACCAATAACGTGAAAAGTACAGTAATGAGTGCATACATCAGACATGACAGGGAGCCCCAGGAGATGTGCTAAACTCAGCTTGAAGAATCAGAAGAGACTTGACTGAACCTCCCCAAGCAGAATTCCTTCCTGTTCTTCCTTAATTTTTATGGTGGATAAATGTGCAATGGAGAATCATTCATCAAACTAGTCCTTCAAGTAGCAGAGCATAACATGTTCTGGAAAGCAGGCCTGCCTGCGATCACCTCTCCAGTCATGTCACATTGCTGGCTACAGCTGCAGAGCAAGGACCGTCTGTTGCAAACGTGCGTTTTGTACCTTTGCTGAAGAATAGAGGTGATCTGCTTGCAGAAATTCTCTCCATTTTGAGAAAGTTCCTTGAGGCTCTTGTAAGCCTTGTTGTACTAGAGGGGGGAGAAAGAGGAACGGGAGGATCATGAGTGCTTCCAAAGACAGAGCCCCTAGAAATCTCAAATGCTACTGTAATAAATGCCATCGGCAGTGACTACACAGCTGCAGGGATGCATGACTTCTGGATGAGCTCTTAAAGATTAAGTCTTCCCTGTCTGACTGTGAAAATCCTGGAGAACTTCTCAAAACTGAAGTCGATCCATTTTTCTTCCAGGCCAAATGCCAACAACTCACCAGCAGAGTGCATGGGAGTTTAGTTTCCTGTCCCCTTTATCATTCCAAGGAAGGCCAAAGTATGTTCTAACAGACACAGGACCACGCTGTGTCCCCAGCCCAAAACCAGTTCTAACCATTAAGGGGAGGGTACCTGGGCAAGGTGGTGCAATCCCATAATCCCTGTACTCCAGGAGGCAAGTATGGGCCAGACTTCGTAACAGCAATTCAGTGGGTTCCCTGCTTCAAAATGAAAACTACATAAAGGTGGGGAGCTATTTCAGTGGGGAGGCCCTGCCTTAAATCCCAAGCATCACAATAAACAAACAAACACATTTTTTAAATGAAGTGAGTATATTTTTTTGGGTTAAGATACAAAGAAGCAAATGAATAATATATTGAAAATTTGTCCTAGTTTCTCTGGATCTCATTTAACTCTCAAACTAAGAATATTATTACAAACATTTTGGTTCGGCTAGACCTCTATAGAAGTATGAGTGGTCTTTGCGTTATCAACAGTGCCGCAGTGCTTTCTGCAGAATTGGGCGCTGGGTCGATTACGCTGCCTCCGCCCCTCCCCAGATTAGTGGAAAAGGCTGGAGCCTGCCACAGAGGTGAAGTGTGCACTAGCTGTGCCAAGAGTTCATCACTGAACAGGAGACTAACTAAAGGGAGCTCCGCACCGGCAACGAAGTCTCCCCACTATCATTGACCCTTAACCTTGCACGTTTAAAAGAAAAATAGAAGCATGAGAAAACAGCAACAGAATGCCTCCAGAAACCCCCGACTCCCGCAAAGAGCTGATTTGTGGGAGGCTGATGGAGTGGAAACCCAAAGCTAAACAGCTGAAAAAGTATGTTTAAGTAAAGCTTCAGAAATTCATTCATATATGAATTTAGCCTGCAGACAGAAGAATTTAGATAGAGATCTCGTCATTTGAGCTCCACAACATCATTCTGAATGATGCATTTGTATATATAGACGTTGATGACAATTGATTTTACACTAACTTTTTTTTTTTTTTTTTTTTTGGAAATGAGGTTTATGAACTCAGGCCCTTGTGCTTGCCAGGCAAGCGCTTATTCTACCGAGCCATTTCCCCGGCCCCGACAATTGATTTTAAAAGCCCAAAGAAAGACAGCAAATGTCAGTTGATTCTTCAGCTTCTTCAGACACAGAGCAGGTGAATTTGATCGCGGAATCTCCCAAACATACACTCTTATCGTTTTCACCTGGGAAGTACCATAGCCGAGCATTTTTTAAGAAATATCTTTTACTTTATTAAATTTACTTAACAGTGACTGTAACATTGGCTTAAACACTGACTGTATTTTTTTATATTTATTTATTTATTTATTTATTTATTTATGTGTGTGGCCAGCTCAGCCCACCAGGGGGCGGGGCTGGCTGGCATGTGGTGCTGGGGATTGAACCGCGGTCGCTGTGCTTTGCTAAGCTTGTTCTAAGTAGGTGCTTTAGACCACTGAGCCATCTCACCAGCCCCATAGCAGAGCATTTTGAAAATGAGATTTTTCCATAAGATGCCCCAATGCTTTGCAGACTGAGTGCCATGCTATGGGCTCTTTGCTCCTACAAGGAGCCAACCTCTTCCGGGGCTCAGGCATCTTGGTATTTAGTGCAGCACAGTACTGAACCGGCCAAGGGAAGGAAATTCACAGCCCCCGAGCTCTTCTTCGGCAGCGGGCATAGTCACACGTACAAACACCCTCAGGCTCCAGGAGCCTCACACCTCACACACATGATCAGACAGAAGGTGTCGGTCTGGAGAAGAGGAAGGACCTCAAGGGGTGGCCTGGTCTCGGTCCCCACCATGAGGAGTGGAATAGACCAGTAACAGTCTCAGTCTCATTGATGCTAAGCCCTTTTATGAGCTGAACTTCTTTTCTACATTTAATACAGAAAGTTATGATAGGATTTGGGAGACATGCACTACAAATTGAAAATTTTGAAATCCAAAACATTTAAAAATCCAAAAGTTTTTGAGCACTGACCTGGTGCCACAAATAGAAAGTTCCACTCATAATCTGATGTGATGAGTCTCAGTGAAAACACAGCGCAGTGAAAAGGTTGTCTAAAACTAGCTTCGGGCTGTGTGTACAATGTATATATAAATGAACTTTCTGTATACACTTGGGATTCTGTTTCCAAGATATCACATTACGAATATTCAGATACACCAAAATCTGAAAACAACTTCAAATCTTAAATACTTCTAGCCTTATATTTTAGATAAGAAATATGTAACATATAGTAGAAAAGATCTTCACTGAAACTGTCTGGGACACAAAAGAGGGGCTGGTACCAAACTTTCACAAAGAATTTAACTCCTACAGCAGGGTTTGCAAAGTCAAGCTTGGGCAGGTGCCAGGCAGGCACCCGAGTGTGTGTGGGACAAGGCGGGGACCACATGCTGGAGAGGCAGCTGCCAAAGACTTATTCCGGCCCATCTCTGATCAGGGAAGTAGGGCCTGGACGCGATGCTCTTTCAGCTTGTCCAAAAAATGCCAAAAACAGGGCTTCCATCTGATGTGTGACTTTTAAAAATCGTAGCAAACAATTGATGAAGTTTATAACTATCTCTAGTGCAGGCAAAGCACACCTGTGGCTGGCTTCCTTGGTCCTGAAGAGGGGAGTGAGTCTTTCAGGGTCAGGAGAAGAAAATCACTATTTTGCCACCAACCTTTCTGATTTATTATTTATTTATTTATTTTTGTATTTTTAGAGAAGAGTCTACAGGGTATTCAGGGTCTCAAACTAGATTGGACTCATAGTGATCCTCCTGTTTGCAGCCTCCCAAGTGCTGGGATTACAGACATGCACCACCAGTCTTAGTCTCAATTGCCATCTCAGCACGCCTCGGGAGTGGGGCCAGCATGGCAGACCCGGGGATCAAACCCCCAGCCCCTACACCTGCTTGCAGGTGCTTTAATCTGCTGAGCTATTCGGCTGGCCCTTGATTTTATTTTTTTTATTTCCAAGAGAACTAACTTGCCCTCTGTGAAGGATGCAGTACTATGAAAGCCTCCTTCTGTCCCTTCCAGGTATGCTGTTTGACTTCTTGAGAGGGCCTTCAGGAAAGAAAGTTGGTCAGCTTCTTTGGTACCCCTCTGTGACCTAAAGCCTTTTATTTTTTTTCCTGAGACACCTAAGAGGATCCCATTAAACACACCTTGGCATCAGGAGAAGAAATACCTTGTAATAGCCCTTGTAACAGCATCCCCCACCCACACGTATTGAGCCGTGTGGTAAATGCTATCCACAGAGACGTGGGCGAAAGCCTTGTGTGGGATTTCAGTAAAGGTTCCTTCTTCATCCTTTCTGCCTCCTGGACTGAGAGTGATGGGCAGTATGGTAAGGTGGTATTGAGACTCCACAGCAGAAGCTAATGGTGCTGAGCAGAAGGAGCCTGGTTCCTTCGGATTTAAGTGTAAAAGAAATACAGTGGCTTTATTTAACTCTTTCTTAGGGTTTTTGTACTGTGAAGTTTAACATAGTTCTAACTCAAATGCAGTCTTAACTTTTGGTTCTAAATTATGAAATATTTTTATGTTTCATAAAATAATGATACAGAATGATGGTACATATTTTATGATCTGAGTTGGAAAGACATTAACAGTCATTTTGTTCTTCCTTTCAATTTTTTTCTTTTTCTTTTTTTTTTTTTTTTTTGGTCTTTTTGAGACACAGTCTCACTACACAGTTCAGGCTGGCTCTAAGCTCACTTTGGAGCCCAGGCTGGCCTCCAACTTGTAATGATGTTCCTGCCTCAGCCTCCCAAGTGCTAGGATTGCAGGCATGCACCACCACATCTTCTGAGTAATTCTTTTTTTCTTTTCATCTTTTTTTGGCTATTTTGGGGCATTTATTCTTCTATATGGATATTCATTTAATTATAACTTTTAAAATCCCTATTTGAATCCTGATTGTAACTGTATTACATATATATCTGGGAGGTCAGATAGAAAGATTAACTGACCTCTTCCAGCGTAACTGACATCTTCCATGAGCACTAGGGAAGAAGGTGGCGTGAGTGCACACTAACATGGCACGGAAAACGCATGCAGCTGTGATCCTGTTGTTTACCTGGAGATGTACCCTGGCTGGGAGGAGACAGATGAGTCCTGTGTTACTCGTACTGTTTGTGCCTGTTTCTGAGTGAATAAAGCCAGAGTGTGCAGTCACTGGGGCTCTTTGTCATAGGAAGAGCAGAGGTCATATATATATATATATATATGACATTTTATGGTATTTACAGCCCCCATAAAAAGAACACTGTAAGTCCTTTCATTTGTTCAAATCTTTTTTTAGGGGTGGTACCAAGAATTAAATTCAGGATTTCATGCTTGTCAGGCAGGCACTTGTGCAGTTGAGCTATATCCCCGGGCCCAATCTTATTTTATGTTAATACAATTTTATGATTTGCTTTACAGTCCTGTGGCTTTCTTATTTGAGGTTAAGCACTTTTCCCCCAGTGCTGGGGATGGAGCCGGGGTTCTCGTGCGTGCTAGGCAAGTGCTCTACCACTGAACTACACCCTCAAGTCATAAGCTGTGCATTGTTTACGTATTTCCTATGTCTCTCTCCAACTCAGAGTAAAACAGAAATAAAGACTCAACCAAGAAATCCTGGTCACGAAAGGGAGATTTGAATGCTCGCTTGCAGAGTGAGCTTTTCTGCTCTCAAACACAACACAAGGCTAGAGCTGGGGCTGCAAGAAGACAAAGTGGAGACACAGAGTGGGGGACTTGATGTCTTTGTAGGGAGTAATAAGGCAAGGAGCTTCCCCACCAGCAGAGCCTAGTGTGGAAAGAGGGACTAGGAGACCAAGCAGCCGAAAGGAAGGTCCCCACCAGCCCTCCAAATCTGGCATAGCTTGATGCATGGGCAGCAGCCTTGGGGAGAGAAAGGGGGCCTTGGACAGCAGTACTGGAATGGGGCACATAGGAAAGAGCTTGCCTACTTCTAAAGTACAAACGATTACAGCCAGTTCAGAAGTTTTCCATGTTGAGCTGCAGGGGGTCCTGTATGTGCCAAATTTATCTGTCCATCAAAACTCCTGTCCCCAGGGGAGAAGTGTTGGCATGCCAGACCAACTAAATGCCTACAAATCAGTGATGGAAAGCTCAGTCTCCTCCAGCACAGCCTACAGGAGGAGCCTACAGGAAAGTGAACAGTGCCCGTCTCCCCAAGGCGTTCAAGCACCACTTCCTAAGGGAATAGCCGCTTCCACCCATAATCCACCTGCTCCAGAACTACTGGTGCCCAGGCACAAAAATGCCAGGAAGTTTTTCAGTGCATGATGTTGCTATTAATGCTGTGATCAGATAGGAGAAGGCTATTCTGCTTGTAAAAGCCATAGAGAATTTTCGCTTTGACCCTAGGTACAATGTTCCAGGAAGTCCCCAGAAAAACTTGATCAAGATTGAGATAAGGGTGGCATCAATAAATAAAAAGAGCTGCTAAGAATATTTCCATTATCTCAGCATGATTCCTTCATTAGAGTCAATGGTTCAGAGCTTTCACCGTGTACCGTCTGCTCAGACTTGACAATGGAAATTGAAAAGGAGACTCGCATAAATGCCAAAGCAGCCCCAGACTATCTGGCCCCGTGTGTGTGTGTGTGTGTGTGTGTGTGTGTGTGTGTGTGTGTACACCCACATGTGTGTGCAGATGTGCATGCACCTGTGCATGATCAGAAAATCTGGGGCCACATCTGCTTCGAGGGCATGAAGTCTCTTCACTTTGGTGCCCCGATCTGCCCTCATCTCTCCTTTTCTCCTCACACTGATCCACCAGAAAGGATGCCGAAGAGCTTCTACAGGGCACGAGTGGGGAATAACTAAAATTCTGCCTCCTTATTAGGCCCAGAGAGCTGATGAAAGCTTCAACAGCTATGGACAGAAATGTGAGTGGAAACGTTAAGTAACCAAATCCATTAGAGAACCTATCAGAAGCGAATCCCTTTATGAATGGCTAATCAATATAATCACACTAATTTAACTCAGTGTGCTGATAACCAGTTCTGAGCAGAATAGCTGTAGCTGCTTTACCTCCTCTTTCTCCTCCTTCCTCTTTTTCTTATTTTTTCCTCTCTTTTTGGTGTTTTGAGAGAACCTTTGTGGAGCTCTTCTCCTGCACTTTAAAATATCCCATCCCCTACCAAATATTCATTGTAGGGGAAAAATTTAATACTGATTTTACATCTCCATATGAATTTATATAAACATGCTGCATCCTCCCAGGACCACCAGTTATGAGGAAAAAATGTGGTGAGTTTTTTTTCCCCTTACAAATGGAAATTCTAGGCTTGTGGTAGATTATATGGTAGGAAAATTCCAAGCTTGAGCCCCTTTAAAGATTTCCACATAACTGAGTGACAGACATTTTCTACTTAACTAACAAGAAAATGCTTTCATCCAACACCTAAGCAAATTCTGTCTTATAAATATTGTCATAACCAAAACAAACAAACAAAAAACAGTAATCTAGGCAATGAGCACACAAAATGACCAAGCAGATGACTTGAAAATAATTTAAATAGCCTTGCTGCTCTTTCTGACTGTCTGAAGTTTCAGTAATCCAGAAGGTTAAATCCAGTTGTTTCAGAAAAATAGGCTTTTATTCTAGCTGCTAAGAGGCTGGTATGGGAGCTGATTGCTTCGGATAATGGTGATCGTCAGAGTGTTAAGGTACGATAGGCCACTTAGGCTCAGCTGCTGGGGGATGCCTTTCCTGTGTCAGGCATAGTGCTAGAGAGTTTGTGAGTTCTGATTCCTAGGAGGTGGCTTTTAAAGGCACTATTCTTCCACGTAAGGAATTATTTATTTGTCATCTTGTGGCCTTTGGAATCCCCGTGGCAAGCTGTCACAGATTATGAGATAGGTAACATTAAAGAACATAGCTGTGTTCTCCCTTCCTCTCATTTTGCAGATGAGAAAATAAAGTTTTAGGTAACACAGAATAGCACATTCCACATCTCATTTGTGCACACTGGGAATGTGTGACCCATGCGACAGCCACGGCAGACTGAGCCTGCCTTCCCCACCTCTGCGCAGGACCAGAATCTCCAGGGAGCTGTGGACTCTTGCCCAGCATCTTCTGAGCTGGGGCCAGTCACACCTGGCAACCAGGCAGAAATGCAAAGACGGCAAGCCAGGTTGCCATCTGAACCAAGTCACAGCCTGAGGAGCAGCCTGATGAGGAGCAGCCTGATGAGGTTTCACAACACGGGGCTATGGGAGGAGGCCTGAATGTGGAGGCAGACGCTGTCTTTGACTGGTCCCCACCCGGTTACTGAAAGGATGGAAGAAAACAAGAACCTGGCCACTGCTCCTTACTCCCTACTGGCTTTTATGGTGGTGCTTTGTGGGAAAGTGTGGCTCTTCTCTCTCCTTCTTTTCCTTTCATTTCCTTCCATTTCCTTCTCCCTTTGCTCCCTCCCTTCCTTTTCTCTCCCTTCTTCTTCCTCCTCCTCCTCTTCCTTCATTCTCTTTCTCCCCACATGATCCCATGATTAGCTTATTTCATTGGTCTGTAACTTGATCCTGCTTGTTTCCTTGTATGTGGACTAGAGGATGATTTCCCTTGTCATATTTTTTGGCTCAGAGGCTAAGCTCACAGGCATCAAGACCTAGAGCTAGTTTCTTTCCTTTGTAAAAAAAGAAAAACAAACAAACTTTTGGGCCAGGGAAATAACTCAGCGGCATAACCCGTGCCTGGCAAGCACAAGGTCTTGAGTTCTAACCCCAATACCACAAACAAACAAACAAACAAACACTTTCTTTTCAAGATCATCGGTGAAAAGCCTCACACGATATTTTGGCCCTGTTTGTCCTACCACATTGCAATAATAATTTGAAAATAAATACTGATCCAGGCTTTTGAGGTTGAAGCATGACCTAAAGGCAATTTTTAAACTTTTTAGTATCAGGGCCTGCTTTAGTAGTTTGGTGAAACCTCTTTACTTAGAATAATATTTTTAGATGTATAAAACAAAATAACAACAGCAACAAAACCCCCACAGGATTACAAAGGAAGCTGTACTGATATTTATCTATAAAAATATTTTAAAATTGTAATGTGTGCTTTTTATTAACATACTAAATAACAAGTCTTAGGGCTGGGGCAGCACAAGCATCTGCTGGGTAAGTGCAGGGTCCTGAGTTCAATCCCTGGTACCACAAACAAGATCTACACTAAATAACAAGTCTTCAGAATTACCAAAGTTTATGAGACCGATAATAAACAATATTTCTCAATACCTGTAACAACTCTAATCTCATATAAAATATGTCTGCTTTTCATCATTTGCATAGTCACCAAGGTTGCTAGTAGTATTGAGGTTTGCTGCCTGTATTCAGACTGGAAAGAAATTCTAAATTTCAGTTAGAAATTAGTGTCAGCAGCAATGTTTTTCCCAGTTAAATTCATGTAGTCTACTGAGACCCACATATAGTCCACCGCTGCTGACCAAAGTAAGAACTATGGCCAAGATAAAGCAATGAGTTCTGCTCTGTGCAACTCCAGGGATGGACAGGACAGGACAACTTGCAGGTGGTTCAAGCTTTGAGCATTTATAATTACTTCAGGGTTTTGTGAAGCATTCCTTTACAATCTACCCGCTTGTTTTACAAAGTTCCCAAAGTATAACCTCCTCTTCGCAGAGCATTGTTCCCCAAGTACATGCTGGGATTATATCAGGAAATCAACTTGCGCACTTGACGGAGATGAAACAATTGCAAATAAATATTCTGTGACTTTAGAGGATTTGGAAGCCCTGGCTGAGGGATATCCGCCTCCTTGGCTCCTAGATAACTTTGGTGGCAGCAGGCCCGTAGCGATGACCTTCAGTGCTGTGGACAGGACAACAGTCCTTGGGACAATGGTTCCGAATGGTACCAGGAGCTATTCTGCACCCCGGGGTCTGGAAACTGGTGCAGAGTGGAGGCTGCGGGCTGCCTCACGGTTGCTTAAAGGAAACATTTTTCCCAGGTACTGATCTAAAGACAGACTGCGGCCTACAAGGATGTTAGATCATCAGCTCCTTCTTCTTTTCTAAAAATGGAATTGAACCTGGCCTCAGTTCCTCTCTGTTACCTCCTATTACATGGCTTTCTTGGCATTGCCTTTCTTCTTTGGGGATTGTCAGTGCCAGGATTTTGCTTGCATTAATCCCATGTCTAGCCCCTCCGGTGTGGTTCAAAAACTATCATCAGGCAGCAACTGGAGATAAGAGAAGATTTAATAGTTTACCATGGAAGCAAAATCAGGGAGAGAAAGCCAAACCAATAAATAATAAAAGACTTCTTTAAGATATTATCAATAATCCTCTATGAGGAAGAGATTAAAATATAGGTAATAAAAAGAGGAAAGTTTTATTCTGTACAAAACAGACACTGTGTCATCCAGTAACAATCCCACTGAAGTTCGTTTTTACATGAAGCACATCTTGTTCTTGTGTATATAAAAGTAAAATTAGGCAGAGCTGGCCACCCCATGGTTGTTATTAATCTTAGTAGCTATTTATGAGTTCATCTCATTTACATGATCTGATTCTTGAGCTCATTTTTATGGAATTTCCTGTGATTTCCTTACCCTTTTGATAAACAAAAAGAAAACCGACAGTCCCTGGTGATTTTTTTCTTTATGGCTTTCTTACAAACCTCTCTAACACTGGTTTGCTTTTTAAGTAAAATACATGAAAAATGACTATAATCCCTTGCTTTTAGCACTCTTTTGTTAGGATAAGATACCAACACTCCTCAGTCACTTTATCTTTGAAATAGAGATGTCTCTTCATTTTAGCTCCTGTGTCCTTTCTCCACCACTGTACTTGGACTACTGGACCATCTTGTTTCAGGTAGTGCTTCCAGGTGGGGAACAGACCTGCTGGTGAGCCTCTGTGCAGGCTGGACAGAGTGAGGATTCCGTCCTCCCTCTCACAGGGCTCTGGGTCCCTGACTCTAGACAGCACAGGGAAACATGAGGACCCTCCTCCCTGGCCTCGATGCAGCCCCAAGTTGGCTGCAGACGTGCTGCATGTTTTTGTGTGCATTTCACACTCCACAGTGGCACTGCTGGTGTGTGTCTCAAGGCTTTCTTCCAACAGCCACCGTCTGGATCCAAACGTGATATACCGTGCACATTCAAACGTTCTCCATGAATGAGAAGGAAAGATAGCAACCACTGCCATTTCTTAGAAAGGTCCCTGTTTCAAATAGAACCAAAGGAAAACCGCAGATTTTTGTACCACAGCCAATGTCTAAATACGCTTGTTTTCTGAGTGTCTCAAATTTCCAAAGCTAAAGCCATCAGTATATAAACTTACCCCGCCCTCCACAGGCACAAAAACCAGGCCCGAGCTACTCACCGAACAGTCTGCCAGTGGGTCCCTCATGTCCAAGTGCTTTTCACTTCTGTCCTCTCACCTACCCTCCAGTGTTCGTTCGGATGTTGCAATCAGGGCTGGGTGTGTCCTGAACTTCCGGGATTCAAAGGACCTAGGATACGTCAGTCCCTGTCAGACACCAAGAAGGAAGTTTCAGCCCTGGACTTCCACCCAGTTTGTTTCCTGAAAAAGCAGAGAACAGCTTTGGGTCAAGACAGCCAGTGCAGTATGGTGAGAGGGATATCAGCCAACACTTGGAGAGCAGGACACTGTGTCCCGAAGGGCATAGTCTTGAGATGAGGGCTGGCAGCTGTGCGATGTCCTCACAGTCCCGGTGCCCAACTTAGCGAGGGTCTCACGGTCTCTCAACTTGCTGTATACCGTATCTCATGCTTTTTCTGCTTTTCATGGTGCCTTTGAAATTGGCATCTCTTGCTGGTTTCCAGAAGGAATGCTGTCTTGTCCCACCATTCCATAAGGAATGCCTCTTGCAGCAAGCTTCACTGTTCAAGAAAACATGGATGGAGCACCTGCACCTCACTACTCACTGCTCCAGGGCCTTCCTGTCACACCTCTGGATGCTTGCCAAATTAAAATACATCCACCTTGCATCAGTGTCCTTCTCATAGGCTATTTAAGAGCAGCAGGATGTCCTGGCTGAATGCAGATTCACAATTAGAGTGTATTGATTCAGACTCAAGGAGGACAGAAAGAGCGCTGTTTCATTTCTCTCTTACTGCAATCACACAATGTAACAACAGAAAACCCATGATTTTGAATGACATAGAATTTATTCATCCACCGATCTGTAGTTCACTGTTGATTCTTCAGCTGTTTCCTGGACTTATTTATGCAAAAGCAGGCCACAGGCACAGCTCTATGGGTGGACCGCAGCTCGTCTGCGCTGTGCTGGGCAGGTAGCCGGACGTGGGCTGACCGTGTGCTGAGGCAATGGCCCATCAGCCAGTGGCATCGTGCTGCTGTTCCTGATGCTTGTCAGAGGAGCCTAGAGAGTGAGTAGAAGAGCATGGGTTTCCTAACTTGGAGCTGACACCACTGCACTGGCCACCACAGGCCATCCAGATTTCAGGGGGTGGAGCTGAATGCCCCATTGCAAAGGCATCTGTGCAGAGAGGCCTGAGAATCGGCATTAGTGTTCATTCAACACACTGCAGAGGTCAGTCAATATTTACTCTAGAGTGATGAGAGATAAAATAGAAAGACATAGGAGGAGGGGCTACCCTGTCTTCCTCCCCCCGCGCCACAGGCTTTGGACTTCAGCAGAGATCTAGATTAGGGTGAGACCCAAGAGGAACTAAATTCATGAGAGGATCCAGATGTAGATCCAGAAGCCACCGCCGGCCCTCTGACCTCACCTGCCACCTAACAAGCCCTGCCACAGAACCCAGGGGAGAACTCCCCTCCTGGGAGGCAGAGAGCCCAGTGCCCTGTCCAGGGTGTCCCTGGTAGCTGGCTGAGTCACCTTGGCAAGGAGGCCAGTGAGGTCAAAGTGAGTGTGTGTGTCCCAGGGCGTCCCCCAGTCCCAGCCTCTAGGAATGACTTTGGGAGGAGGCAGCCGAGCTGCTGTGTGAGTCACAGGAGCAAAGAGTCTTGTGGCTTTAGAATCCGTACCCCCATGACCTCCTGTTCTCTGCAAGGGGAAAACTAAACACCTGGTGAAGTGTCTCCTTAGGGGAGGTACAGCCATTTCTTTCTTTTCTGAAAAATTTAGTGCCCAAGTATATTTTTCAGCTCTCTGCCCACAAATATGTCGCTCTCCAGAGGAGTCTGGCCAACACATATTCTCAGGCTTCTTGCTGGCCCGGCCTCCAGTGTGACTTCCTGTTTAACTCCTCAGATCCCAACTTCCTCCAGTCTTTGCTCCTACTGGCCTTCCTGGCAGGGTCTCTCTGTGGAAGGAAAACCTGCAGTGGATTCTCTGCTTCTGGCCTGGAAGGAAGCTGCTCCACTGAACTCCACCTGCCCCGTACGGTGCCACCTCCCGGGGAAGCTGAGAGCGGAAGTGTGCCACTATCAATTACTCATAAAACAAATGGATGCCAGTAAGTTAGTAGGAAACAGGAGCCCAAATGTAATAGAAGCTAAGAGCAGTTTAAAATTAACTTTGTGGGGTCGGCCTGACAGCTCAGGGGACTAAAGTGCCTGCTTAGGCAGATGCAGTGGCCAGGGTTCGATCCCCAGCGTGTGGTACTGGCACCACCCCTGGGGCACGCTGAGCTGGCGATTGAGACTGGACGTGGTGGCACGCGCCTGTAATCCCAGCTCTTGGGAGGCCGAAAGCAGGAGGATCACTACAAATCCAATCTATGTAGTGAGACCATGTAGACCCTGTACTAAATACGTAAAAAATAAAATTAACTTTGTGTTAGGCAACTTCTTGTCCATGTGACAAAATATCTGCGAAAAATACTTTAAAGGAAGAACTTTTTCTTTGGTTCATGGTTTTGGAAATTTCAGTCTGTGTTTGGCTAGCTTTATTGGTCTTAGTTTTGCATCAGGGCAGAAGACAGTGGTAGAAGGAAACTGTTTAATTTCATGGCAGCTTACTTAGGGTGGGGAGAGACACCATATATAGCCCCCGAGGTCACACCCCACAGCCCGCTCTTTTCAACCCATCACCTCCCCCTGAGTTTCTGTTACCTCTCTCAGTAATGCCCTCAGACTGTAAGCCCATCAATGGAGGAAGTCATGGAACTTAGACCCCTTGTGATCGAGCCACCTTTCTAAAGTTCCACTGCTTCACTAGTGTCCTGCAACACACAAGCCTTCGGGGAAGGTCTCATGTGCAAACTGTAAGTCCTGGGAAGTTTCTACGGTAGCCCAAATAGGCCAAACAACAAAATGGAAGCAGCATAAACATCTTTAATAGGAACCCAGTTAAATATCTTATGCTATGAGCTCTTACATAGAGAATGTCCCTTGTGTTGGGTAGTGATAAGTACTTCACAAATAGAAACATTTTAAACAAACAGAAAAATCATTTGAAGCAGGTACTTGTTATTTGATCCTTACAGCACCTGTGGAAGACCAAAGTCCAGGACAGTTAAGTGGTTTACCCCAGGTCACACAGCCAGTGTGATCACAGGATTCACCTGACTTCAATGTTCCCTGTTCCCGTGCTGTGCTGTCACTTTAGACAGGGGGCTACAGAACAGCCAAAGGATGAGGTTTGTGTGTAAAAGATCTCATTATATGAACTGATGCAGAAACAGGTTGTAAAAGAACAAACAGGTTCACAAGAAACAGCTTTAAAAGAATGAGTATGATTCTAGTTTGTATCTGGAGAAAAAAAAAAAAAAAAAAGAAGAAGCTGCAGTTGGTGGCATGGGCCTGTCACCCCAGCACTCTGGAAAGCTGAAGTGGGCAGGATCTCAAGTTCGAGTCCAGCTTGGACAATTTAAGAAAACGTAAAATAAAAACTAAATAAATAAAATAAAAAATTTAGAAAGACCTTCAAAAAAAAAAAAGAAAAATGACTGAGGCTGTAGCTCAGTGTGAAGGCCCTGGGTTTACTCCTCAATACAAAGAACTAAAATCTAAGCACATATGTACGGATGACTTTCTAGCTCCTACTCTTCTGTATACTTTCCACATTTGAAACTGCTAGGTTCCATTCTAGAAATAAAAAAGAAGTAGGCAGATGCAGGGGCTGGGGGTTCGATCCCTGGCCTGCTGGGCTGGCCCTGCCCCCCCAGCACATGCTGAGACAGTGATTGAGACTGGGCATGGTGGCACGCACCTGTAATTCCAGTGCTTGGGAGGCTGAAAACCAGGAGGCTCACTACGAGTCTGATCTATGCAGTGAGACCCTCTAGACCCAATACTAAATAAATGAGAAGCAAAAAATGTTAAAGGATAGCACCTACATTCACTTTGCCTTTTTGTTTTTCAGATGAGATCTTGCTGTGTTGCCCCGATTTGCCCTTAAGCTGGTGATGCCCCAGCAGCTGGGACTGAAGGCCTGCTCCCCTTACTCAACTGTTAGCAAGGAGGGGGAATGCCGGCCTCATTGTTTCATGCCTCTAGGGTTTGTAGTAGCTGTTCCTTCTTCTGGAGGTTCTTCTACCTTTCCGCCGGCCTGGTGTACTTTCATCTGTCCCTTGAGTCCAGGGTGTGTCGTTTTGCCCAGACAGAGTACCCTCTGGTCTGTGTACTACTTCTGTGCATTACACGCTCCTTTCTCGATTTCCTCCCCATTGTGTTGAAATTATTTTCATTCTGCCTCCTGCACTACTAAACTGAGATCCTGTTAGCCAGGTGCCTGGACCGAAGTCCTCGATCAATAAATATTTGCTTTTATTTTGTTGACTTAAATACTGAGGAAAGTGACGCCTGTGGCTCATTGCTCCTCCCTGGTGAGGTGGGAGTGTTGCTTAGGGTAGCTCTGTATCCTCAGCTGTCAGGAAGCAGAGTTCAAAATCTGAGACAGAAGACAAGCACGACCTTCTGGGCAGGAACTCTAAAAAGGGAAATGGCTCAAAGCACTTGGGAGGCTGTGACACTGATTTAAAATGGACCTGACAAGCAGGAAACTGAGAAAGACTGAGCCAGAATCCCAAGAGGCCACTTAGAGAACTTTCTTGGAGATGTGTTGGTTTCAAAGATATAAACAGATGAGGAAAAGTCTTGGGACCAAGGAGAAAATCAAAGTGTGCCCTCGTGTTAAGAATAAGTTTGGGAAAGTTGCAGTCATAAGTGAATTGAGTTCTGAAAACTTTGCTAAGAGGATGTGGACCTGTTCAGAGTGAGATGGACATAAGGGGACAGGACAGGACAAAGCTTTGCGGGGCAGTTGGCTTGCCCTTGCTGGCCGCAGCGCACAGCAGCAGCTGGGGTCCTGGAGGGGTGTGGTGACTGACCACAGTGGGGCCACACATCCCAAAGAGGGTGAGCCATGGGCGCTGAGCCTTGATACATCCTGGCACGACACATACTTTCCAGGCAAGCTGCTGCTTCTGAGTCCTGCATGGGATCTAGTCCTTGGCCTGTTGGGGCTGACACAGGGACAGGACCCTTCTCTGCAGCCTTTTGAACTCATGAGAGCAGGGACAGAGAGTACCACCTCTGACATCGCTTCCTCCAGTCACACTTCTCGGAGGAATGCACGGAATCAAATCTCCTTCTGATTCGACTGCCTTTTATTTTTAGTGTCTGCTTGCTACAGTGATTAGTTTCCTTAATTTCCACGTCTCTCCAAAGCTGAAAGATGCATCTCTGAATGCATGGACGTTTTAAAAAATAAATGAAAATGAAAAACCTTTCCCCAGAGCCTCAGGACAGAACAATAAAATCTATCCAAAGTGGCAGCACGAATGAGTATTTTAAATGGTTTTGGAAGCGACATGGAGACACTGACACTGTCACTGCAAGGAGCCAGCTCATTTGTTGCATTGAAGGTAACTTTTACATTCTAATGATGTTGTGACTTTTAAAGTTGCATAAAATAAGCCTTGCACTTCCTACCCCTTCATAAAAATTATCTCATTTTAAGATCTGGACCCATGTAGTCCAAATTAACTATCTATCTATCTATCTATCTATCTATCTATCTATCTATCATCTATCTATGTATCTATCATCTATCTATCATCTATCTATCTATCATCTATCTATCTATCTATCTATCTATCTATCTATCTATCTATCTATCTTGTATGCAGTACACTCAGGTTTCACATTCATTATGCATTCCCAAATCTCATCTTAATTTAAAAACTCCAGGTGTTAATGAAGAAAGTGGATAAAATCAAACAGATTAATTTACATAAAACAAATTAGAGTAAATTTAGTTTTCTTCAATAAGCCCTAGGACATAAAAACTAATGGACAAATAATGAAAGTCATTCTACAGCTGTGATCTATGGCTTTAACTTTCAAAAGAAAAGAATAAAAAATAAGGACATTTTACAAATGCAGATTTTCCTAAATTACATTATATCTTCATCTGATCACCCACATTAATATTCATGTGGTATTACTTACATTTTTCTGAGCTCAGCTGTGATCAGTCTTAGAGAGCTCAGTGAAAGGGTGTATTGGAATGGCTGTGTTAGTCTCCAGGGCAAGTAATGGGCCTGGAATTTTTGCATATGTAAATAAAGTGCTACCCACAGGATTTATTTGCCTTCTCAACCTTGGTCCTCTTGTACCTTATGAATCACTGGTTTAGTTATTTTCCATAAATTATTGCCAGGTTCTAGAAATAGAATCTTAGGGAAAACAAAAGGTCCCAGAATGGTTATTCATTGTGGTTCCTTCTGCAGCAGGACCTGAGGAGCTGGGGTGAGTGTGGAGAGGGGAGAGAACTTTATTTTTCATTCTATTTCCTTTTGCATGTTTGGAATTGTATGTATAGGTCATGCTTTCATTACCGTGTTGGAATATATGGTAATTATTTTTCAAGCCATTGCACACCTTGAGGATTGATGGCACACATATATAAATCCTCTTTACTGGGAACTTAGGCACAGAAAATTGTCTGCTCATAAAACAAACAAACACACACACACACACACACACACACACACAAAACTTGCTCTGCTGTCTTCTTACTCCAACCAACTTCTTACTCTGCTTTTCGTACAGTACTCCTGAAATAGTTCCACCTAAAATCACCTCATCTTTCTAATCCCCCTATGTCATGCTTTACATGACTGGTAAGTTATAGATGCACATTCGGTCATTTTGTTCATTCAGGGACCTCTTATGGAGAATCATCTCTGCTCCAGGCAATGTGAGGAACACAATGATTAACAGGCTCCAAGCTCTTTTCAAGGAGCAGTTTGACGAAGCAAGGTTACATCATGTTATAACAGACTTCCTAAAAGAGGTCTTTACAGAAATGTAATAGGAATTCCAAGGGGGCACCTAGCTCAGCCTGGTTGAAAAATGACAACAGAAAATACTGGTAAGAGATGGTATTAGCGATGGATGCTGGAAACGCACGTGTTAATTGTAGCTACAGAACAGAGCATGTGTTGGTGTCTCCAGAAAATTGTAAACCTCTCAGGAGCATCCTGAGCACACAGCTTTCACAGGACCTTATAGTTGATGAGGCAGGGGAGCTAACAAAGGCCAGACCATGGGAAAGCTTGGGTGCCATTTTTTAACTTTAACCCAATGGTAACCGGAGCCACGTAAAGGCCTTTTCTCCATGCAGAATTTTAAGCACATTGGCGATACTTAGATTTGCACCTTAGATGGATTACTTTGACAGCTGTATAGACGCTGAAGAGAACTGAGATAAGGACCAACAGGAATGGGAGTCTCTTACCAAAAACCAGAAGAAAAATAGTGAGGTCTTCTCAACCATGAAGAGGGAGAAGTAGCATTTTAAATTGGAGCCAGTGAGCTTTTGCTGATGGGTTGAATTGGGTATAGGTCGTGAAGGGAGGAACTCAAAGATGGTATTCTCATTTTAAAAAACAGCTGCAAATTGCACTTGGAACATTTATAGGCTCTTGAAAGCTCCATTAATGTATTGATTCAAAATAATCTCAAAATTACAGACAAGTCGCAGTTTTAGTTTAAAGAATGTTTTCCTAAGCTTCCAACTTCATGCCCCATCCTCCTCTAACACTGCTGTGTACATCGCCTGCACATAAGGATGCTTTCCAACAAATCACAATACAGCCATCCAAGGCAGGAAATTAAAATAGATTCATTGTCACTATCTAATTCTGGGTTCTGCCAATTGTCCTTTGCATTCCGCCTGACAACAGGACCCTGTTTGGGGTTGTGCCCTTCATTCAGTTGTCATGTCTCTTTTGTGTTTTTCTCTCAGGCTCAGTTCATCCATTTTTCCTGGACTTTCCTGCCATTGACTGATTTGAAATTACCAGTTGGTCCTGGGGATGAAGCTCAGTGTCATAGAGCACTTGCATGAGACTCTGGGTTCGATTCCTAGCACTGAAAACAAAATGAGTATTGCTAGCTAATTTTTTAATAGATGTTTTTCAGAGTAGGGTTTATTTAGTATTTACTCATGATTAAAGTTATACATTTTTGGCAAGAATATCACCAAAATAATGCTTTATACTTAAACAATTTTTACAAATCTTTTATTCATTCATTTATTTGGTACAGGCTCTCACTATGCAGCTCAAATCTATAGTGCTCCTCCTGTATCAGCCTCCCCAGAGCTGAGATTACAGGCATACACCACCACATCTGATTTTGGTGGCCAGCATGGCACACCCGGGGTTTCCAGGGCCTGCAAAGCAAGTGGTATCAGAGATCAAACTCAGGTCCTTGTGCTTGTCAGGCAGGCACTTAGACAGCCAAGCTATCTCCCTAGCCCGCTTTATTCTTATATCTGTTTAAATGACTCATAGTAACTTTTGTCCCATTAACTAATAATGTTTACTTGACTAAGATGGTATCTTCCACCTGCTTCACTGGAAAGGCATTGTTTTTAACTGTTTGAGATAATATTTTGCAGGGATGGGCTTAAAACCATACAAATACCTCATTCTTCAGCAACCTTTATTACTTTATACTATAGAGGCTTATACATTCCCATTTTGTTCAGTGCATTACAATCTGTCTCTACTCTTATTTCAGTGCACAAAATAGCCTGCATTTGGTCAGCAAATGCCTTTTCAAGTTGGCTCCGTTTACCCACCCTTCTTTGAGCACTTCCTTGGCTTTGGGTCTGGCAAGCTCTCCCACACCCAGCCAGTACTTTCCCTGCTCAGCTCGATTCAGTCACTTCTTCAGAGTTCCTGCGTCCTTCAGAGGGAGAGCAGAGGTAGGAAGGGTTTGAGACTGAAGACTCAGGGCACTCAGTACAGTCAGGAGGAACCACTGGAGGCTTTCTTTGTAATATTTCTCCGCAAGATTTTTTTGCCCATCCTTAAAATCCACACCTCTAAATCATTCTAATACCCCAATTTCTTCTAGACCTTTTAGTCTGCAGTACATCAAATTATAGAACAGTTGGGACTGGCTCCTTTTGTTTCTATGTTCCACGAAACACCTTTGCCCTTAAGGGGTTAGGTTGGGGACTGTGTGTTCTGTGACTTGGAATGAGGTGACATTCAAAAAATTGATGTCAGCCCTTCACGTATCAGATTTATTGAGGGTCCTCCCCAAGAAGGGCTTCTGGTGGAATTGGGAGCACTGGTGAATATAATGTTGAAAAGGAAAAAAAAAAAATAGGGCTGAAGGGGCTGTGGGAAAAATTGAAGATCGGTAAGGCAAACTGAAGGCGTGGATAAGCAAAAGGCCAGTGGAGAATTCAAACGCAACATAAATGTCAGTTTCAGAAACAAATGCAGACACTGAAAGCCATACGGCAGACCAGAAGGAGTGCGCAGAAATTTCCGAAGCACTCAGGTCAAGACCGAAAGGCTACTGCTCGCTGACTGCATGACGGGAGAGCGTCTTCCAGCCGTAGTTTCTGCATCTATAGGTTATGGGTGCGCTGGCAGATGCTTAACAACTGACTCGTCCTAGGTAAATAAGGAAGAAGGGAAGTGGAGGCCGACCCATTTCCATAGCGTAAGGCTCCCATCGTGGCGTATTACAGGATAAGCGAGCGGGGCCGCATAAAGTCACCGGGCAGAGCTGAGGGCGATGCACGCCGGTGCGCTGCGGCCTGGCATTTCCAGCGCAGCGATGCACAGGCGCAAGTAACCTGGGGGCCGCGCGAGAGCAGCGCACGGGAGACCACCGGCAAGGGGCCGCACTTCGGGGTATTTATGACTTCTTTTCTAAATCCAATTTAAATCCGCATGTGACACACACCCTTTATCCCAGCCAAGTGGGAAGCAAGGCAGGAGGACTGTAAATTCAAGCCCAGCCTGAGAAACTTACTGAGGGCTTGTCTCAAAAGAAAAAATAAAATGGCTAAGGAATGTAACTCATTGAGCATTCATGTGCTCAGTCCTCAATACCATAACAAATAAATTGATTAAAAAGGAAATTGCAGTATACATATTACAAATACATACATATATTACAAATATATATGCAAATACTTATTACAAATATATGTTACATATATACAAATACATATTACAAATATACATTACAAATATACACAAATACATATTACAAATATATTGCAAATATATATACAAATATATATTACATATATATACAAATACACATTACAAATATATACAAATATATATTACAAATATATACAAATACATATTACAAATATATACAAATACATATTACAAATATATATATTACAAATACATATTACAAATATATATATATTACAAATTATATATTACAAAATATATATATATATATATATATATATATATATATATATTTGCAGTACTGGAGCTTACCCTCAGGGCCTTGGCATGCTAGGCAACTGTTACACCCCTGAGCTACATCCCCAGCTGTTTTTACTTTTTATTTTGAGTTAGAGTCTCTCTAGACTTCCCTGGCTGGCCTCAAACTTGCAGTGTCCTGCCTCAGCCTCCTGATTGGCTGGAATTAAAGGGATGTGCCAGCATGCCTGAGTTTATGTAAATTAAAAATAATGACCTTGTTTAACACCTCATTTCTAAAACTTCAGAAAGTATAATATTCTGCTCATTCAAGATGGTGCAACCCAGGTCAAACACACCCCAATGGGTGATAATAGTCACCCCTTATTATGGTGGGTTCTATAATTTGAAACTCACTTGCTCACTAAAATTTCTTTATAACCCCAAATCAATGTCTGGCAGGTGATGGTTAATTTCACATCAAGCTGACTGGGCACAATATTTGCTTAATTGATTTTTGTAGTGTACCTGTCAGAATTTTTTTTTTTTTTTTAATGTATTTAGTACAGGATCTACAGGGTCTCATTACACATATCTGACTCGTAGTAATCCTCCTGTTCAGCCTCCCAAGCGCTGGGATTATAGGCATGTGCCACCATGCCCAGTCTCAGTGTGTCCTGGGGGTGGGGCCAGCACGGCAAGCCTGGACGAACTGTGCTCTACCTAAGCAGGTGCTTTAATCCCCTGAGCCATCTGGCCTGCCCCTGTGAGGATGTTTTTGAGTGAGATTAACATTTGAATCAGTAGAGTGAGTAAAGCTGGTACTTTTTACGATGTCTGGGAGCTCGGCTAAATTAATCCAAAGCCTGAAAAGAGTAGAAAGAATTTGGTCTTTCTCTGGCAGTCTCTGAGGTCACTGGTCGTCTCACGGTCATCTCTGCTGCGTTCCTAGCTACCCATATACAGATCTTGGACCCTCTAAGCCCTGAGAATCTTAGCGTGAACCAATTCCACCTATTAAATCAAGCTCCCTCTCCGTCTTTCTCACATGTACGTATACATCTCCTGCAGCGTCTGTTTCACTGGAGAACCTGGCCAATAGCATTGCTTTTGCAGTCATCCTGTGGACATGCACACATCGGTGTGAACTTTGAGCTGCACACGTGCGAGGCTCACAAGCTTGGGCCTTGCCTGAGCAACTCGGTCCTGGTGAGCATCCTTTTTATGGACCACGTGCTTCCATCTTCTCCTTTGTGTTTGTTGGTGATTTCATTGTTTAAAATGAATAGCACCCAAATCCGGGCGGGCAGTGCACTCCTGCCATCCCTGCACTCTGGAAGAGTGAGGCAGGAGGCTCATAAGCTTCGGCCTTGCCAGAGCAACTCAGTGGCTTAGGCAAAGCCTATGGAGCAGGGGCGGGGGGAGAGAGAGAGAGCCCGAGTTCAATCTTTTGTGTTGCAAAAATATAAAATAAAATACCTTTCAAAGTGTACTACTACAGTGCTGTCTTGCATTTCTAAGCATGAGATAACTGTGATGTGCCTTACAGAGATGACAAAAGCTTCATGCAGCAAGGATCATCGTGATGCCCTGGAGTTTGATGTTAATGAAGCAACTAGGTAGATGACAGGTTGGCTAGATGACAGATGATAGATAAATAGAGATACAGATATAGATAAATGATAGATTTAGACAGATAATAGATAGTAAAGTGTTTTAAATCAGAGCCCTGTAAGGCAATGTTATGTACCAGTTGGTTGATAAAGCGTGCAAGCACAGGCTTACAGGAACCTAACCCTTTGTTTTGCTTAGAACAACGGTTCAGTATTCACAATTCAGGATGGGCCGTATCTTGGCAGAACACAACTTCTGTGAGTGGCAGGCATCAACCCTTTGGGGGATAGCTTGCTTTGGATCATTTTGTACCTCACAGGACCTGGTGGCTGACCCGCTGCAGGGAAGAAGGTCTGTGAGGTGTACTGGCCTTTGCTTGTCACCTTTCTATGCCAGGCAGTGTGGTGCTGAGCAGCGCAGGCTCTCGGGCCACAAACCATGTGTGTGGAATTGACACAGCAAGGACTGCCATCCCGGCCTACTGGACTCCTCCAGGGGTGTCTTGGAAACTACTCTCCTCCACCAATTCACACCCCATGGGTGCCTTTCAACCACACAAAGAAGGGTGCTAGCAATGATGAGGGCTGACTACTCAGCCCGGGATGTTTGCCTTCCCATAAGGTGCTCCTCCAGCTGCCGACGACCAGCCTCCCTTAGTTCTCCAAGCCACTGTCCTTGAAGAGGTCTGGGTGCTTTTCCTGTCTCACTCCTCAGCATCCTTAAAGCAAAGTTGCTCTCTGTAAGGACTTACTTTGTTCTCTGGGCTAGAGTCTTCCCCAGCACTTTGTCTTGACCCCCTCCCATGGCTGCCTGCCTGCCACCCTGCCCTGTCGCCACTGCCCACTGCACTTGGTGGTCATCATGAACACACTGGGAGCCAGAGCACTTTTCCTGCTCATAGTTAGGCTAGGTACTGTTTACTCATTTTCTTTGTAATGCCAAAGATGACAACCAATCAGACCATGTTATTCTGTCTCAAATCCCTAAAAGATTTCCATCATTCCTACTCTAAAGCCCATCTTTCTTACCAGGGGATTCAGGTCCTTCAAGAACCTCCCTAACTTTCCAGCCATAATCTTTCCTTTCCTTCTTTTATTTTTCCCCTTTTCTTGCTCTTTCTTTCATTTATTCCCTTTCCTTTCTCCTTCCTCCCTTCCTTACTTCCTCCACCATCCCTCATAAGCCCTGTGTTCCACCTATGATTCCTTCCTCCCTTGCACCTTCTGGGAACCACTGATATTTTTGCTCTCTCCACAGCTGTAGTTTTTCCAGATGTCAAATTAAAAGCATACTTTTCCATGGCCTGCTAAGTGGCTCATTTCTTTTTAGCACTGAGTAATAATCCAATAATCAGGATGACCACAGCTCACTTACCCAGATCTGGTCTGGCTTCATCCATGGACAGGGTCATAGCTGGACAGGCTACATGAGGAGGCCGAGCTGGGAGGAAGTGGCCATCAAGGGTGGAATCTAGAAGGTGCATCTCGGCCTGGTCTTTTCTTTGTCTTTCTTCCTGCCCATCAGTAAGTGACAGCTCCACTCCACCATCTGCTCCTGCCTCGGTGAGTTGCCTCAGCCCAGGCCCAGAAGCAACAGAGCCAAGTGACCATGGACTGCCACCTCTAAAACCGTAAGTCAAAGCACATCCACTCTCCTTTAAGTTGCTTTCCTCAGGTATTTTGTCACACTGATAGAAAGCTGATTGGCACTGACGGACATTTTGGTTGCTTCCAAGTTTTGGCAATCATGACTAAAGCTGCTATAAACATCTATGTTCATGTTTTTGTGTGGACATGGTTCAATCCCTTTGAGTAGATGCCAAGCAGTGTGATTGCTGTATCAATGTTTATTTTTATTTTTATTATTGGTTTTTTGAGATAGAGTATCACTGCATAGTTCAGGCTGGCCTTGAACTCACTGAATGGCCCAACCTGGCCTTAAACTCATAGCAACCCTCCTGCCTCAACCTCCTAGGTGAGCCGATTATAGTGAGCACCACCACATTCAGCCAATTATCTATCTATCTATCTATCTATCTATCTATCTATCTATCTATCATCTATCTATCGCCTACCAAATTGTTCTAGAGTGGCTGCTTCATTTTGCATTCCCACTAGCTATTAATGAGAATTGCTGCTGTCTCACATTGCTAGCATTTGGTGTTGTAAGTATTCTGGATTTTGGTCACTTTTAAATGTGTGGTCCTAGCCTGCTGTTGTCATTTTCCTTTCCTTCCTCCCTCCGTCACTTCTCTCCTCCCTCCCTCTCTTCTTTCTTTCCCTCCTTTCTTCTCATTTTTTGTGATACTGGGGGTTGAACCAGGGCCTCCCACATACTTAGCACACACTCTGTCACTGAGCTACACTCCCAGTCCCAACCTACGGCTTTTTATTTTTTCAGTCTTACTGTTGCCCAGGCTGGCTTTGAACTCATGATGCTTTCACCTCTGCTTCCTGGGTAGCTGGGATTACAGGCATGAACTGTCTTATCCCATACTCCATTGTTGTTAAAATCTACATTTTCCTGATATACCATCTGCAGTCTTTGGGTTTTTTCCTTCCCTTACTAGATCATAGGAGAGCAGGAACTTCTATCTGTCTCAGTCACCATTCTAGGCTTAGTGTCTATAATAATTCCCTGAACCCAGTGGGCTCTCTGAATGGATCAATGATTTAACCAGGGACCTAAGCATTTGCTAACCAGGTCATCTTTAGTAAATAATTTCCATTATTCATTAAAAGTATTAAAAACCCTCAAAAGCTGGTCATGAGACTGCAGCTTCGGTGTCTTAGCCCTTCTCTGTGTCAGAACTGCCTCCTCAGCCCTCCAGGTCCCCCAGGGCTCACTTTCTTCCCCTTGGGTCCCCTCTGCTTGCTTCCAGCCTCTTCCTTGGCTCTACCCCACACCCCTTTCCCTACTGCCTGGGTGGCAGCTGCCGGCGGCCTTCTTACCTGAGTCCTGCCCTGCAAGCCCTCAGTTTCTGGGCTCAGAGCAGTGCCTGTGAGAGACACTGGATACCAGTTGGAGAAACCTGGAGTCCCAAAGCAGCTGGTGATGAAGGATTTCCTCATGTATTTCCTTGTGTTCTACAGCAGAGGCAGCACTGATGGCTGGCAACACACATCTTGCCAGCTCGCTCTCCCCTGGGAAGACATTCTGCAGTAAATTCCTACTGTGCCCTGTGACATGCCAGGCCCCAGGAAGGCTCCCAGAATACCAACTCCATGCTGCCTGTTCTGTTTGCTGCACCCACATCTACTCTTTGCCCTGCTCTACACTGTGAGATGCTGAAGCCTGCAGAGCACCATCTCCTGGGCTCCACATCAGCAGCTTTTGGTCAAGGTCAACCAAATTCAAAGCAAGCTGAGAGAGGTATCATGGCACTTGGTCTCCATTCAGATCCACATCCTCATGGGGCAGCCTCTCCTCTACACAACTCCCTCTGTGGCATCTGGTAGTAGCCTGGGCTGGCAATGTGTCCTGTGCTTATGACCTCTGGGCACTGTATTTTCCCTCATTTGATCTTGCAATCAAGCCCACCCCTTCAAAGAAGTCCTTTTACTAATGAAGTACTTCAACTTAACCATTGGACCAGGACTTCTTTTCCCAGTAACACAACCTTTGTGCAGTTTTCAAAATTGCAGTATCTAGGAATGGTGGAAGACTTGTTTCCGCATGCTTTAGTACTGTGGAGATACCCAGGCCCTGTGACGCTTGGTTCTGCGGAACCCCCACCACCCCAGTAGACCCCAGAGCACAGCCCCTGCTTTGTTGCCCTGCCCTCTTTCTATGTTCCTGGCAACGTTGCTGTTCTGCCTACTGAAGCAAGTGGAGGTGTGATGGAAACAGAATTAGGGGCAGAGACTGCATTTGCTTGATTGGGTGCGGCAGCACCAGCCATACTAAGGGGCCTACAGTGAGCTGAGCTGTGCTGTGGTTGTTGGCAGAGATAGCTCCAGCGCTAGGTTATCTTGTGTTCGCTGGAAGAGTTCATGGCTTCCCAAGAAGTCTGTCTTCTATTTATATATTTTTTTTTAAATTTTTTTTTTATTTATTAGAGAGAGAGAGAGAGAGAGAGAGAAAGAGAGAGAGAGAGAGAGGTGTGTGTGTGGCCAGCTCAGCCCACCAGGGGGCGGGCTGGCTGGCATGTGGTGCTGGGGGATTGAACCGCGGTCCCTGTGCTTCGCTGAACTTGTTCTAAGTAGGTGCTTTAGACCACTGAGCCATCTCTCCAGCCCCTGTCTTCTATTTATATGAGTGTATCTCAGAGAAATTCTGGTGGGCTAAATTTATTAGAATAATTTATGCTTGAAATTAAATTGTTGTGGGAAGTAGTTACAAGATTTATAAGATTTTCTTTTACTTATTTTACCTTATAAAATCTTAGTACAAGACATAAGATTTCACCTTTTTATAATACTAGTGAGGGTGGGAGGGGGTCTGTTGAATTTCTGGGCTGGTTCTATAGCTTTGGAGACATTAGAGAAAAAGAACAGCTTGGGGAAGACAGAGCCTCTCACCCAAGGCAGAGAAAAGGGAGAGAGGATCCGAGGACCAGGGCCTGAGCCAAGGGGCGAGGACTTATGGAGGCAGCAGGGAACAGTTTCGTGCTGTGCTTGGGTTGTTAGTCCTTGATGCCTCCTTTGTATTTGGAGAAATCAACACAGTGTGATGTATCTACTCTGGTATCTCTCGAAATCACTGTTTTGCAGAATGAAGGGCCTCATAAAATTAAACACTGTACTTTTTATATCCTAGTTTTCAAAGAGATGCTGTATAGTAGGGGGTCTGATCAAAACCAACAGCAAATGTGTAAAGTCTTAAAAATTATGGTGAGAGACACATTGCTGTTAACTCGCATCCCCAAAGCTCCCTTTCGCCTCAGTCACTCACCATTTCTGCCACCTTCTGCAGCAGTTCTCGAAGTCCCTTTTTTTTTTTTTTTTTGTAAGTGTAGTTAGTAGCATTTTTGTGGCTGTCGTGATATCTTGAATCAACTCAAAATATTTACCTTCTGCAGTTATTTTGCCTTTGAGGAAGAACCTGAAGCCGCACAAGACCAAGCTCAGTGAAGACGGTGGATGAGGAGACACCACGATGCTTTTAGAAGCCTGCTTTTCCACTAGGTGGCAGTTGGCAGTAGCATTTTTAATCACATCTTACAAAGACATTCATAAAAGAGGACTTCCAGAACTGCTTCCGAAGTGGCAAGAACAGTGGGATTGGTTTGTTCAAAGTAACGGGGAAGGATTTTTAAAAGGGATTCATGGCGATGTGTCTTTTACTGCAATCAACTTTAAAATGCAAACATTCACTCTATATTTTGATCACCCCTGTATATCGTAAGATAACACTCCTTTCGTAATGATTGTCATGATTTTGACATGCAGAAGCCTTGTGAGAAACAACTGGGATGACATGAATGCTCACACATCTCCATCAAGAAGGTGTGGTATGTTCCCAACATGAGCTAGTTAGTGCTTACAGTAAAGGACACTTACACTGTTCTCTTAGTACTTATCTTTATTATGAAAGTGTTTCCAAAGTAAAATGATCTTCATAATAATGATTGCTTCCAGAGGTCAAGAATGAATAATTGTATTTTCATATAAAATCAGCAAAACACAGTAACAACACATGAAATCATTCTAATTGGCTAACAGTACATACATCCTTCTATTCTGACAGAGATGCTCAAGCATTGAATTGTTTTAAGAGGATAAGGTTTTGTCACCTAAGCCTATTTCTCACTGAAAGCTGAAAAAAATCAAACCAAAAGCTAACCACCAGCCCCTTCCATGCCAACAAATGGTTGTGGAAGCAAATGATTATGACATGGGCACACAGATGCTGTTGAAAATCATGAGGGTAAGAGCTTAATGGAGCTATAAGAAATCAAACTTGGAGGATGTTTTCCATGTTTAAATTAATGAACTCTAAACTGAACTTCTAGAATCATCATGTAGCTGCTCCTCTTATACAGCCTTTATTTACTTATTTTTGCAGCTACTTTCTAAAATCCTTAATTTTCAAAATGTAGTTTTATGATGATGCTTCTGATTTCTGTAAACCCTCTCCTCCCCCCCAAAAGAAAGAAAACTACTTTTTTTTTTTTTTTCCAAACACAAAAACCTTCCTCAGAGCTGTTATTTCTGGATTCTAGACCACGAAACATACACCAACACAGCAAGCCATGCCTTCATGGACCCAGCATAAAGAAACACACACAGTACAAAAACAGCTTTCTGAAAAATGGAATCAGCAGAGGAAGAGGTGTGACACATGAGATCCAAAAGCTAGTGAGAAATCCAAAGCAGGAAAATGACAGCCTGGTTTCCTTCTCTTATCAAGAGTCTAGAAAGCTGAAAGGAATGCGAATGAATGAGATCAAGCAAGACTGACCCTAGGCTAACAGGCCCCTCCTATCCTAGGCTAAGACTCACCCTCCTATCACTTCCTCATCAATCCCAAGAACTCCGTTGTGTGAAGACACTATACGCCACCAGGCTGCAGAGTTCAATCCCTTCAGCTCAGCGTGTGCCCATTTGGTAATGTAGTACAGTCAAAGTCTTTGGGAAGAACCCATGTTGGAAATACCTAGAAAAGGCTGTGTCTTCAGGTGCCTGCAAATCTCATTAACAATACTTAAGAAGTTTAATGTTCTCCAAGACAATTTTTCTCCATGAAAACTGGCACTACACATGCTACCTCTAAGTATTAGAGGAGTTACAACAGCAGAGTAGACAGGGCTCCTAGTATGCACCGAGTGCCCCCTAGGGGTGGTTTCTTTGGCCAATCCCTAAAAGACCTAAGACACAGCAGGTGAACTAGTGATAATTACTGTGTGGCAATTTGAAAATAGTTTTATTTCTCCAAGAGAAACCTAAACTGATTCTTGGGACAATAGTATTTTAAGAAAAAAATCTTGTATTTTCAAGAAGAATTTGTGTTTAATGAACTGCTCATGATTATTCCTTCCAAGATGATGCTCTAGATACAAGTGCAACAACTAGAGTTCCCTGAACCTTCTTTTTCCATACAAGTTACCTACAGCACATGAAAAAGTGCTATGGGATCACATTGTCTTCAGGCTGACATTGATTTGATTTTTTTTCTTATTTCCATATTAGAAACATTTCTGCACTATTCCTATTTGTCTATAAAGAAGAAATCCAAAGACCAAAAAAGCTAATTAGAATGTTACCACCTCAAATATAACATGAAATGTAAACATTTAACCTTTTATTTCCAAAAAATTTCTTGAAACCTCTCTGGATCTAATGACAGCAACACACACTAATACATGGAAACTTTCAATGCCTTTGGGATTATCTGTATAGTCTTTATACTGCAGATCAACGAAAATACATATTCAGGCAACTTTGGCTTTAATATTTCCAGATAGAGACAAAAGTAACTATTAATGTAGAATTATGAGTGGACTGGGAACAATCGTGGTTGTCCAAAAATTTCTCTTTGAGGAGCGCTTTAGCAGTCTCAGACAAGCTGAAAGGAAGACTCACATTTTAATTAGTCCAAGTAACAATGAGATTTAATACAAAATGGAAGATTCAGATTCTTTTTGCGTAAAAATAAAGACATTCAGTGTGTTCAAATTAAACTTCTGTCCAATATATTCATGTATCATATAACCACAGGGACATATCCTCAGAACTGTCCCCTTAAGTGATTTCACTACACATGAACATCACAGAGCAGACTTATACAAACCCAGCTGGTTTGGCTTACTAGACACTGAGGCTGTTAGTATCTTGCAGGGCCACAACTGTGCGTGTGGTCTGTCACTGCCGAAACATTATTATGTAGTGTATGACTGAATTCACACTGGCAAGTGTAGCAACAGAACTGGCCATTTGGAAGTTCATCTTCTATTTTGACTAGAGATCTCCTGATCTCACATTACTTCCTGGTTACCTTGTCTGCCTCTTCTTTCTCAGATGCTGTGCAATTATCTGAGGGAAGCTAGGACCCCACTTGTCCTGCAGCTCAACAGTAGGATGTTAATACAAGCCTGGGGATAAGCAGGACTTGTTTCCCCTTTTCCAACAAATACCTGAATAATCCAAAGTACTGATCGTTTCTCTCCCATTGTCAAAATCCACAGGACTGATCTGGCAACATGAGTTGTATCAGGTGCTCATGCCCTGGACTGTACCCTACGTAGCTCTGTGGCTAAGAGACTGAAAGGGCTCCGCCACCCTTAGCTTGGTGGGGAACCAGAACAAAGGACCCGGGAAGCTTCTAGTGGTTTTGTGATAGAAATACAGACAAAGACAAATCACTACATTTTGCTTTTATCAACTTTTGGAGAGACATACACATACACACGTAGATCATACACTTTTATATCATTTATTGATATAAAATCAAGTCCCAATTCTACCTGATTTTCTACTTTTTCTCCCCGCTAAGAGATCTAGAAAAGCTATAACATTGGAGATTAAACTATCACTTTTTTTAGAGTCCTTTCTACATATCCCTTGGAACCCTGGAAAGGTCTGCACGTGCCTAGAAGAAGGAAATGTCACCACAGGCTAACTAACAAGAAACACCACTCTCACTAACCTACAGCTGAATTTACAAAATGCACCTTCAAAGTCTACAGTCTGGCACACACGACAAGAAGCTACTTCAGAGTGTTCTCTCTCAGCTGTTCTCAGGCCACCATCAGAGAGCAGCAGACAGACACAGGTTATTCCGCACCATAAAAATCCCCACCAAGTCCCACAGCCAAAAAAGAACTCTGTAGAGAGCACCGTGTTAACACTAGCAACTAGAAAGACTGAACATGCCCAGTCTTCCTTCTAAGTTACACTGAGGGAAAAAAAAGAAAGGTCTCTTAGATTTGCCTCTGCTAAGCACAGAATCAATGTTACCATCTCATGTACTGCTTCTAAATCTTTAATTTATAAGCTGATTTTGAAGTTATTCTTCCATGCAAGATGGCTCCTGCTGGGACCCACTGTGGTCTCAAGGTCATTCCGTCCATCAGGAGGACTCGACTTGCCCAGACAGTAAAGTGAGGTGAATACGTCTCACATCTCAGGTGTTGACATCTTTTACCTGCTCAAAACTTTCTGCTCTAATATGCCTGATGTTACTTTTGTCTTCTGCATTTGAGCAGACACTGAAAGGACTACTTTTTGGTGTTTTGTGACTGGTCTCATGAACTCAGCCATCCACAAACTAGATGCCTAAGCAAATGCCTCTTTTGTGCAATACTGCAACCAGGGTCCACCAGCA
The DNA here is from genome assembly GCF_000260255.1 of Octodon degus. Lineage (NCBI taxonomy): Eukaryota > Metazoa > Chordata > Mammalia > Rodentia > Octodontidae > Octodon > Octodon degus. Next base: position 11,516,125 of record NW_004524641.1, read on the forward strand.
AAACAGGCTGCGTTGTTTTCTACATAAACAAACAGACCTCTTCAAGTATTACTATGGACCATACCAGAAACATTGTATTTGGAGGAGGGTGGGGAAACACAATATTACAACAAAAGAGGTTTCTGTTTGGAAATATTCTTCTATTAACTCACAGACTGCAAAGTGTGGGCACAAAGACATATTTTAGTTTTCTTCTTTTCTTTAGTTTTCTTCTTAATCAAATTAAACATGAGTGGCTCTGAGCAGACTACACACGTTCTAGGATTGTTCTGCTCTCTTCACACATTTATATTCTTGCATTTTGTTTTGGATTCCTATTTTAGGTGGTGATTTTTTTGATTTACAAAATAATGGCATGCAATTCTCATGTATTCTCTCTTACTAGAAGTTAGAAGAGAAGTCCTCTTTGGCTTATGTGCATGGAATTCTTATCTGTACCTAACACTGCTGTGGAGAAGGCTGAAGGAGACTTTATTCTTCGGGGACTTTTTCTCATTGCTGATATTGCCATTGCCCAACAGAATTTTGTTGCTTTTCTGGAAAGAAAAATTGAATACAAATTCCTGGAAACCATACAAGTCTTCAAAGAAGAAGCAAATAGAAAGGACTTGGGAGTGCACGAGGAAGGTCATTGTGGGTTATGTCCAAAGAGAAACACAAGGGGAACACCAGTCTGTCTTTCACTGGCTTTATTTTTCTCAGCAAAACAAAAACATCAAGTCCAACTAGGCTAGGGCCTTTCCTCAAAAGCTGGCTGAGATAAAGTGCTGCGCCCCGGGGCGACCTGTGCTAGCTCCAGAGAGACGCCCTTCACCATCCCAAATGCACTTGGCTTCTTTTCTCAGGACACAACAGACGGCAGCACTCATTATGAGGTTGGCAAAATCTGATTGAAATCAGTTGCCCTCTTTATATAAATCTTCTAACATGGAACAAATTCCTACTAGTAAGATTGATTTCTTTATAACTAAGACTTTAAGCGAAGTATTGTCCTTCAGAGTCAGAACACTGAATTTGTCTCACACAGAGAATACAAAATTTCCATGCCCTACAGGTCAATGCCCAACTAACTGCCACACTCGTGAGACAAATTTTGGCTGTGTGCACAAGTGATAAAATCTACTCCAAAACAGTTTCATACAACATTCGAAAAAGCCTTCCGATAATCATCCTCTTTATTATTTGAACTGCTACTCGACCACAGTGACTGACAATTTATAAACCAATCTGATCCTGTTTAAGCTTCACACTGGGAGGACAGTCACGGAGACTGATGACACAGCTTCAGAAGAGGCAAAGCAATAAAAGAAAGCAAACCTATCAGCGCTGTTGGGGATCTCGCACTGGGTTTGGCTTGCTCTAAGTGACCAATTAAGCTGATGCACCTGGCCTGCTGGACTACAGCGAGAGGAAGGGGCCGAAGCAGATGTAGCATCTCCTTCACTGTCACGAACCTGGGGAATAAAAGGAGCAAGAAAACCCTCTTTTGTCCACAGATTTATAAACATACAAAAAATAAATAAATTCTAAGACAGTACAAATGCAAATACTGTTCCCTTGTGTCATTACATACAGCATGCCTACATAGAATGGTATTTCTTCTTCATTCACAGACAGGACATATGGCAGTGCACTATTCAAAATGCTTTGATAATCCTAATTTTTTTTTTTTCTGGTGCTGGAATATTATGAAAGGAACTGCATTTGCAACTTATTAAATACTTCCAGGAACAAACAGTTCACTTTGTTCAGGACTTATAGTTTTAAGTAATTAATCATCCATGGAGCAAGAACCGGTCAGCAGGTACCCATTGGTACCACTGGTCCCATTGGTGGCTGTTGCAGTGTGGGGGTTCTTCCCTGGAGGTTCTGAGTCCTCCTCATCTGAGCTAGACTCAATGTCACTTCTATCATCCTTGGACACCTGTAGAACACAAGAAAGTGAATGTAGCCAGCGTCTAAGGAGCCATCAAGACACAGCATGCTAAGAAGGTGAATTTAGGTGTCATAGGGTTGGTACTGTTGAAGTCTCTAAAGTATCTCTTGAGACTGAAACCGTACTAGAGTCCCAGAGGTGGCAAACCCTTTGGATACATGCGCCCAAACCACAAACCAAAACCCACTATGTGCCAACAATGCCATGAAACTTGAATGCTTAGGTTTTAGTTTAGAAAAAAGAACTCATCCATTAATTAATATCTTTGGTCTCAAAAGGAAAATAACACACATACCACAGTTTTTCCATCATTATACTAGACATGACTCTCCTCTTACCCCAAACTGGCATGCTACACTATTAGAATGACATTCCAGGAATTGGGTACAAATGGATCAATGTATTCTCTAATGACTATGTTCTCCTTGAGAACTAACTGAAGTTGGCTCTCAACCACACCAATGGTCATACTTATTAGTTTAGATCATTAAAAAAAGGTTTCTATTTGACTTTGTAGTTTTATATGTCATACATGAACTAATGACATTAGAAGGCACTGTAAGAAGCTCTTGGGTGGGGTCCAGTGTAAACTATTTCCAGAGGAAAATTCACTGACTAGATCCTCCCTAAATGGTCCCCACTGTACCAACTTCTTGAATCCTTCACTTGGTCTCATTAAGTAATGAGCCTGGAAAAATAAGGTACCATGATATAAATTTATATTACCATGAAGGATGAAAAATGGTACTCTAACCAGGGGAAATTAGGGAACTACTCTATTGCTTTTCGGATTTTTTGTTCCTGAGACAGGGTCTTCCTATGTCATTCAGGCTGGCCTTGACTCACTCTGTAACTCAGGCTGGCCTTGAACTGGTGGCGATCCTCCTGCTGCAGTCTCCTCGGTGTTGGGAGTACAGGAATCTGCCACTATGCTAAGCAATACTCTATTATTGTTAAAATGAAAATAGTTTAAACCTCTTACTCTGTAAATCTAAATTAGTTCTACCCAGCAGACTTTAAGATCTTCCAAGAACTAGATATTGTTTACTTAACTTTTAAACTTTTTATTTTATTTTATTTTTGGTACCAGGAATCCAACTTAAGACCTTGCACTTGCCAGGCAGGCATTGTGCCACTGAGCTATATGCCTGGCCCTACCTAACTTTTAAGTGAGGGGCCTAACAGGACCTGTCTGTATAGCTCTGTAGAAATTGTCCTAAGGTGGTCCTCCTGTGATGTCCTTAGGCCCGGGCTAAGGAGATTGGCATCTCCAGGAGATATTTCAAACTAAAACAGAGGTTATTTCAAATCATAGCTCATCTGCATCTCTCACCCCACACCAACTCGGGAATCCTAGAATCTACCACCTCAAAGGCCGCCACTGCTGTGCAAGTTGTTCATGTGGGTGGGACAGATGAAAGTACAGGCCGAGAACTGTCGCTCCATTCCAACCAGTGATGGAGTAGACTCACACAAACGCTCCTCACCCCAGTGCCAACTGAGATGGGACTGAACTCAGATTAAGGCCACATCTCCCAAAGCATAGATATGTAGTACATCGATGTGACTAGATGGTTAGATTTCAATTTAAAAAACATGGGTGACAAACAGCGTTATGGTAAAGTTCCATCACATGATAAGTCCATTAGTCATCAATTAAGCTGCTAGTAGAAAACTCCAGTTGCAGTTGATTAATTTACATTTGCATGCCTAGTAAGAATATTTTAAATTGCATTTGGAGAAATCTATACTTATGTGACCTTCAGGGAAAAAAAAAAACAAACCAACAACAATGGAGGGTATCTTAACCCTCAGGAAAAGGGCCCATGGACAAGATGAATAATCTTATCTTCCTAGATGACAGCGGCAATGGCAGTTAAGAAATTCTAAAGTCTGAATTCTGGAATGAAGTTAATAATCATCTCTTCATAAAGACGAAGAAATGAAAGTTAGAGGAAAGACAGTATGTCCAGTGGAAATAGCAATGCCACACAAACGAAAGTAATCTAACCCACCGTCTCCATGCAACCCTAGATACTATCACCCTGAGAGCACTGTGCGTGTGGATTTAATTTGTATCCCAATGAGGACAAGACAGATTTTAATAGAAATATATGTTGGTTTCAAAGAGTAAGAAGTCACAGAGAAAAATAAACAGCCTCTAAGAAATTAACTGATCAGCTTATTTAGGGTTTATCAGGAGCTGACGCTGCGGACCCACTTCACAACGAGGGGGTGCTGCCCTGAGGGAGGGGTGGGTTCTGCACACCCACATGAGCATGGGTGGTCCGGTGCTACACTGTAGCCTTGTGCCAGTCAGGCAAATCATGATGCTCTGGCCTCTATGCTGCACTGCACTGATTTTTTTTTTCCCCCAAGTCCTCACCTGGAGTTGTTTTCTTGGTCTATTTCTGTCTTTTAGCCAATATGTAAAACACCAATGTAAGAAATTCTTCTCCCTTGCTGTTGAACCATGTGAAATTTAGCAGGTTACACAGTTGCACAAAAGAGCACAGAGCTGTCCCTCCTCTTTTTCCTACTAAAGAAGACCTAAAACTTCCGGTCAGGGCCAGTAGATTAGGAAGAACAATATGCGTGAGACCAAAGCGTTGGAGTGCCACTACAAAGGTGCGTGACAGGGAAAGACAGATGCAAGAAACTTACATGTAAAGGGTTCCACTTCCCAGCCTTCCAGGGTGGCAGGAGGAAGAGAACAAACAACGAGGTAAGAAAATGTCACAAAGAATAATTTGGAAAAGTCACTGTTTTGCACAAAGCATCTGAGGCTCAGGAAGTTTTATTGTAATCAGCTACACTTCTAACCAAAGAGATTTAACTAGATTTTGTTTTAAAAGTCATGAATGTTTTACTCCTCAACTTGAAATGCAGGTTGGCTTAAGTGGGCACACTGCACCAAGCAATGCTTTACATAAAAAGAAAGTTATTACATTTCTGTACAGTATAAATGTCATAAGAGAAGGACCGAGGGAGATACAGAGGAGGAAAGCACACAGCCAGTAATGCATCATCATTAAATCTAAAATTACAAATGTAGAAGATGTGGCATCCATGCAAAGACTAAAAATGAACTAAAGAGAAGAAAACAATTTCTTTTGCTTCTAGGTGGTTTGGTTTCATTTTGAAGAAATAACACTGATTTTGATGAAATTTGAAATAACATTTGTTTCAGAGAAACAACAACAGAAATAAAACCCAACTTTTCCAGGACATAGTAAGGAGGGGGTTGTAGCTTACCTTGCCTCTTGAAACTGCCTTGCAGGCTATTTTAACAATCAAGTAAGACCAGAAGCAGTTCAATCCTTGCACTAGTAATAGCAGTAGGTTAAAAACCCACCAGGAAGGGTAAGGTCCAACGATTTCCCAACTTTCAAATAATGTGGTATTTAACACCCTAAAACAAGAGAGAGAGAGAGAGAGAGAGAGCACAATTACTAAACATGGCATCTCACTTTGCTTCCAAAGGAGTCCTAGCTTGTGCCCTGAGGCAGTCAACACTCTCCCCACCCAGGAAGAGCACTTCAGAAGCTGACCAGCTCCTGGGAAGAGCCATCACTTGAAGTACTGCTGTGGTAGTTATGACTTTCATGGAGATTCCAGCTCAAGTAGTGGACTTTGTCCAGCACACTTTAGAAGTAATTGTGGTAGGACACACACACCACAAAGTTTTCCAGTTTACATATTTTTAAGTGTAGATTTTGTATTGTTCCATAATCAGCACCATCACCCATCTTCAGAACTCTTCATCTTGTAAAATTGAAACTGTAGCCTGGAGAGATGGCTCAGTGGGACAAGCACTTGCCTAGAAAGTGCAAGGGCCTGAGTTCAATCTCTGGTTCCGCCAAAACAAAAACAAAAACAAACAAACAAACAAACAAAAAACCCTTGCCCTCTGTCCCTGGAGACCATCATTCTGTTTTCTGCTTTAGTGAATTTTACTGTTCTAGGTACTGCAAAGGAGTGGAAGCATACAACAGCAGCCTTTTCCACAATAGCCTCAAACTTGATCCATTCGCAGCAAGCACCAGACCTGCCTTCATTTTTAACACTGAGTTATCCATATAAACCACATCTCCGTTCACCCAGTCACCCTTCAGGGGATACTTGGGCTGCTTCTGACTTTTGGCTATAGCCAATAGTGCTGCTACGAGCATGAGTGTCCTAACCTCTCTTCTGGTATATATATGGGACACACCCAGAAGTGGAATTAGTCTGTCATTTGATTTTCTCCCAACCCCCATCACTGTTTCATCCATTAGTTTTCACTTGTTTCCTTGGGATACGATTCTATATTCAACTACTTGTCAAATGCCTACATGATCTTTTAGTTTGCTTTGGCTGAAGTGTGAAGAATACCACTTAATGGTATTAAGATAAAAAAGATTAGCCTAAGATATATTAAGTGTAAGCCACATAAATTACTCTCACAGTAGGAATTAGAATATTCATGGGACCAAACAGAGTGGTCAGTGGAGGCCCTCGATTGTATCAGGCTTCCCCTGGAAAGAACTGACATCACTTCAAAGTAATGCCTTTGAATGAGCATGCAAAGAATTTTTAAAAACAAAAATGACTCGAGTATAATGAATGTATTTAGTTTTAAGAGCAGGCAAGAGTGTGTGCTTGAGTATGGAGAAATTATTTGAAGCAGCTGGCTCTGCATAAGCCCTCATCAGAGCCCGTATAGAGCAGCCACCTGGAGCAGCCACCCAAGGCTGGCTCTAGTGCTGTGCTCCGGCCTCTGCTGGTGTCCAGTCCCAAGTCCCAGAAGCTGACCTGTGTCCTTTGGACACGTATTACTGCCACAGTACCTACAAAGAGCAACACAGCGTCTGCCTAATTTTGGAACCACTTTTACGTTTCTGCTCTCCTCGTATGAAGCTGACCACAGTGCTTGGAGATCTAAATACATTTGCATACGTGCCTCTACAGCATCTGGGTCGGGGGAGCAGTCTAATTCTACAGCAGAGACTAAGTGGAGAGACAGCGTGCAGTGGTTAAGTGGGGCAGATGGAGAATTCTTGAATCAAGGCCATGGATCCTCCTACAAAGGCAGAGGACAAATGTACAGAGAATTTTAATAAAGACACAGTATGATGAGTGCTCTTAAGAGAGGTGAAGAAGAGTACTCTGTGAAGTCACAACATTGTAGCACTTGGGACTATGAATCAAAAAATAAAAGGATGATGGAAAATAGATGTAAGTAGGGCTCCCAACCCAATTTCAGCAACCTCATCCACAGACTAAAATTACACTGTTTGTTTTAAAACCAGTTACACTAGTTATCTCTAGACAATAATGCTGAAATCCCCCAAACAACAGTCTAGAACTCAATTTGACAGTTCATTAAAAGTATAACACTACATGACATGATAGTATTCACTCTCAGGCAGAGGGATTAACATGTGGAAATCTATTACTATAAAAATTACATCCATAGGCCAAATTAGTATAATTCTAAGTATTTCAGTAACATTAAAGATATTTCATAATGTTCGTATCTTCATTGCTGGTGTTTAAAACTTAGAACTCAGAGGGTTTACCATTATTTTAACCTTCTGAAATCAGAATATTAACACTAGAGTTGCTTCCTTTAGTATCAAGACGAACAAGGACAGCCAGTTTTGCCATTACTGTATTGCACTAGAAGTTCTGGTCATTCAGTACAGCAGGAAAGAAAAGACTTAATTTCAAATAAAAAGATATAAAATATCTACAAATATTTTTTAAAGAACAAAAAAGATCCTATAACAAAACGGTTAACAAAGTTTGCATTCTTTTTCCAGAAATTACAGTCATTCAGAACATTAAACATGTTTCAAGAGTGATAGAAGAAAATGCATGGTATCATCCAAACTCTGAAGTTGGGGGAAGGGAAGAGAGACAGAGACACACAGATACTGAGAGAGGGACTGGGAAACAGGGAGAGCGAGAGAATTATAGACTCTTGGAAGGAATGAATCCAAGTTCTTGCAATAGGACTTCCTTTGGTGGATTAGGGAATGTTATATTTTCTTCTTTAACTTGTTTTATCTTCCAAATGTATGCCTACTAATTAGGAAAAAAGTTATTGCAGCCTTTTTTATTCTTCTAAGAGGAAATACCAGTTTATAGCCATGGACCTAGGCTAAGCAAAGCTCAGCTCCAGGTAGTGAGGAAAGGACCCGTTTTCTTTTGTCTTCTGGCCCCAGCTAAAAAACCTGGAGATAACATATGCATGAGATAGGGCCCGGGAGATGGCTCAGTAGAATAAACGCTTGCCTGGCAAGCACAAGGGCCTGAGTTCAACCCCCAGTTCTGCCAAACATGTATCTATGCATGAGATACATTTGTTGACTGTCCTACAATCAAACAAGGGAACTCTGGTATAATAAGAATTCATTTCAAAACTAGCTCTGCTTCTTGACATGCGCTGTCCATATTCTGATATTCAGACAGAATGGTTTCATTTGAATAAAAAAGGGTCCTGGAGGAACAGCAACCATGACTACATTATGCTACAGACCATGAAGCAGCCCTGGCTGGCCTGTAGGCTGAAAGTCTCCTCAGGATTTTAACTCTAGGACTGATGCTGCTGCTTGCCTTAATTTGAACAGGGTGTCAGCGCAGTAGCTGGCAGCAGGACATTCAAGTTAATTTCTGAAATGCTGCATCGGAATTCATTGGCTTTTTCATGATAATCAGTGGCAGCTCTTGAGGTGCCACTCAAAACTAACGGGATTTTTTTGAAAACTGACTTGGCTGCCTGCAGAGACACTTGGGGAAATACAATCAGTGTGCGAAACGAATATATCTCCTAAGGTGGAGCTTGGTATAAAAGCACACACACACACACACACACACAATGCATTGAATAACTTCTGCTGGGGAGACAGGGAGTGTGACATTTGCACTCCAAAAGACAGAAAACCTAGACTGTTGATGTTGAGGAAACTGCTCCTTTTTGGAGCCAAACTATTAAAATGGTGATTACGGTATTTTATTTGTGTTAGGAGGCTAGGGCTATGTACTTAATTATGGCATTAAGAACCTCTGGTGGCAGAATTCAGAACAGCAGTTACCTCTGAGGGAGGCCTGCCCAGGGCACCGGATTCCAGAGGCTTCTGAGATCCTGGGAACATCCATATCTTGATCTGTGTAATGATTACCTGGGGTTATACATGTGCAAATATTTCACAATATAAACATCTGTCATGCTGTGTGCTGAAAATTAGTGCAACATGTAGATCATACTTCAATAAAATGAACAGGAATATACTGCTGTGTGGGCTGATAAACAAACGCACCACAACTTCTGGCTTGAATAATTACTGTAATATCAGCCGGGTTTTTCCCCCCACAGTAGTTTTCTTTCTTTTTTTTTTCCACAGTAGTTTTCATGTTCAATACATTGCTTTAAGAAAAATGTTTTTCCTATTTCCCAAAGAACAGACATTTGACAGCAACAAACTTCTATTGCTGCTTAACTCGGTGGTGAAGAGAATGCAGCCAAAAAGGCCAAGAAAATAAGCATTTTCTTGTTCACGAATGGCAAGCGTCCCATGACCACTAGAGGCATCTCACACTGGTGCATGCTCAGAAGGGCCTATTTTTTTTTTTTTTTTTTTCCCTCCCAGAACCACCCACCAAAGGTGAGCCCCAGGGCAGAAAGCAACTGATCTCCAGACTACCCTCTCACTGGTAAAAAATCCCGCACTGAATAATGGGACTAAGAGACTCGGGACTAAAAGACAGGTTGCCTCTCCTAGCAGTACTCCAGCCTGGCAGTGGGTGCCTGCAGGCTAAGCTGCACTCAGCTGATCCACTGGCTGCAGACTCGCTTTAAGTGCTCTGGTTTGCTCATTCTTAGGGTACAGGGACTCTTCAGCTTGAATGTGATTATCACGGAAATACTATACAGGCTACATGGGGAGGAGATGCAGACACCTAAGCAGTGCAGTCTACAACCATTTTGCTAAGCAAGATAGCAGAGTTGCCTTGTTCTAAGAACACATTTAAGGCTGTGCTCATTTTCTTTCTAAACATTGATGTGACTCAAAAGCATTCTGCTTTCCCCTATACTTCACGACTCAGAAGTGCTCATACTACAGAGGAAAAAGACTTCCGCTCTATCTCATTCAGAGGCAGAATCTTTAATATTTCACTTTTTTTTTTTCACTGCAACTGCCAAGGGAGAGTTTAAATCTGCTATCTGTAATATGTGGTGTTGAGGGCTGGGGAGATGGCTCAGTGGAATAGCACTTCCCTGGCAAGTGCAAGGGCCTGAGTTTGATCCCTGGTTCTGAAAAAAAAAGTGAGGTTGAACGAACATCATCACTTCCAACACTACCCATATTGCACCTCTTCCTTTTGTCCCTAATGAAGAGTCCTGAGACCGGACTGCATCCTTCTGCACAAGCTATGTAAAAACTACAATAGTAACAATAGTTAGACCCACATCAAATATCCAAAGAGAGCCAACATTTCTTCTTTAGGAAACATAGCAAATTCACTATTGGAAGAAACCTTCATACTGGTATTTCTAGTCAGAGCACCAGACCTAAACTACATTTTAGCAAATGGTTAGATAGTCAAGACTGTTCCAAAGCTGAAAGAGCATGCTAATAATTCCTCTTCCTCCTCCTCCTTGTCCTCCTGTTTTGTTTTTTTTTTTTAAACTGGGGATCAAACTCAGGACCCTGCACTTGCCAGGCAGGCGCTTATGCCGCTGACCTGTCTCCCTAGCCCTTCTTTCCCTTTTGACAAGACTTTCGTGCTCACAGCTTGGACTTTTCCACAACACTGGTGTAGGCAGCAGTTGTCTGGTTTGGAAGCACAGCTGCTCGGTACCTTGGAGGCAGGTACCTGTCTCTGTGATATTTTCACTGTAGTAAACATGCAAGTGATTTCTTCCCCCACCACAAAACAAAAATCTGGACATGCACAGGGTAAGCTACTTTTTCATGGAGAGAAGGACACACAAGTTCTATTTCCATATCCAAAAAAAAGAGGTCAGTTTGTTTTTCCTCTTAAGAGCCTGCACAGACCTAGGAAGTAGTCCCTTATCATGGGAAGTCGGACTGGTAACTTCTTGGCTGGGGCAGAGGTTTCTCTCAACAGCAAGCCACTGGCATCTCGTGCCCCATGCACTGACTGCCGATTCCTCAGGCCTCCGCTTCATCCCCCTCAAGGCGTCCCTGTCTCCCTGCCTGAGCTGTGTCTCTGGGGCTGGCTCATCAGGATACATCCTGAGGATTCTACTTCTTTATTCCCACCTTGCTCTGAAACCACTCCTGCCTGCTTTCCCACAGCTGTTCTTCAGTGAGTGGCTACCATGTGTTCAACAAATCTGTCAAGCACATCAGATGCATTGTTTCATTCTGTTTTGATACTAGCTAATATTCACTGACAATTAACTACACCCCAGAAGCTGGGCTCAGGCTTTCCATGTTAACCCATTTAGCCCTCATGAAATAATCTCTGGGATGGTCTGCTTTCCCCACCTCTGTCCTTATCCCCACAGTTTCAGATGAGCCAAGTACGGAATGGGGAGTGTAAACAGCATTTTGGAGGCCAGACAGGGGAGCTGGGGGAGCTGGGATTTGAGGCCCCTGTGTGCTGGATGAGCTCTCGGGGTCCACCACTGCTCAGCACGCTCTATCCAGCTGTCCCAGCCTTCTCAGTTCCTCACCCTACGTGACAAGAAGGTGCACAAACACATTCGCTGCTTAGCATTCGTGATCATTCTCTCTGGCCTGTCATTCTATTCCTGTTTCCTTACTTGCGTTATCTCCTGACCGCAGAATCTGCTTTCTTGTAGCTCTGCCTACCTCAGGAACCCCCTGGACTTCTTTAACAGGTTCTCCCACTTTGGCCCACTCCACTCAATCCTTAAATCCTAACAGAATTATCTGCATTAATCATATAATGCCTTTTACAACTTCCTTGTCATGCATATGAAATATTTAAAATATAAAATCAAAGACATTCTTTGAAACTCAGCTCAGAAGAGAGGATTACCAGCCCCAGGCCCTGTACTTTGCTTTTCTCTTTGGAACAGCTGAGGAATATGTACGTCTCCAAATATTCTTTACTTGAAGCGAAGGTGAGATAAGGCCAACTGCTGCTGGGCAGGTGGAAATCTAAGAGAAAACGAGACTCTTAAGAACTCTTTCCAGTTTGCTATGAATTTATTTATTTATTTTACGTATTTAGTACATGGTTTACAGGGTCTTACTAGGTAGATCAGACTCATAATGATCCTCCTGTTTTCAGCCTCCCAAGAGCTGGGATTTACAGATGTGCCCCACGATGCCCAGTCTAAAATGTATTTAGTACAGGGCCTAACTATGCAGCTTGGACTCATAATTATCCATCCTGTTTTCAGCCTCCCAAGCACTGGGATTACAGGTGCATACCACCATGGCCAGTCTCAATTGCAGTCTCAGCGCACCACAGGGGCAGGGCCAGCATGGCATATGGAGCCTGGGATCGAATCCTGCTCCCTGTATCTGTGTAAGCAAGTGCTTTAATCCACTGAGCTATCTGGCCAGCCCTAGTTTGCTAAGAATTTAAATCCCTCCTCCCATTCTCATACGGCAGGACTGGACAGCATGCTCTGAACACTCCCACCCCCCTAAATTCACATGCTTTTCCCTTGAAGGGCTATCTTTTGCTCATGTCCACTGTAGGGACAGTCTTAGCTTGGCTAATGACAGGCTATGATTTTTCTGGTTGCTTTTTTCTTCCCTTAGGAATTTATTTCTTTATTTGTTTATTTATTTATAAGAGAGAAATAAAGGCTAAATACCCAATCTGGAATCCTGCTTGTGAGATTATCTGCTTTAGCTCTAAAGTTTTTGAGTTTAATCAGTTAACTGGCCTAAGGCAGCAAGGCCCGTCAATCTTAGAATTCAATGAACTTATCCTGAGGGACTCTACTGGCTCTTGCCAAGAAATTGGAGACTGAAAGTTTAATCACCCAGCAGAAAGGTCCCATCTGTTGCGGGACTATTTATGATAGGAACACAGAGATGTCGCTCTAGTTACTTGGTTCTTGGGAATATCATCCATTTTCACTTCTCGTCAAGTACTTTCTGAGGAGGCGGGGGCCATGTGTATTTTCTTATTAATGATTTAAACAGACCTCCCTCACGGGGAGGGCTCTGAAGCCAGACGAGCCTGCAGGGTGGCAGGCATGGGGTTGCCGCTGTCTCGGTCAAAGCCCACTTGGTGAGATATGGTCTGTACATCCCTAGTGAAGGAAAGCACTATAGCACCCATCCTTACACTTCTGTGCCAGGAGGGTCACAAAACCTTGGTAAAGTACTTTAACATCTAGTTTACCGAAGAATTGGTTTGAAGAACTTCAGAAATAATAATACTTTCTCTGAAAACACTTGCATGTTTATCAGATTGAGTCACCTATAAAGTGGGCAGAGCAGATATAATACCATCTTTTTGCTCAGAAAAACCAAGATTCCAAAATCCTATTTAGTTACCCATGGTCTCGATGTAGAGAGGTTTTAGTGTTTTAAATCTAATCACATTATCTGTAGGTCTATGTTTTAAAAATTACATCAAAACAGAGCATATGTACTTTCCATTAGATTTTCAGTAAAAGACAGCTAACAGCAAAGTAAAGATATCATCCACGTCCACACTGGTATACCAGAAAGAGTGCTACTCCTCTACTGTCTAAAAGTCTTCCCAGAAGGTTCCAGCAGGCTCTTGGCTCTGGAAGAATCTCAGTGTTTAATTGTTTGGATATCAAACTCCACCTGTTTGGTTTAGAACCTCAAGGAACATCAGCATTACCTTAGAAACTGCATATTCATTCCAGGTGTCAGAACTTCAGGAAGCTTTGGGAAGTGGCTTTGTGGCTGGCTGTGTGATTTGTCAGCCTTACAAGGAAGTCTATGTTTTCCTTCAGGAAATACTGATTACAACTGAATATACCTAAGCTGAAAATAGCAGATCCAAAATCAAAACTTTTTGAATCCTAATATAATAATCAAAAAGTTTCGGATTTTGGAGCTCTTTGGATTTTCAGATTAGAGCATTTCAGATTTCTAGATGAGGGATGCTTAACTGTAAAGTCTCTGCAAAAGTTTGCTAAAGAGCTTTCTGACCTCTCTGTTCTTGTGTCTTAACTTGGAGACTACCTCAGAGCTCCTTCTGAGCTATGTTGTCATACTCTCCCTATGTTTGATGCCTGGCTTCCCACATTGCTAGAAACTCGGGCCTGCTCATGCCCTGTGCTCAGGTGTCCCCTAATGACACTGCCCTGGCCTTTCCACCAAGCCATGCCAGCTCCTTCCACTGGAAGTTGGGGGATGCGGAAGCACTTGGGGTGGGCCTGGGAAGGGGGAGATGTCTCTTACTTCTTTCCCCAACTGTATTAATTTCCCCTCTAGGTGTGCAGGGGATGAGGTGGGGGTATAATCTGGTGCAGGATTTCTAAATGGGCATGAATTCTAGCAAAAGTGTTAAAAGAAAAGTACTTTTTAAAACAACTTTATCTGTTTTCATTTAAATGTTCCCAGGATTCAATCTTTAATTGTATCTTACAGATATATCCTTGAAAAGTTTGGAAGTGTTGCACATAGAGAAAATATATCACAGGCCTACTGTCTTAAGGGGAACTCTACACTTTAGGATCTTTATTCCCCTTCAGTTGGCAAGGGAGATATAGTAAACATGCATTCAAGAAAGAATTGCCTCCCCCGGAGTAAATCAGATGAAATTCTAAAACGCTTCAAATCAAGGAGAAAGAAACCAAATAAACACCTGCCTCCTAAACAAAGAAAGAAAATTGTAGGAGAGGAAAAGTAGAGTTTTAGATTAGAAAGAAATGTGCTTGGAGGCTCACAGGTTTGAAAGAAAAATAACACACAAGCAACTCTATGTACAGAATAATAACCAGGCACTTTCTCAACAACGACAAAAAAACCCCCATGGTATTTTAGTTAAAAAGAACTGAAATCATGTTATCAACTAGAATAATTGCTGTAGAATATAATGGATGTGCTTGGGAGTGTGGGTGGGAAGCGAGGCTGCTCAGAAAGGAGCTGATGGTACTGAGCATTACATTTTGAATTAGAAGTCTGAATACCCCAGCTCAAGACTCAGCTCTATGCCAGCACCTTAGGGACTTATTTTTCCAAAGCCGAAGTTTCCTCACCTAAAGAAAAAGGCCTAATACAAGATGATTAATAGAGATTTCTTAACACTAACATAAGTAGCACTATGAATTCTTCAGTTTTTCAAATTTACCTAAAATGTCACTTGTCCTGATTGCTTTTTCCATGTAAAACGTATCTCCTATGTACAGAGGTGCTCTTCTTAAATGAGTCGTATGTTTCTTTGTACTGGCCTGACGAGGCTAAGAAAATGAGAGGGAAAATGTTATTTGGAGTTTTCCTTTTATCTATATGGGGCAGAGAGCAGAAAGCTAAAGGAAAAAGTCTAAAATCCCACCTATGGAAGAAGCCAAGGAAGGACTGAAGGGCTTCAGAAACATCCTATGGGCCAGAACAAGCGTGCCTCCCTGTGGCTCCAGAGCACATGGCAACTGCAGAGCCTGGGCTTCCAGCTCCAGGACATCCAAGCAGACCACAGCGGCTAATGGATTCCTCAGGCAGCACTGAGCTTATCATGTGGCAGCTGCCAGCCACCAGCCAGCTCCCTGTCACAGCCCCCTCTAACCCCCACTGCCTGTAGCTTCAGCGAGCAGCAATACCCCAACCGGGTCAGGCATGGTGTGGCACCAGAAGCAAGTCTACAGTGCTCACTTCCAGTTCCCATTCAGTCCACAAAGTGGGAAAGTGCCAACAATGGGTTCATAATGTTCTTCTAATTTTCAGTGTGTGCAGGCTTGAGGTGTGAACTACGTATGTGATGCCACTTGGAACATTTCTGTGTCACACTTAATCACTGTTCTTAAACCCCTCCTCTCTGTGGCCAGTATGTTCAAAAATAAAAAGACATCTTCTGAAATTATAGGGCTATCTAGGTCATTCCTAGAATATCAGAGAAAATTTTGAATAGTTTCTTAGTCACTTTTCTTACCCAACGTTAAAGGAGGTTTGTTTGGCTCACAGTTTGTAGAGGTTTTAGTCCCTAGTTGGCTGGCTATAAAGCAGGGCGATGGCAGAGGGTCATTATGGAGGAGAAGCAGTTCATGGCAGGCAGAAGGTAAAAGGCAACAAGGCAGCAAGCAGTGAAGCAGCAATTCACAAGTGATGGCAGCCCTCTTTCTGTCCCTTAAATTCTACCCAGGCTATATGCCATGAAGGTGGGTAGCACTAACACCCAGGTTAAGCCTTCCGATAGTCCACACCCACAACTAAGCCAAACAAATCAGTGGACTAATTTAGTCACCACACACCCTTGATTTCAGCATCACGCACTTAATACCAGCACCACACACTATGGATCCAGCCATGTCTGAAAAGCTCCTCCTATGACCACATGAGGATTTGGAGGCACATCTAGACACAAGCTACAAGAGATGGATAGGACTTTGTCTATATCCTGAGTTTACAAATAAGTGTGAGGAATGTATAAGCACTTGATTATCAAGGTAGAATTTCTTAAATATAATAGGTCTTCTGAGAAAAGGTGGTACTGTAGGCTAAAAAAAGCAAAGGGTATATACATGCATCAGGAATAGCTAACTAGAGTACCCATAAGGCAGTGGTCAAAGAAGGAATGTTGCCTGGCATCATTTTCTAGGATGTCTTTCTTGCTGGGAAGAGAAGTCTGAACAGTAGAGGGGCAGACACATAGCTCAGTGGATTAAAGCAGGTACAGGGTTCAGAGGTTTGATCCCAGGGTCTGCCTTGCTGGCCCTGCCCCTGGAGCAGACTGACATGGCAACTGAGACTGGGTGTGGTGGCGTGTGCCTGTTATCCCAACTCTTGGGAGGCTGTAAAATAGGCGGAACACTACAAGTCTGATCTTGTAGTGAGACCCTGAACACCCTGGAGGTCCTTCTCTTAAAAAAAAAAAAAAAAGAAAGCTGAACAGTAGAATGCAAAGGCATTCCTGGATGATTTGGGCATGTGTGGTGATGAGCTTAAGGCCTTGATTTAGAAAGACTCTTAGAGAAACTGTGTTTGGGAGTGGTTTCCATTAGAGAGAGGGGATGTGGAGATGTTGGATAGCAGGGCACCATAGCGATCTTGGTCAGAGGACACAACACTATCTTTAAAAAGGATGAAAAAACAGGGTCTTTGGAAACACAGATGCTCTTTAAAAATAATGTCCTGAGATTATCGTTCACAAAAAATAAGTACTCCAGAGAAGTGTAGAGCAGTGAGAGAAGGCCAAAAAGAGATTCCTCATGTGAGAGCAGTATTTATTTATTGGGTTGAGGCTCATTGGCTCACACAACCCAGTCTGCAGCCCCCCACCCGACCCCAGAGTGCTCTGTGTGCTCAATGGTAGCTGAGCGATGACAAAGAAGCACCTATACCCTAAATCACAGCCTCAATCCCTTTTCCCTTCAGGAAAGGTGATGGAGTGAGTCAGTTGGAACCACTGGGTGTTGGCACCACAGTAAATAAGACGTTTCCTGTACACATTGTAGCCTGCAGATACTTAGCATGACCTTTACTGCTACAAGCTGACACCTGGGCTGGCCAATAGTCACTTTTGGAGTAACAGTGCTTCTGATCAGAATGCTATCATTATATTTATCCCAACAATATATACTTTGAAGCTTCAATACGAAAGCCAATAAATGTTGACAAGGGCAGCTTGACTCATTATTTAATAATCAAAGTCAAGTGGAAGTAACTATATTAAGTTCAGACTACGTGCTCAAAACTGCCAGGAACTATGGGGAACACAACTGTGGGGGAACACTCAGACGACTCACATTCTAGGTGAGTGCCTTGGTTACTTTTCTCTCATTGCTGGGACAAGATACCCAACACCCAAAATTAAGGAAGGAGAGGTTTATCTGGCTCACAGTTTGTGGAGCTTTCACTCCATACTCAGCTTGCTCCAAGGCAGAGTGGCACATGGCTGAGAGCAGCAGTTCATGGCGGGGAAAACAACAAAGAGCAAAGGGAGAAGCAGCAGCTGTGGCAGCTAGCAAGCTTCTCTCCCTTCCTTATATTGTATGCAGGCTATCCACTCCAGGGCAGGTGTAGCACTCGCACCCGTAATCCCAGCACTGGATCAAGAATTAATCACAAGCTCTAGAACCTGCTTCATGACTGCATGGGGCTTTGGGGACAGCTAGATGCAAATCATAACAATGAGGAACTGGCATTGAAATATAAACAGGCATAGTATTCTATTTGGCTGGTAATATTATGGTGCATATCAAAAAGTAAACATTCTCTAAGCATGGGATTCTTTTTCCAAACATTTACCCCCAACGAAGCAACTCAGGATTTGTGAGATTTATTGAAAAAAAAAAAACCCATTTATTTAAATATTATTTATGATAGTAAACTATTAGAAATGCTCTAAATACTGCTAAAAGATAAGAAACAGTAATGATATTTTTATATTCTATAACCATATAATTATGTTAGGATACACTTCAGGAAGCATGTTTTATTTTACAGTTAGTAAGATGGAACTGTGATACAAATATGTAGATATGCGGCCTGTAGGTTTCTACTTGTACTCCTGTTCTTCACCTGCCAACATCAGCATCAATAGTCCTGCAGGGAAACACTCATGGTGCTCTACCAGGGCCTTCCTTCTTAATACATAGTTTTTGACTAACTGATGAATGCACATGAGATTTTGACACTTGTATAAACTATAGACACATCTACTGAGATGCGTCAAAGTCAGCTTTCATGGTGATAGGGCCTTTTACTGTGAAACTAGTGTCCCTTCTTCTAAGGAATCTGGATTCCTTCCTCTTGCAGTGACATGTGCTTCAACACTCCCGTTCATGAGTCAATAGTTTCTAACCTTCTGCCCACTTGAATCATGACATTTGGGTGGAGCCCATCGCTGAAGATTAAAATCTAATTTGTCTTGGGGAGATCCTGGAAATTAGAACTTAAAATATGCCCCAGATGCAATGTGTAGTCCAGTTTGGGAACCACCTCTGTAGTCCCTTCCCTTTTGAGCCTCTGCTTGCTGCCAGCAGTTCACTGTTTTTTACTTTTTTAAAAAAAAGTTTATGCATTTGGTACAGGGTCTCACCATGCAGCTCAGACTCATAGTGATCCTCCTGTTTTCAGCCTCCCCAGTGCTGGGATTATAGGTATGCACCACCACACCCTGTCTTGGTGGCCAGCTCAGTGCATACAGGGCAGGGCTGGCATGGTATGTGGTACCTGGGATTGAACCTGAGTCCCTGCACTTGCCTAAGCAGGTGCTTAGTCTGCAGAGCTATCTCACTGGTCCTATGTTTTAAAATTTATTTTGAGTACTAATTCTGAAAAACAAAAACCGTTTTATTGACCCATTCCTATTCTGAGTAGAGAATGGTGAACACGGGCATGCACTCATTGTGGGTGCCTGAATACTTACCAGGTAAAACCCACTGTTTAAATTTTGCTCTCTTCTGCTCTTGAATGGGGACAACAGAGCACATGTTCCCAAACTGCCCCAATCATGAGCCCTCACTCTCCAGTTTCTTCCTTACTGTCCTTCACCCCAAGCTTATGCTTAACCTCCCAGAGTCTTGCAGAAATTGTTCTTTGGAGAAAGAGCTTCATGAAGCATGAGTCTGTACACTGCTCTAGGAAATAAACAGACCCAGCAGTGATTCTGGTAAGGGAGGAGCCCTGGGGTCTGATGAGGAAGCCCAGGCCAGGAAGACAGCAGTGTAATGATCTCTGTCCACGGGAGTAACACCAAAAAGTGGTTCCTAACTACCAACTAGCACAAGACAGTCCCTAAAAGTAATTGGGAGGGGGAGAGGAGGACATGAGGAATAAAGTCAATTTCTATTCAATGATAAAAATACTTAAACAATATTTGTGGCCCACTTTGGGGGATAAGTACACACATAAGTGGCCTATGCTGGGTGCTTGCTATTGTTGACTTGTATTCCATGTTATGATGCCTTGGGTCATTTAACATCCAACTTCTCAAACTGGGTTTGGGGGTTAGGTTGGGTCCTCTATAGTGTGAGGCCTTGGGGTACACTACGTATTTGTTACCTGAAAGATTTTGATCCAAGTAAAAAATCAGTCTACCTTGAAAGGCAATCCAAGTTCCAAATAAGCAGCTATGTACTCTAAGGGGATAGGTATTCTGGCAGCAGGGAGAGTCCTACTGCTCCTGCTTTGTCTCTTCCAACTGTCCATTGCAATTCAAATAAAGCCTTAAACACCTTCCATCAGAACCCACAAAAGGCCCTAATCAGCTCTGCTTCTGCTTCTCCAACTTCAGAACTTCTCCTTGTTTATCCATCTTCTTTCTGTTCCAGAAAGAGGCCAAGGTGACTCCCACCTGAGGGTGTTGACAGGCAGCAGAGGTTCACTATGATCTGTCCCATGACTTGTCCTTGAATGTGTGTCTATTTCATTTCAGATGTGTGCCCAGGGTCTCACTGCTGCTCACTGTAAACCACAAGTTCAATGATGATGTGTATTGGACCTGCTTTGGGACTGTCATGGTCCTTGCGGACCCTAAGTGAAATGCTATGGCTGATTACGTGGCCTACATGGTCAATTTCTGTTCCAAGCACAGGGACAGCAGGTGGGGCCCTCCCTTCAGCAGTCCTCAGGGTGTCCCTGATGGGCACAGTGACTGCCAAGGATGGATGGAGTAGAGCTATGCCCACACCTCCACTGTAATACTTATACCCACAGGAATAATTTTTCAGTGTATAGTGCCATGATAATTGTCTTTGGCCTGTTTACTATTAAGACTTTAGTTTTAGTGGAAGCATTAGACACACAACAGAAAAGAGAATGAGAACATTAGGCTTCTGGAATAAAGTTATTAGAATGGTAGGCAATAAAGAAGATGAAATCTCACATTGAGGCTAATAGCAAGTGACTTTGGAGGCCATTTAAAAGGAACAGTGGAACAGGCAGAAATGAAGCAAATAGTAACACCAACAAAATGCTAACACTGCATTCTTATCATGATCCACTGAGATTGTTTTTCCTGTGCAGAGCAAGAAGAATGACAGTAAAATTGCAGTTCAAATTTTCTCCCCTTAATACTCTGGCTGAAGTCGGGACCTCCACAGCTGCAAAGCTGCCAAAGACATTCTCATCCTTTGAAATGGATCCTCTGCTGAGTTGGTGTTTTCAGGCGCCATGTGCACAGCCCTAGGACTTTGTTTCCTTTTATGCCCCTGGTCAGACCCAGCCTCAGAGTGCTGCTGTGGCAGCTAAGTGTGGTACCACAACACCTCTGGACAGCAGAATGTCTTTAAGCCATGTCTGCCTGTGGCTATGAAATAAACATTTTCCTAATCACTATATGAACTTTAGACTCATTGCCACCATACTCAATCACATAGTCAAAATCATGTTCATGATAATCTAAATTCATTTCCCGGCTGTTTGTTTTTTTTTAAAGCTCTAAATCCATGTATTTAAGGGTTGGTGTCACTTCTTAGGTATTTATCGAGCAACTCCAAAACCAAACTCATTTTACCTTTGAGCTCTATTTCTACTCCCATTAACATCACCATCACAATCACCACTTCTGCTCTGCCAGTCCTATTATTAAACATTTGACTCCAGAGATACATTATCCCTTTCATCACCAAGTCAGACAATTAACCTAGACTCTACAGACAGAGTGAAAGAGCCTGGATGTGAAGACATGGTTCCTCCAGAGTCTGTTGTTAACTGCCATTTCCTTAGTCAGGAATGTGGCATCACCCTTCATGCCCACTGTCTCTTATCCAACCCTTCCATGACAATGTGATTCATCTCCGAAATTCCCTGGAACCCATTTATTCCTGTCTACTGCTGTGCTATCCTAAACCACCACCATCAACTTCTGTCTAGGCAGCTTCTTTTATTATTTATTTATTTATTTTGCAGTACTGGGGATTGAACTCAGGACCCTATGCTTGCCAGGAGCAGCTTGTTTAATAAACTTTCAGTCTTCCAACATGTTAGACCTTATTTCAAAGTGATCATAAAAAACAAAACAAAACAAACACCCAATTTGAGCAATGAAGTCTTGTGGTCTTTTTTCGTCAGGAGGTGGTCATCCAGATAATCCAAAATACATATTTTTATTTCTTGTTAAATTAGACTATGTGGACAATTTCATTCGTTTTTACCTGGGAATCAAACTCATGACCTCATGCTTGCCAGGCAGGTACTGTGCCACTGAGCTCTATCTCCAGCCCTATGTGGATGATTTCAGAAAGCTCTTGTAATTCTTAAGTAGATCGATGAATTGTCAAGGGGCCAAACCAACCCTGACTCATTCTTTGGATGGCAGCCTCAAGGTCACTCCTCTGACTTTCAAAATAGCTGGTTCCTAACTAATAGTGATTGCCACGGCTTTATAAAACCACATTACCTTATTAAACCTTTCAAAATCATTGCTAATTGGATCTGGAGTGTCTACACTACCTGTACCCCTCTAAATATTAGTTATTTCCCTCTTATTTCTTCTACATTCTCTCCATACTACAGTAGATAGAGTAATTGCTTGCAACATTTAATTGAAAATTCAGCTATTGATGCTTAGCAAGTAATAAAAAGAAAATACAATAACAGCATAAAATAATGAAAGCAAATAAAAAAATTTAAACAATATGTGAGAATTCATCAGTCGTTCCTCCAAACTCACTCAAGACAGAGGACAGGCATCTTCTGTGCCCTTGTTCCTTCTCAGCTCCTAATCCTTTTATACCTAGTGCTCCGCTCTTGGACAGGCACACAACAATGAAACACAATAAATTTTTTTCTCTTCAAATACTTGTTACTTAAAACTTTCTAGGTACCACATACAAACTTCATACAAACATTTAGAAACTTGCAACCTTCAGCATAAATGGGTTAACTTACTTGATTTTTACTATGAGACCATGTTGTTGCACACATGGAAAACTTAAGACTTCATGGAATATTTCAATATACTTTTAAAGTCTACACTCAAAACCTCTTTTTCTCATGTGGTCTAACTTAAGAACTTATTTCCTGACCAACATTCTACTCCCCATTGTGCCTCATTCTCACCTCTCTGTGTTTGGTCACGGTGTTGCCTGAGGCTTGGTGTCTCTTTCTTCTCCTTCACTGCCTGGTCAGTCTTCAAGAATGAACATTAAATATTGCTTCACCTAAAGCATTCTTGCATCCTTGCTCAGAATTAACCAAAACTTCTGCTTTTCCCCTACTGCAAATTTTGCTATCTTTGTACATTACTCCTGTCTTTCTTCTGCGGCTTAGAACTAGTTGTCCAGTTGTCCAGTTTAGAAGTAGAACACAAGCTCCTTGGGGCAAGGGAATCTTATTCGTTTTGGGTCCCTGTTGTTTAGCTTGGAGCCTTAGTGAGCTTTTGATCTTAAGTTCCATAAAAAGAAATTTCATGAAATTTTCTTTGACCAGTAACCTGTTAAGACATCTACAATGCAAGCGTCAAATCACAATGTTCGCTTTTACTCTTCCTTCTAAGTCTACTCCTTAGTGGACTATTTAACATAATACATCCAAATTCCAGTCTGAGGAATACTCATGAATGCTCCAATGCAGCTTTAAGCTTTCTGAAGTTCCAAACTTCCATAGTCTTAGCACAATACATGTACCATGGTGTTAAAGCAGTCACTCTATAACAAGGGCAAGAAACACAAAGTGACTTTTGTCTGATTCCTGATAAGCTACCATTATTTGTTACAATCTCCACCATCTGTGATGTAAAGCTTTCACACTGTCTGTCACCATGGCAGCACACAGCCATTCCCACCTCTTCTTGCTGGTCAGGGCAATGGGTTCTGTGCAAGGCAGCAGCAGGAGGCAGAGCTGGGATTCCATTCCCAACTTTGCTTGTCAAGGAGAGATTCCTATCCTAACTATTCATAATGAGTCTCTCAGCCTGTATATCAACTAGAACTAACATTCACATTTAAAATTTTTAATTTCTATGACTGAAAATTTCAAATACATGCATGAAGAGAAAATGCATACTGATGCTCCTTCCAACATGCTCCAGCAGCTTCAGCAATAATTTTCTTTTGCAATAATTAACTCATGGTCTACATGTCTCTGACCTCTCCTCCCTCCTCCTTTGGATTATCTAGAAATTAGTGCCCCAAACACTATTATTTCATCTACAAATACTGTATTTCAGACTTTTTCTATACCCAGCCACAATCCCACTATCACGTCTGCAGGCATTAACAATTCACTTCACCTACTGATCCCATTCAGATCCTGCTGTGGCCATGGCTCTTAGTATTTCCCTACCAATGGCTCAGAGGCACACTATAAACTGAACGCTGGCTTAAGACTATTACAATGCCACTTCCAGGCCAAAGGAAAACAGCTTCTTCTCTCAATGCTGCTTAATATTGAATTCTGTTCTTGGAAACGAGTTGCATATAACTGTACATCAGCTTCTTCATAGGTAAAAGACACAATCATTTGTACACAGCCACAATATCCAGCTTAATGGTCACTCCTCTGAACACCAAAGATCTCATGCGTGGATACTTATGTGCAGGATTTCAACTGTACATCTAAACAACTTGTTTTAGACACTGAAGCCACTCATTTATCCTCTCACCCATTTCCTATGGATATTGGCATTAAAGAATTTCAAAGAGGTAGTATTGAAAAACAAATGTCATAGTTTTCAAAAGGTTGCTGCAGCAGTTTTTTCTCTTACACATTACAGAAAAAAAGAAGACATTTACAAGATGAAGTGTCTTTCTTCGAGCCAATATTGAATTTTCCATTGTTGGTGCTCAGCCTCTCCCGGGAGGCACCTAATTGAATCATTCTTGAAAGGTTTCCATTGTGTCTCTCCTCAGACCATCCTATGGGTTGTAGGCGCATTCGCTGCAAGTACAGCTCTAATGCATGATGCTGTCATCCTATCCCTCCCTCTGGTCACCAGCACCACTGCTCAGGCAGGCTCTGAAGAGGCTGGTGCACTTTCAGGTCAAGAGGAGGTCAAGGCAGACAGATGCAGGAAGAATGGCTCTTCACAGGGAACAGAGAAACAGCAGTGACATGGTATAGTGACACCAACTATAACCTGATCACAAATTTGAGACAAGATAAGTTTGCTGAGGCACATTTCCCTGACAAAGCCGAGGCCAGCTAGCAGAACAGTGTTGTTATGGTACCCGAGGGCAGGACGGGGTGAAAATAAGAGGAGTGTGGGGGAGGGAGGACCACTGGCATGCCATCAGCAAGTCTGTCACCTTGCCACCTGTCAGGCCAGCACTGTCTTTATACACACACATCTCAATCTGAAAACCTAACAGGAAAATGCCAGCTAGCAGGAGAGAATTCTTGTCTTTGACTAAATGTTGCAGCTACTTGAGAATTATTCTCAATTTTTCCTGTTCTAACTCAGATTCTGACCTAATCAATTATGTCCTCAATCGCCTCCTGTGCCTCAGTTTCCTCTGCTACCCATGTTGACAAGCTGCTTCTCCACGTATGTGAGCTGCTGTCTTCCAACGAGTGTAACACACTACGACACGGTGAAATTGTCAGTGTACTTTTACGTGTATGCTTATGTTTAATCCACACAAAAACTCTTGTCACAGAAGGCTTCATTAATTATGCTTGCTTACAATGGAGACAGCAAAAGTTGCAAGAAGAGTGGTGCTATGACTAGGTTAATGGAATAAATTAACAACAACATTAAAACCTGAACAGGATTCTTATTTCTTAGTCCAATATTATTTCCTCATCAGCTTATTGAAGAGTCTGTTTTGAAAAATACCCATTTAGTTGTGTGACCCCAGTTGAATTAGTTGCTATGCTTCTATACCTTTTTTGGGGAGGAGATGTGTAAATCATTACTTGGCGCTCAGTTGCAGCACTATTGATGATTTCAGAATAAGCACAGCAGGGCTAAAATGTGCTCCACTGACTGAATGATCAAAGAGGTGCACTGTTCGACTGAGCAGGAAGGAGAGAGCCATCAGTCTTGTCACTGGGGAGGGAACACATCTAGTAAAGAACTGGTTTGTGAATATTGTATGTATTTAAATGCTTTGATTTGTGGGTGACTGATTCTTAAGTTTTTTAACTCAGAAGGCTTTTTCTTTAAAAAAAAAAAACTGTTCTATTTATGCTTAAGGATCTGAAATTTTATAGCATCCTTTGCCAAGATTGTAATTATATATGTGGGAGAATTTTTAAAATCAACAATAAATGTCTTGCGCTGTGAGGAGAGCAGCAGGACTCCCACACTCATGTCGTGGCAGGAGGCACGGAGTGAGTCGGTTCTTTTGAATCATTCCTGAAATGTGCTCCAGATGCGTGAAGACAGATCGCTAAATATAAACCTAATTGCGTTTTACATTTCTGTCCCACTGCTAAGCAACTTCTAAACCAAAGTGTTCGTTAGAGCAGGAGTCCTTTATCATCGCTGTTCTTCAGAATAAAGTTAAGTTCATACAAAATCAAAGCAATGTTATGTTCCCCAAACACCATCTGATTAACCCTGGAAGCCACTGATAGATGGCTGACCATGGCCATGTTAGTGGGGTGAGGCTTTTGTTCACGACTGATGTGTTTACTGGAGTTTTTCTGTATTAGCCTCCTATTTATAGTGGCACAAATTGTATTAAAGACATATGCAGCTTTTCTCTCCCATCCAGACAGAGACTGGTTTCACTGAAACTGGCAGGTTTTCATGTAAATGCAGTGGAATTCTTTTAGGTGAAATCTCAAAGCCATTAAGACCTTTATTTGTTTGTTTGTTCATTTTTTTATTTTAAAGAAAAAAAAACAACAAAAACAATGGTATAAAGTGTCAAAACAAGATTGTAGGAGAGTAACACTGGTTAGTACATTGTTCATTATTATCTTCAAAGTACTTGCTCATATTACAAGATATGGGAATGAAAAATTGATCAAGCAACACAGGCATATATACACTTTTCTTTTCAATCAGCCAGTAGTGGGGGCGTAAGCGCCTGCCTGGCAAGTGCAAGTTCCTGAACTTGATCCCCAGTACCAAAAAAAAAAAAAAAAAAAAAGGAGGGCAGTTAATAGTAATTAGTAGTATAGCTATCTAAACTATCTTGTGTGTCTATATATCTATATATCTATTTTTCCTTTTCCCTTCCTTCTTTTCTCCTTTCCCCCATTCTAGTTTCTCTTTCCTTTTGAGGATTTTCTTCCTAGTTCCCAATATCTACTGTACATCTTGCGCCTTCTTTACTCATTCAGAGTCTTTCACTAAGGAGAAAGTATAGTGTTTACATATGTGAGACTGATTTATTTTACTTAAAGTATGTTGTTGTTTTCCAGTACTGCCAATTGAACCCTATACATTGTTCTACATCCTCAGGCTTTCTTTCTTTTTTTTTTTTTTTCTAGTATGGGGGATCAAACTTGGGACCTTGTGCTTGCCAGGTAGGCACTTATGCCGCTGAGCTACATCCCCAGCTTTATTTCACTTATAAGTATGGACTCAAGTTGCATCCATTTCCCTATAAATATCTCAAGTTGATTATTCTTCACAGCTGAGTAAATACTCCATCGTATAAAAATAACCCATGTTTTTATCCATTCCTTGGTTGATGGGCATTTAGGTTGTTCCCAAATTTTTCTATGACAAATTGTGCTGCTATAAACATGGGTGCACATGTATCGTAGTGGTACGATGTTTTTTAATTTTTCTGGGGAAACACCCAGAAGGAGAATAGCTGGGTTAAATGGGACCTCAAATCCTATGTTTCTGAGGCATCTCCAAACTGATTTCCAAAGAGGTTGCATGCTGCCCACCAGCAGTGGAGAGTCTACGTTGTCATCAGCAGTGGAGAAGGGTTCCTTTTCCCCCACAGCACCTCTAGCATTTACTGTTGGTTGACTTCTTAATGCTAGCCATTCTTACTAAGGTGAGACGAAATCTCAGTGTTGTTTTAATTTACATCTCTTAAATGACCAATGATGTTGAAAATTTTTTCATGTATTTATTTTCCATCTCTATTTCTTTATTTGGGAAGTGCATATCCATTTCAGATGTCCATATTTGGATTGGGTCTTTGAATATAGGGGTGTGATCTTTTCGATTCTTTATACGTTCTAGCTATAAGTCCTTTGTGTGAGGGATATTAGCTAAAATTTTTTTCCCATTCTGTGGGTTGTCTTTTCACTCTACTGGTGATTTCTTTAGATGTATAAAACCTTTTTAATAGAATGAGATTCCAGTTTTTCATTCTTTGAGGTGCTTCCCATGCAGTTTGGGTTTCGTTCATGAAGTCTCTGCCTACTCCTAT
This sequence comes from Octodon degus, assembly GCF_000260255.1. Taxonomy (NCBI): domain Eukaryota; kingdom Metazoa; phylum Chordata; class Mammalia; order Rodentia; family Octodontidae; genus Octodon; species Octodon degus. The sequence continues at coordinate 11,544,426 of NW_004524641.1, forward strand.
GTAAAAATCCTTATTTATGTAGCAAATATAATCTTCAATTTTCTTTTCTTTTGCAGCAGGAAGTGATTAGTAGTCTTACTATGTTTTAATTACTGGAATGAGAAGCACCAGGAACTCATGAAAGCAACTAGTGTGATATCTATTTGACATTAATAAGAGTAACACTAATATTTTAATTTTTCTGGGAAAATATCCATAAGGGGAATAGCTGGGTTAAATGGGACCTCAAATCCTATGTTTCTGAGGAATCCCCAGACTGATTTCCAAAGAGATTGCACGTTGTCACCAGCAGTGGAGAGTCTACGTTGTTATCAGCATATATACATATATTTGACATATATCAAATATACTAAAACATTTATATATGCTTTTATCTGTATCATAGATGCACAAGAGGACATAACCTTATTTCACCTCTTTGTGGGAAAAAAGTAGGCTAGAAAATAAACCTTACAATATTTAAATGGCAATGGAATACCCATCTCTGACAAAAGTAAACAAAAAATGGGGTACAAATGAAGGACCATTTTGTATCTCTACATTCAAAATAGCTAGGATAGATATACAGCTAATTTCTCTTAATTCGATGAGAAGAAAGATTTGTACTAATAGTGTTTGGACAGGATATCATGTCTGCATCTTGTACTATGAATAACCACTAAGAAGACAACAATATACAATGTGTTAATTATTGAAACAGTCTTAATAATCGGTTTTGAAACTGTCTCGTTACTATTTGTTTCTCAATAAAATTATTAAAAAAAAGAAAGAAAATAAGCCATTAACCTGTTTTGAAATTGTCTCATTGCTATTTGTTTCTCAATAAAATTAATAATAAAAAAAGAAAATAAACCACGATTCCAGCTCTCCATGCAGTTATTTGCAGAATAATACAAATCTTTATCAACTCCTCTAAACTTTTTGAGAGTGGAGAGATCAAGCTTAAAAAAACCACAAAGCAGTATGCCAAGTGTGGGCCACCCAAAGTCAGTCTCCTGAATACCATCTCTAAAAGAGAGCTCACTGTACTTGCTGTGAGGGACAACATATTAACCCGGAAAGCAATTACAGGGCAACTAGATATAGTACGTGGGCTCAGGAGGCTGGAGCACATAGGTACTACTGCGGCATTCAGAGTATTTCTCCTGATTGGGGGACACTGTAACCTATAATCTATTAGAAATAAGTGAGTCAAGTACATGTCTAGGGAGAAGACCTTTATCAAAGTGAATTCCGAATCACAACGCAGTATAAATCAAAGACATATGACAAGATAAATCAGCACTATGTGTTGTACAAGGTACTGGTCACATGAAGTTGAAGAATAAGACACAGTCCCATCCAGCCTTGCTGGACCTAAGCAGGATGCAGAAAGGTGACAAGGGAGTGACTGATGCCATATGGCTGCCATGGAAAGCAGTGGACCCTGACATCCACTTAAATTTTGAATGGGATGGGCAGAACACAGTTTGAAATAAATGTAATCATCTGGCCAGGATGGAAGAGAAAAGGAGGCTGGAGTTCATGAATAATTCATTGCGTAGAAAGCATCCACACTCCTTTCTTCTGCATCTCCTCCTGGGAGTTTTAACCTATTTCGTGAAGCATCTAATTTGTTTCTGGAAAATACTGTAGACTTAATGCAAAGAGAAGGGTGTTGACCCTTTTTCATAAAGTGCTGACTTTGCCAGTTGTGCTCCTAACGTAATGTAGAGTTTTGGGGAAGGGAGGCAGGTAATATAAAGACTTGTGGACACACAAATACACCCCTTCAGTGCTCCCCATAGCTCCCTGATAGACCAGCCACAATGCACACCAAAGGTAGTTCCATACCAACCTAAAGTAGTCATCACCAGAGTCGAAGACACTTTTACATCCTATCAATAAAAACAAGAGAAATCTAGTGAACTAAACTCTTAGGAACTTTTTTTTTGAGGAACCGGGGATTGAACTCAGGTCCTTGTGCTTGCCAAGCAAGCATTTATTCCACTGAGCCATCTCCCCACCCCTTGAATTAAACTCTTAAGTAAGAGAAATACTCTGGTTAATGCAATGACAGCTAGAAAAAGTTCCATAACTTGTTTTGTTCATTTACTATTCCATTTTTTCCTACTTTTCTTTTTTTTCTTTTCTCTTTCTTCCTTTCCCCCCTTCCCCTTCCTATCTCCCTTTCCTTTTTTTTTCCCCCCAGTACTGGGGACTGAACTAGGGACCCTGTGCTTGCCAGGCAGTTGCTTATGTGGCTAAGTTATATCCCTAGCCTCATTTATTACTAACCAAAATGATGAATAATAAAGTAGTTGGCACGTACTTTCCTATCACCTGATGGTTCACAACATGTGCTGCTTCCAGTAAACATCCCTAACCCCAGTAATGATTGCAAGACCATGACAGGTGTGGTAGAAGGAAAACTAGGGTGAAACAGATAGGACTTGGGGTACTTCCTGGATGCTATTTTGTGAAAGAATCCCATATATTTCCTTATTTTATTAATCAATTATTCTATTTTGTTGGGTACATTTTGTTATACTTTTATTAAAAAGATAAAAGTCTTAATTAAAGTAGCACTTCTTCATCACTCAGAATTTAAAAATATTTAGAATGCTGGACTGTGTTGGATTGTTTTGCTGAGTTCGGGCACTAATAGTGTTTGGATGCCAATGGAATGCCAATCTCTGACAGGACTGAACTGGAGAGGGGGAATGCGGAGGAAGGACCATTTTGTATTTGTATGTACACAATAGTTGGGATAGATGTACGGCCGCTTTCACTTGGTTCAGTGAGAGGAAGGATTCGTAGTAGTAGTGTTTGGATAGGATGTCCTGGCTGCTGCTTGTGTTATGGATGACCTCTGAGAAGATAACAATGTGCAATGTATTGATTATTGAAAATGTCCTATTAATCAGCTTGGAAAGTGTCTCACTGATATTTGTTTCTCAATAAAATAAAAAAAAGTTGGAGCCGGGGAGATGGCTCAGTGGAATAAGTGCTTCTCTGGCAAGCACAAGGGCCTGAGTTCAACCCCGGTTCTGCCAAAAAAAAAAAAAAAAAAAAAAAAAAATATTTAGAATGGGTTCAGTTATCCTAATACAGATATGGTCAGAATAATCTCAGTTTCTCTGTCTCTGTCTCTGATTAGGGACTGAACCAAGGGCCTCCTGCACGCTGTATTAGCACTGGCCCACTGAGCTACACAGTCCACTCAGAATTCCTATAGATTTGTTTTTTATAATATTTTTCAAAATAAGTTTTAAAATTTATTTTATTGTGTGCTACATTTCTTCCTCCTAGTTAATGAACAGGTAACTCAAATATCATAATACAGTATATTGGTTACTAACAAATCAACTAAAATATGATTACTAAATTATTTCATGAGGTAGGGTTTCATTAGGTAGTACAGGCTGGCTTTGAACTCACTACATACCCCATGCTGGCTGCAAACTTGAAATCCTCCCAGCTCAGTCAGCCTCCCAAGTACTGGGATCAGTGGAATATGCCAGAATACCTAGGTTAATTACTTATTTTGCAACAATCCTTTCTGAGGTATTAGTTGGGACTGTACAAGACATAAAGCAGCCTAACATATGTCTGTGCAAGTTAGGTGTAAGTTTGGACCTCATATATTAAAAAAAAGAAATTAAGACAGTAATGCTGAGCTGGGCCTGGTGTTTCATGGCTGTAATATCAGCAACTCTGGGTGGCTTAGGCAGGAAGGCTGCAAGTTCCAGCTCAGCCTAAGACGCTGTCTCAAAAGCAATAATTTTTTTTAAAAAAGGGTTGGAGATGAAGCTCTGTGTGAAGGTCCTGGGTTCATTTTCCAATACCATCTACCTGTTCCTTCCCCCCAAAAAGATCGTTATGTTAGGTTGGCATGAAGCTGGTTATAAACTTAAGGTTGAACACCCAATTGACACCCCAGTAAACCTGATGAGAAATCCCCAGCACTGGTTGGGGCCACCTGTCTCTGTCTCTTGCATAGCCCTAGCAGTTACTATGCCAAGACTCTTCCTTGGCTAATTCCATGGAAAGGGGACAGGTGGTGTGCTTCAGTTTCTCTATTTCTTCCTCAGACACTGGCTCTTCCTAGACTGCCCTGAACTTTTTGACAGTGGCCCTTCTCTGTGCCTCACTCAGAAAGCCAACTTGGATAATGAGCTCACAGAGTACAGACCCAGCTGCTAGTAACGGTTGGCATTTTTAGTGCACTACCTACTTTATCACTTTCTTTATATACATTTAATACCTAGGTTTCTAAATCTTTAACATTTCAGGTTAGAAATTAAGCTTTCCAGGTTTATGATAGGTTGTGGATAACAGCAGCATTTATGAAATAATGGCCTAACTCTGTTTCTATAAATCCTGCCAAGAACAAGTCTGTAGGTGCCTAAGGTAGCTAATACTTCGAGGGCAGAAGAATGCTCCTGCTTTTGAAAGCTGTGAGGTGAAGTCGTCTTTGTCTTCTCTGTGTCTACTCTGCATCTTAAGGAAAAACAGATGTGGATGTAAAAGTCTTGGGCAAGATTGTGTCAAACTCTGTGGGAATTTCTAAATTTTCACTTATCCACATAACAAATATGGACAGGTGGTTTTATATGCCTGCATGTGTGTTCTGATCGGCACCCATGTCCACAATACTCAGACTGACACACAGCAGGCCCATAGGGCTTGTCTGCGAGGGACCTGTAACATTTGCTCTCTTGTCTGGGGCATGTGAAATATAGCCATAAAAGGTGAAACAATAACACACAGTAAAGACATACGCCCAAAGGGACAGGGAAAGCTCTGGGGTAGGAGGGATGCTGTGGTGCATCCTAGAGGCACGGGAGAGGCTGCTTACATAAGGGGATGCCACAGGATGGCCTGCAGTGTCGGCACCATGCAGCCCTGCTCACTGGACTCTGCAGGAAGTGCTTTTGGATGGATGGCTCAGAACTGGAGCAGGGAAGCAGTCAAGAGAAAATACAAGGCCATCTCAGGCTGAGCTTAGGAGAGCGGAGGAGGAACTCAGCATGGACAACGGTGGCAAGCTGGCAGGAGGACCTGGGAACCAAAGGTAGGGAGTACAGGTGAGGGAGGGAGGGAGGGAGGGGAAGGCTATTCCGGTACACACTTCCTTTCTAATAATGTAAGCAAGCAGAAATATTGCTGATGTCAGTTCTTTACCTGCTATAATATTTTCTCTAAACAATTGATTCTGTCAAGTAAATATTTATCTTGGTCTAATACCTGATGTTCAAATCTTTATCCTGACATTAGTCTTTATTATAATACTCAGATATTTTTAAACCAGATGAAATGGCCATGCCAACATTGTCCTACAGATTGTATGTAAACACATTTTATACTATTTTGAGTAAAGATTCTTTCTCTTTTCCCCAGTAAAAGATTCTCTCCAATGAGTGGGAAGGAGGAGGGAAGAGAATAGTAATGCTTTAATTTTGTGCACAGTGTTACTAGGATACTGTACTTTTTGTTGTTAACTATGTCACAAAAGAAAAGCCTACCTTGACAGCACAGTCTTCTGACCCCACCACTCACAATATTTAGAATACCTTCCTGTATTTTTGCCTAATGGAGTTAAAAGTTCTAGAGAATATCCCATTTAAACATATTCAAAATATCACTATTTTAAAAGAATACATTTAAATATCATTTAAATCTAAAATAGCTAATTTAAACTTAATCTAAATATATAAATCTAAATAATACATTTAAATTATCATTTAAACCTAAATCTTAATACATTGAAAATATCACTCCCCTAACTGCCTTATTTTTTACTCTTAATTCTTTTTTAAATTTTTTTTTTAAATGCAGTTAAAAAAAACAGGGTCTACAGGGTCTTACTACACAGACCAGACTCGTAGTGATCCTCCTGTTTTCAGCCTCCCAAGTGCTGCCACCATGCCCAGTCTCAGTCACTCAGTGCCCCCTAAGGGCAGAGCTGGCATGTCGCATTGGGGATCGAACACCGGTCACTATGCGCCTTAGTCCACTGAGCTATCTGGCCAGCCCTCTTTTTAGATTTCTTTTTTACTCTTAATCTTAATTTTTTTTACTCTTAAACTTAATGCAGCCCAAGAATTTGCAGATTTCATCTATAAAGGGTCAGATAATAAAGAGCTTACACTTTGGGGCCTACAACTCTGTCACAACTACCCCACCATGCAGAAAGGGGTCAAATACAACATGCGACAGAGGGGCATGTTCCCACAAAACTTTAATATTCACAAGAGACAAAACATTGAAATGTTACATATATGTACCAATCCCCTACAATAAATGTAGTTACTAAATACTACAAATGTATACCAATGAAAGTAAAATAAATAAAAAGAAAAGACACAAAGCATTCCAACAGGTCTTGCTTTCATCTAACTCTGTCTCACTGTATGAAGGTATTCACTGACACTAAGAAAGCATTATTAAAAACATATTAAATACTTCCTGGGCCAAGAATTTCAAGTTTCATTCTTCATCTTTCAAATATAGTTAAGATACCAGCTCTAAGGCGAAATTCAGAATGCATTTGTGAAGAGCTTCCAAAAGGAGGGAAAAATCTTTTCCAAATGTATGAACTGTGAGATTAATCTGTTTCTTCTCAGGTATTCAGAAAGGCATACAAGTCATGATACTTTGGTAAAATTTATCTTGAAAAATCAGAAAAATGGCTGACTGTATGCTGTACATCTGGGTGAATGTTAAATCTTACAAAAGAAAGTGGTAAAAGAATGAGATTCCTGTATTACTTTTCTTTTTTCCAACTGCAGAAACCTGCAGAGAGCACACATCTGTAAAAAGCCTCCTTACTGCGTGAAGGTGAGGTGAACAGAAAGCAACATGAGGAAACATGTGCTTCTGCCTACACAGAAGCACACCCCTGGAAGTGTGTGATGTGGCCAAGTAGGCGACTTTGGTGCTATGGCCAGGGACATGGCCACAGGAATGTACTGCCAGAGCACAGGAAGAGTCTGGCACCTGGGCATGTGAGGCTGAGCCAGAATGGGAAGAGAGCCAGCCTGACACACACAGTTGCACTGTGACACTGAGATTCCGTACTTGGCCGCAGTGACTTCTGGTGGTTCCAGACAGGTACCGTTGCCTGGGACTTGGAAGAGTAATGCAGACTGACACACATTCACTATTACACGCTCCTGAAAACTGAGAACAAGAGCACCTAGAGACGGTCTGATTCTTATCCTTGGAGGGTGTTTTAAATTTTTATGTGCTGACAGTTATAGTTCCCTAATTTACACTGGTTGGAGGTTATTAAAATGGATCAAGATTCTTGGTCCATTGGTCTTAATGGGAGTTCCCATCTTTAATAGTAAAAACTCATCTTGAAAAATGCTCACTATTTATAAAGTACTTTATAGTTTATAAAGTACTGCTACAAAAATAAATAAGTAAAGTACTGCTACAAACTATATGCCATTTACCCCTTAACCTTTCTGGTAATAACAGGTATTTACTAGTAGTTTTATTTTACTAATGAGGATATAAGTGCCGGAAGGGTTTGTGCCTGGTGTTCAGATGCAGTAAGAGAAGACACGTGACTCAAAGAAGCTGTCTTCACACTGGCTGTACTAGGCTGCTTCTGGCTCCAATTCTTCGCAGGTGTGTGCTTTCTCTTTAGTGGGTATTAATGGATGCCCATGGGATGATGGTATTTACAATACAGCACAGAGGCTGGAGCAGAATAACAGGAGCAATAATTTTTAAATCACCCTTTCTGATTTATCAACTATCAGAAATGTATGCCATCCGTTGTCTTATGGTCTTGAAGAAGGCAGTGTTCTACTGCAGGAAGGACAAATGGGACACAGTGATGACTTGCTGAACTGAGCTGATATCAGGAGTCCAGAGTCCAGACAGTCTATGTGAATGTCTGACCAAATGATTCAGGTTTCTCTGTGTAGTAAGGGAGAAACTAGCCCACCAAACTTAACAAAGACTCAGGGAGCCCAATTACAGAAGTAGATGGTAGACCATTTAGAATTAAAGGGTGCCTAGTTCATTCAGTAAATACTTATTGAATAGCTGTTATGCACAGGGCAATGTGACAGACACAATAAAGAGGATATAGGACAATCTACTCTACGCTAGTTAAATCTCCAACTTCATAAAATATGGGAAATTGTCAAGAACTTGAGGGTTATACACACATGGAGTTCAGAAAACAGTGTCAGATCAATGAAAGTGGAAACCACTTACAGTGATGGATAAGTTTACTTTAAAAAAGGATCCAACCACTGACTGTCCAACTACAATGTAAAGGCGAAAACACAAACAGTTGTGAATTATGGAAACTAACCCGACCAACTTATTAAAACCTAAAATAGAAGAAGAAATACTTAAGCTAACTTTTTTAAATGGCCAGATTATTTTGACAAATGTATTTGGAGTGAGGACTTGCTTGGTAATAGTGTAACATATATTCAATATGTACTGGACCTTCTGAATACTGACTGTAATCCCAACTGTTAACAATGTATTTAATAAACAGAATGGGCTAAATCACGTTCCTGGCCTCATCTAACGCCATATGGGAGAAATGAGCATGTATTAGGGGGAAGTATTAATATGAAAGTCTGTCGTTAACTATGTAAACAGGGAAACTCCCTGAATCCACAGATGCCATCTGATAAGGGATCATATTGTATAAGGCAATGTTAAAAATTATTCCTAAGAAATGCTGAACTATACTCTATTAATAAAACTAGCAAAGCAGTGAAACTCTTAATACAGTCCATACACCTACAGTTCAGCAAAGAACTGAGTCATTACTTCGCTCTAACACTCTCCCAGCTGAGCTATTTCGGCCAACTCTGAGTCATTACTATAGAAAAATGTTATTATTAAAAATATGAAACACAGACCAATTATCTTGGTTTTCAGGATAGTCACATTATCAAGTCTCAATCCCAGAGTTTTATGTTAGTAAAATGTGAAAAGATAGTACTTTTACAGAGATTACTTTCATGCATCAGAGGAGATCTAAGATACTGTCAACAAGATTACTTCAGAGACATCATATGGTATAATCATAAGAGTATTAATTCAAAATAACAATGTAATATTAACAAATGATAAAGAAACCCACACATAGTTCTAACAAACTATAACTTTCATAGCTTTTTCCCCCCTCTGAGACAGTACTTTGATTGTGTAGATCAATATAATGGTAGATACACTGTCAACTTGATAGGTATAGAGCTTAACTAAGTGACTCAGCAATTGTACATCCTAGGGTGTAGAGGACATGCCCTAGAGTGGCTGTTTATGCCCAAGATGTTGTAATGCTTGATTCATTGCGTCAATCTGAGAAGTTTAGAAATTTAACTAAGCAGCTCAGCAGGAGGGCATGGAGATGGTAGGAGAGTTACTCCTGTCTTAGGGCGGGTAGCCTGCACACACTATTGAGGAGGAAGAGAGGCCTCCTTCTCCCCTTTTGCTCTCGTTGCTTTTGCTGTCTTCCACCATCATGAACTTGCCACCCTGCTGTGGAGTTAGCCGATCATGGACTGAAACCTCTACAGGGTGTGAGTTAAACGTTTCTTTTCTTAATTTTGGGTGTTAGGTATTTTGTCTCAGCAGTGAAGGAAAAGTAACCAAGACACCCAAGCTGGTTTTGAACTCTCAATTCTCCTGCCACAGCCTCCCAACTGCTGGGATTACATGGGTTCGCCACCATGCCTGGCTACTTTCGGAGATTCAATACAATAACATTCAGAATCAGAAAAAAACAAACAAAACAAAAAACAGCATGAAAGTCAGGGAAAAAGGAAACTGAATGAATTTATAATGTTTATCTTAACAAAGATAACAGTTACGTAAGAGGGGCATAAGAATTTTTTTTTTTTTTTAAATGTATTTAGTACAGGGTCTCACTATACAGAGCGGACTTGTAGTGATCCTCCTGTTTTCAGCTTCCCAAGCCCTGGGATTATAGGTGTGCACCTCCATGCCTAGTCTCAATCACCATCTCAGTGTGCCCCGGGGGCAGGGCCAGCACAACATGCAGCGGGACTGAACCCCTGACCCTTGCATCTGCCTAAGCAGGCAGTTTAATCTGCTAAGCTATCTGGCTGGCTTTAGGAATTTTGTTTTGCTTTTAAACATTTGCTGGGCTGTGGTTCATAGCAGGAATTAAACTCCAATTGAGACAGAAGGGTGGAGGTATTGAGAGGTAAACCAATAGCCTGAGAAAGAACTCACAGTTCCTGCAGCACAGACTTGGAAGGGACTGCCTTAGAGAGGGAAGGTCTCCTTCCACTGGAACTATCCATGCAGCAGTAGAACTATTTGATAATAATGGTCTCTTTCCAACTCAGACTTTGCTTGTCTTTCAATCTTGCAGCAAAAAACTGAGAATAGGAGGCAAGGGATAGGCTTTTGCTGTGAGATTGTGTGCATGTATATGTATGTGTGCGTGTGTGTGTGTGTGTGTGTGTGTGTGTGTGTGTGTGTTTGGGGGTATGGTCCAGAGGTGCAGTTGCCACTTTAATGCTCTCCCTCCTGAACACACTGGCAGGCAGGCTAGCAGGGCCGAGGCTACACACAAGGATTATAAAAGCCGGGCTTTCTGGGTAAAGTCATGTCTTGATAACAGCAAGGCCAGGCCCTGGCAGGTGCTGTCTACTCACTGAAACCACAGAGGACAGTGACATCACTGAGGAGGAGCAACTGGCAAGACCTATTCTGGTGAGCTTGTGTGGGGGGCGATGGGGGTGCCCCCGATGTCCCCTAGACAGAAATGATCTCCACTTCCTTGGACAGTGTCCCAAAAGAGAAGGGGAAAAAGCTGTAAAAACATGTTTCTACTTCCTGGCTTATGAAAAAAAAAAAAGAGTTCCCAGGCAGGACGGATGACTCACTGGAGGATAATGGAGGGGCATTATCCATCCAACTGGCAAAAGGGACTGAAGACTGTACAATGCAATATCAGAAGAACATGACATAGGACTTGGTCCCTTGGAGTTAATGGTGATGATGGTCATAGGAAACAAAAACGCATCAAAGGTGTGACTGGGACACTTGGACACGTGAACACACCCAAGAAGGAAACTAGATCCTTACCTCTCATCATATGCAAAAATTACCCCAAACAAAACAGAGGCATGTATAGGAGTTGTAACTATAAAACTCTTTAAAAAAAATATAGGATTAAATTTTCATGACCTTCAATTTAGCAATGATTTCTTATTTTTGATACCAAAACAAAAGTGATAATAGAAAAAATACACAAGTTTTTTTTTTTTTTCAGTACAGGGGATTGAACACAGGACCTTGTGCTTGTCAGGCAGGTGTTTATGCTACTGAGCCCCAAAACAGGTAAGTTAGACTTCTTCAAAATTAAAAACTGTTGTGTTTCCAAGGTTAACAGCAAGGAATTGAAAAGAATTCTCAGGAAAGGAAGAATATTTGCAAGTTATATACCTGATGAAGTGCTATTAAATAGATCAAATTTTTAAAACAATAGAAACCATAATTAAAATGAATAATGATTTGATATGAAAATCAAAACTATAGTAAGATACTACCTCTTACCTACAAGGATGAATATAAAACAAAAAGAGAGTAACAAGTGTTGGTAGGGATGCCATCCCATTGCCGATAGGAATATAAAATCGAGCAACAACTTTGGAAAAAGTTTGGCAACTCTTCAAAGAGTCAAACATTGAGTTACTATATAGTCCAGAAATTCTATTCTTAGGTTTATAGCCAAGAAAATTAAAACATGTGTTCACACATGAATTTGTATAAGCAGGATATGGTAATGCACACCTGTAATTCCAGCACTCTGGTAGTCTGAGGCAGGAGGACTGACTACAAGTTTGAACCCAGCCTGGATCAATTCAATGAGAGTCTTTCTCAAATTAAAAAGAATTTTATAAAAGGATAGAGATGTAGCTCAGTACAGGAACTAGGTTCAATCCTCAGTACAGAAAACAAACAACAAAAAAGAACTTGCACATATGATTAATAATAGTATTATTCTTAATAGTCAATCTGTGGAAATAATCTATAAAAATCACCTGATGAATGAATAGATAGGTAAAATGTGTAACAACCATGCAACAGAATATTTTCAGGAATAACAAGGGATGAAATTCTAACTTGTGTTACCACATGGTAAACCCTGAAAACATTAGTCCCACTGAAAAATTCAAGTCACAAAAAATCTTATTGACTGAAACTATTCGTATAAAATGTCCAGAAGAAGTGAATCATTAAGACAAAGAGCAGATTAATCACTGCCAGTAGCTGGTGAAGGAAAAAGAGAGAGGGACTGCTAGTGGAACTATCTTTTAGGGGTGATAAAAATATTCTAAAATTGATTTTGGGGATGGCTGTGCAACTCTGAGTATACTATAAAACAATGAATTGTACAATTTCAGAGGGTCAATTTTAAGGCATGTAAATTCTAATCTATAAAGTTGACAAAAAAATCAATACACTAATACCCATGCAAAATTAAATCCCTCTTCACCACACATGGGGAAATCTCCTCACTTTTTAATATTATTTTTTTCAGTTATACAAACAATATATGTTTACTTTAAGAAAGTTAAAACAGGGCTGGAGAGATGGCTCAGTGGTCTAAAGCACCTACTTAGAACAAGCTTAGCAAAGCATCAGGGACCGCGGTTCGATCCCCCAGCGCCACAT
>NW_004524641.1:11557214-11590613 GCF_000260255.1 Octodon degus
TAAAAAAAAAAAGAAAGTTAAAACAGGGCAAATAGGATGAAGGAGCCCCCCCCTTTTGTTTTTTGGTGGAACCGTGGATTGAACTCAGGCCCTTAGAAAGTCATCTTTAATGCATCCTCAATGCAGAAATAAATAACTTGCTGTTGGGTAACTTCCTTTCAAAGTTCATAAATTTAAAAGCAAAACAAAAAACAAGTACAAGAACTATGCCTACATCCTACATGTTTTATCCCTGGTATTTCCTCACGTTAGTATTTCCGCCAGGACTGCCAGAGGATATGGAGGGTACAGGCAAAGAACTGAAGAGTGGTTCCACACCATGGCTGTGCGGCACAGAAACTTTGGGAGCCTTAACAAATCATATTCAGGTGGCACCTAGACCACTTAAATCAGAATTTCCAAAGGTGGAACATGGAGTCCCAGGAGTACTTTAATTCTCATGCGCATCTGTGACTAAGACATAAGACAGTTCTGCCGTTCTATATCTCAGTCCTAACTTGTAGAAGCACTGCCTATTCCACGTAAATGAAGCTGCAATTCACATTTATTTGTGGTGAGACTGTATGTGTATATGTGTATTTGCGTGTTAGCATATACTTATGTACATCTAGTTTACTGAGAATTGAATGTGGGGACTTTGCACTGACCTATATCCCCAGCCCTTTAAGTTTTTTAAAATTCTGAGTTTCCTCAGTTGCCTGAGCTGGTCTTGAACTTACCATCGTCCTGTCTCAGCCTCAAGTGTGTTGGGATTACAGGTATGTAAATATAGTTGTATGATTTTGCCATTTATATTCTTCTGAAATCACCTGGTCAGAGCTATTCCAAGTGCATCTATGAATTACTGGTCTTTTGTTTCTTAATCATTCCTAAGAGGTCCCCACCATCATCTTATCATGTCACTGAAAAAGGAAGCCTAGGCTTACAAAGCAACTGCAATGAACTAAGCTGAGCTTCATGTTAGCTCTGCAGAGATGTGATCTCAATGTCATAACACAACAAAGTAGGTATCACCATTATTATAGAGTAAGAGGTGAAATTTCAGCACAAAGGGGTTAAGCAAGCAGTGGAGATGGGCTTTTGAACCCACACGACTTAGTTCTGAGGATCTGTGTTCTAGTTAACTCACTGATGTCTAAACCTCAAGAGCTTTTACATAGTAACACTGGGATAGAAAAGACATGTGCCTCAATTTTAACACTATCCTACATGGAAGGAAGAAACTAAAGTGTCCAATAGTGAATCATATTTCTTCAAAAATTCAAGTTCTAAGAAATTCTAAGCAGGAAAAGCTTTCTGTACTTCTTCAGAGGAATTACTCTATGGAATGTGCTTGAATGTCTTCTATTTAAATTATTACCTCTAGTTCTTTTTTTGTTATTTATTTGTTTGTTTTTGCAGAACTGGGGGTTGAACTCAGAACCTATTCTACTGAGCTATCTCCCAAGACCCTTTTGCCTGTAGTTCTGCTAATAGTCTTCACAGAGCTCCAGCACTAGAATAATTCTAGATACATTATATTCAAAGTTACTCAGTGTTTCCTATCTCCAATCATACTAAACAATAATGAGGTTTTATAAATGCTTGTTGTCAATACAGTGCCACTACCTGGAACTGATTTTCATAAGTAAGTGTCCAAGGGGCTACGCACTTCAGGGGGAAGCCCTGTGTACAGGTGCAGGTGAGCAGGCGTGGGTGTGCTGATAACTCCTCTGCAGAATCTCATTGGTAGGTATTAATCACTTAAAGGCTGCCATGCTATTGTTGCTATTATTCAACCTGGGCAGAGAGTAAGGGTGATATTGTATCCTTTCATTTCTCTACTTTTTCCCTCTTTTTACCACTTAAATTTTCCATTTGAATCAATATCTCAAAATAGAAACAAATAATCTAGCATCAGTGGAAGACTTCAAGTTAATAAGGAGGGTTTATTCTTTTCTAGATGAAATATCCTTCCAGAAAAAAGATTACTGACAGAGGACCTATTTTCTATGGGAAGGATTGCCAAATTCCATTAAAGTACGTTGTATCTGCTTCCTAGCTGTCCAAAGAAGAAAAACTATCTAGACACTAAGAAGCCATAATCAATTTCAGGGTTTAAGAGTTACATTTTCCACCTGCTTTAGCTATAAAATGCAACTGATTTGGAGAATTATTCAGGACGGTGGTTTTCAAACTTTAATGTGTAGCAAAATCATTGTGGGGCTGATGAGAAACATGGATGGCCAGGCCTCATCTCTAGACTATTGTCTCCAGGGCTGCAGATGAGGCCCAAGGATCTGGGTTTCTACCAAGTTTCCCGGAGCTACTGGTCAGTGGCTACCCTTCGCCAACTCCTGATAAGGAGGGCCCTCACATATACCTCCTTACAACACCCTCCCTTTCTTCATTGGAGAATTCAGAGCTGCAGTTTTGAGTCATATTCTAGACTAGTACCTCAAATGGTGGAGCACTTTCTGTGGCTTTCGATCCTAAGTAAACCACTTCCTTCTCTAACTATGGCGGGGATAATATTAGTAAAGAAAGCAGTTCTCTATCAGAACAAGAAAGCAAGTTGTCTCTTGAGTCCTTCCCTGACTCTCTTTAAATTTCTTACAAAGTATTTGGAGTGAAGTTCAAAAGGAAAAATTTGCAAGGAGTGGCAGGATCAAAAGAAGACTGGCATACTCACCAGAGAGGAAATATACCCAGCCGTGTGGTGATAAAAACCATGGCAAACATAACAAAGAGGAGGTCACACATCTTCTGAAACTTGGCGTAATTTGCCATTTTGGCAGCCTGTAAAAGGAAAGAACATACTATATTAATTTAGTCAAACTGATAAATGACAAAATTTCTTTCAATATGCATGAGACCCCCTAGAAGATAACACACGCATCAAATCTCCTGCTACTCTAAAATGTCATGCATCATACATCAGTATTTATAAATTACCCCTAAGTGAGTGAAATGCAGCCTTAGGTATAAGTGGAGCGAGTGACTATCACAGATTTAATAAAATATTCAGCAACCCAAAAAATTTAATTATATGGTTGATTTCAGGAAAACAGAGAAGAAAACTAGAAACTTTTGCATTATAGATATTAGCAAGCCAGATGCCAGAACAGAAATCTGGCAATAATGAGTCAAAACAGAAAGTGCTAGATAACCCTCTAAACCATTATGAGGCCCAAATACTGAGCTCACAAGCTTGATAAGACTGTATGGAATTTTTCTGCATCTGTCTTCCTCTCTACTTAGAATTACAGTTTTTCTTCGAACAGGTACAGGCAGTACTCTGGGATGACAACCTCCTGGCTTAGTCTCATAAACAGAAATGAGAAAGTACTAGATCCTGTTATTGGGACTAATTCATTTAGGTCAAGTCTTCAGAGTTACAGTACAGGATCATTTTCTAAATGAACATCGCTAATGTTCAAAGTGCCTGTGAGAAGTACTCTCATAATTTATGACAATAATTTAAGCAACTACTTTTCATACACTATAAATTAAAGTAGGGAAGAAATCATGTCCTTTACTCTACCACCATTTTTTCAGATGACTGTAAGAAGAAATAAAACTGAAAACAGAGTTTTGCTTGATTACTTCTTTTTATATTTTTACCCAGAATCCACAGTACCTATGCACAGTGATAAGTCAAAGATATCTTCTGTGTTAACATTATTTTGTACTTCTTGGAACATTAAATTAGTTGAGTCATGCTTGAAAATTGTGAACAGTGTCCTCAGCTGTTATACTTTAATAGCTTTAAGTAAAGCACAAAGCTATAAGAGAAATATATTCCTAACCCACGGAGTAGGAGGCCAGATCATGAGCTCTTCATTTTATGACTATTTGTTTGTAACTCCATGATCTGTGGATAAAAAAAAAAAAACATCCTCTGCCTTCTTCGGCTAGGTAAACCCTATGATTTTTCCTTTATATTCATTCATCAGTAGTTAATAAATAAACACAAATATGAACTTCTCTAAATGTCTAGGTCATAGGTCCCGTTTCAAAGACCGCATTAGACATTCTTGAAAAAAAATTTATAATGTCAAACCAGAATTCAGATAATAAAGAATACTTGCTTAAATCAACCTAACTGGGATTTCTGAGTTCTTTTCTTTTCTAGATAAAAGTAGCAGATGACAGCTGAACGGACATTTTCTGAATCTTGGCTCTGCCACGCACTATGGAAGTATTAAAGGTGACTGATTGTACAAAGCTGATTTCAAAACTGTAGGTTGCTGTATAGATTTCTATTTCTGAGCCTATAGCATTTAATCAGATGATAAGTGATCTCCATGGAATTGCCCTCATGTTAAATATATTTCTTCTTTTAAAAATATGTGGAGTAGAGTTGAGCTTGAATCACTTAAAAATCACAGGAACAAACCAGTTTCTGATTTATCTAGCCCCATAGGGTTATCTTTGTGCTTTATAGTATGGAAGAGATTTTTAAAATTTAATTAAAAAAATTATTATGAAAATGTACATGACCCAACCTTCTCTCATGGTGAAAGTGGTTCTCTGGAGGGGGTGGGGTGTTGCTGCTGAGTGGCCTTTCTTCAGCTCCGTCCAACACAATGATCCCCAGTCCCCATCCCACCCCACTCCAGCATTGTTCTGTTGCCATTATTTGCCAACTCTACACAGTCATCTATCACAAAATCCACAAAGGGGGGCCAGGGAGATGGCTGGGGCCAGGGAGATGGCTCAGTGGAATAAGTGCTTCCCTGGCAAGTGCAAGGGCCTGAGTTCAATCCCCGGTTCCAAAAAAAAAAAAAAAAAAAAAATCCACAAAGGGATTAAGTCCTCAGAATAGTCCTTGGAAATGTCTGTCAGCCTTTAATTTCAACAGTAACTTCTTGGCCATGCTTTTTGCTGTTGCTGTTGTTAGCTCAGGAGCGTGGCTTTGCTCCTGTCATCTGCTCAACACGCTCAGAGCTCCTTCAGGGCCAGGGTTTTAACAAAGTGCTATGTCTACTTCCAAACCTACCCAATCACATGAAGAGTAGCTTCAATGTTTTAAGTTTTTCTTACATTGCAGTAACAGAGCATAACTGGGGGCAATTCTATTCTATATTCACAGTAATGATAAACGTGACTAAGGTGATAAACCTGTGGACCAACAGTAATTTTAAAAGCTAGAATACAGATTCTAAGACACAATTCTATTCTTTGGAATATATACTCTTATAAGTTAATTTTAACCAGCCATGTAAATATATTAACATAAAGAAAAAAGCCTCTTATTTGCCATGATTACTATTGCTGAGCATGGTTGTTACAGCAGTAAATTCTTAGCCAGGTATGGTGGTGTACGCCTCTTAGCACTCACTCTGGGAGGGTAAGGCAAGAGGGTTTTAAATTCAAGCCCAGCCTGGGCAACCTAATGATTGAGTGATATCCTGGCCCAAAATTAGGTAATTAGTTAATTAATTAATCAGATACAGAGTCTTGTTGCAGTTCATACTTGCAGTGATACTCCTGTCTTAGCCTTCCCAGTGCTGGTATTATAGGTATGCGCCACCATGCCTGGTTTCCGGGGCCAGCAGGTATGGGTCCTTACACGTGCCAGGTAGGCACTTAGGCACCAAGCTAACTCCCCAGGGCCTAAACTTCAAAAAAAATTGCAAACAAGAGCTGGTCTGAGGGTTTTGGCTGAATTCCAGTATTCACACACAAAGTATTAAATTCTTTAAATAGTTTCTATACATGATTTGCAATTCTTATACCCTTTTCATTGTAAGATACTAGGAAAATGTGTACATTTGCAATAAATCTACATTATTTAATTTTGTTGGGATGTACAGTTTTCATTAATAACAACTGGGTTGTTATCAATTTCAGATAAATCAGTGTGAAATTTGTAACACAAATCTATCAAAATAATGACTTTCAATTGTAAAATAAATCATGTAAGGTGTGAAAGAGTACAAGTTTTCATCATTCCATTAATAAAGAATGCTAAGATGATCAACTTCTTTGTATGAAAGTTTTTATCTGCAGCCTCATTTTCATTAATTTCAGTACAAAGAAACACCCCAGAGTTTCAGAGAACCATCTAGCACAACACAAAGAACTTATGATCTCGGGGCTTTTGAGAATTCTGCTTTCTGTATTAGTAGAGATGAAGGAAAACTTTTACCTCTAGAAGAGCATCAGCTGAGTCATGAAGACAGAGGACCAGGGTTCCTACTCGGGCCATATTGTTGACATATGAAAAGGTGATCAACAAAATTGATACCAGGTGGTGCAGGAACATAATGCCAAAGTCCTTGAGGAGGGAAAGACACAGCCATGTTAGGGTCTAGCCACATTATAACATTTCCATTCATCTACCAACCAGTAAACCAGCGTTTACTAAGACTCTCTGCAGGCCTAGAACTGGGAGTACTACAATGGTAAGACAGAATCCCCATCCTCTGGAATCCACCATCTAGTGGGACAGACAAAGGCGACCAAAAACCATGGAGAATATGGTCAACACCAGAACAAAAGCCAGGTATGAAGTGTGGTTTTTATTAAGTCAAAGAATCTGAAATGATAGGAAGAACCATCACAAGACTCAAAGCAAAGAAGAGTACTACTTAGAAGGAACTACTACTTTGCTTGGGTTTGGATAAGTTCCTCCCCAACAACCTATGTGTTAAAGGCTTCACCTCCAGTCCATGGTGCTTGTTGTGGTTTGGGGTTTCTGTAAGGTGAACAATATATAGTACAGGACACATTCTGTAATAATATTTTATAATGAATTGCCCAAGAATAACATTAGACCTGTAGGAAATCTACACACTAAATACTAAAGAATTCAGCTGTGGGCCTAGAGCTCGTAAAAACACCTCCCACCAGTCCAACTGGAGGCCTAGAGCCCACAACAAAGTCTCATATAGGTCAACTTCACAGATAAATGCTGGAAAGGCCCAAAGGTCAGTCAGTGGTGGAAGCTAGGAAGTCTATGCCAGTGAGAAGAAGGATCTGTGCTAGCAAGCTGAGGGATCTGAACTGGAGCTAGGAAGCAATACTCAAGGTAAGCACCAGAGCTCCCCCACAAGTACCAGAGCTGTCCTTAGTGGCAGTGAAGTCCTGAGCTTCTCTGGTGATGAGGAAAGCCCGGTTCCCATCAGGAAAGCTGATGTGTCATGCTTCTTAATGAGGCTGCTCAGTGCACCATGTTCCCCTCTGGAGCCAGGAATTGATGCTCAAGATGAAGACCCAAGCTTCTCCAAAGTTTATAGGGAAAGCTAGCATGACAAGGTCCTCCAGAAGAACACCCCAAGAGAACTAGCTTCCAACAGCTCCAACAGCTTCTTTAAACAGCATCCCTAACAGCATTATGGCAGCATCTCCTGTTATGCCTTTATGCTGCTGGCAACAACCCTCACATGGGCCTCACACACCCAGCACCATGCTAGTTCATTTTAGCTGGGATTAGCAAGTTGACCACCAGTTAGCTATCCATTACAGTGCTAAGAGAAGGTGACAGAATTTTAAGAGAGGGGCTGGGAGAGAGAGCTAAGTTGCTGGGGGTGTGCCTTTGAAGGAGATGTTGGAATGCTGGCTCCTTCCTGTCTCCTTTTCTTTTCCTTCCTGGCTGCCATGAGGGTAACAGCTTCTTTCACCATGTGTCCTCAACATCATGTACTCCCTTGCCACAGGCCCAAAGAAAAAACCTGACCTCCTATGGACTGATACCTCTGAAACTAGCAGCCCAAATAAGCCTTTCCTCCCTGTAAGTGAATTTATCTCAAGTATTTTGTCACAGCAATGAAAACCTGACTAATACAAACTTTAAGATCTTCTTAGGAGCAGTACAGGTCGCCTAGTCCACTTCACTGTATACTACTGGCTGCAATTTCTGAAGGTACAAGCTGTGTTTCTGACTGCTATGCAGCACCTTTGAAAGGACAGCTGGCTACAAGCATGGGGAAAGATCACTGCATAGCTCTCAAACTCGGGCCCATCAGCTACAGATGGCTCCATGGGTCACAATGTAAGGTCTGAAACAGTGCTATACTCTGAATGCTTGTGTCTACCTTCCACTTGTATTCTCATGTTAGAATCCAAATGTCCAAGGTAACGATTTAGGAGTTGGTCTCTGGGAGGGCATCAGGCCAGGAGGCCAGGGCCTCATGGGCAGGATTAGGGCCTCTGTAGAGAATCCCTGAAGACCTGCCTTCCACTTTCCATCTTGTGAGGACACCACCCAAAGGTGTCACCTTCAAAGTAGGAGATGGGCCCTCTCCAGAACTCTGAGAAGTTTTTGTTTTTCACAAACTATTCATTGTATGGTACTGTTTTATAGATGTCTAAGCAGGTTAAGGCAGGTGGTGCTGGGTTTATTATCTCAGGTTAGCATCCTACCTCCTGAACGTGCTTCCTGGGGTACTAATATAAGATTCTTAACATGCTGGCTTTAAAAAAATTTTTTTTTAAAATTTTATGTATTTGGTACAGGGCAATCACTATGCAGCTCAGACTCATAGTGATTCTCTTCTTTTCAGCCTCCCCAGTGCTGGAATTACAGGCATGCGCCACCACGCCCAGACTCAGCTGCCAGATCAGCATGCAGTACCCAGGAACCAAGTCCCAGTCCTTGAGCTTGCCTAAGCAGGTGCTTAATCCACTGAGCTATCTTGCTGGCCCTAAAACGCTGGCTTTTCTGAGAGGCACTACACACGCAGCCCTGAATTTTAATCATTATCTGTTCATAGTCAGTAAAAAATTGGGAGGGCAGAAGTAATACCAAAATGACCATCCCTATTTTGCCAATTTTAAGTAAAGGACCAACCAAGTAAAAGACCTTTCTCTGATATTATTTCCCAACCATCTGGACAGGCTTTGACATGACATAGAACTTCTGTTACTATAGTCTCTTTAACTGATTTTTATTGTAATCTACCTTCATCTTGGAGTAAATGTGAACATTAGCTCTAATACTGCTCTAATTGAAGCTTTTTGAAAAAGAATACTCCCCATTCGAACAATTAACCAAAATGAAAAGCACTTTGCAAAACTAATCTATGAATGCCAGGTGTGACAGAACAAGCCTGCAATCCCAGCACTTGGGAGCTGGGACAGGACAGTCACCACAAGTTGAAGGACAGCCTGCACTATATAGTGAACTTGAGGCCATAGCAAGATCATGTCTCAGAAAATAAAACAAAACCCAACTAACCTTTGATAAAATCCTGTTTATAAAAAAACAACAACATAAAGGTTAAAACTGATGGAACTTTTCTCAAAAAGCTAACTTTGGAGGTCAAGTTTCATGTGGCCATTTATTCAATATTGATAAAAATATTTATGAAGTATTTAGGGTACCCTATGGCTTGGGGGTAAACAGGCAAACAAAATACAAAAGCGGTTTGTGCTCATGGAGCTTATATATCCTAGTGAGGGAAAGCAGACACTGAGCATAATAAATAAATAATCACATACCAAGGAAGGTAAGAAGTGCTGTAAGGAAACACCACAATCATGATGGAGCAGTTGCCCTACTACAAATCAGTCAGGGTATTCCTGGTAGAGGCAGCATGGAGGTAAAAGCCCTGTGCATCAGCCTTTGAACTCTGATGTGTTCAAGGAATAGCTCAGAGCATGGCCAGAGTGAAAGGAACTCAGGCGAGTGGCAGCCTCATACTGATTTCTTCTTACCAGATTCTTTCTACCTATCAATAGTACTTTAAAAGAGCAGTCTAATTTTGGTGAATTGAAAGTAATCACTCTACCAGAAAATCCCTGGCATATCACTATTCTCAGTAATGCATGTGCTCACAGATGAATTGGGAATTGGAGAGGTCAAGAATAAAATAATTTCTGAAAACAACTTTATTTGCTGCATGAGAGTAGCTGCAAGGCACTTGTAAGTATTCTCTAGTGATACACCCTGTCACCACCACCACGAAACAGGGTCAAGTCCTTATTCTGACAGGAGTCTTTTCACCCTTCCCTCACATTGTTCTGGGACTGGACTATTCCTTGGTCTGTTCTGAGAACGGACATTTGGACCCATGACATAATGGACAACTGAGTAACAGCCCTCAGGTTGGTGGGTGCCCAGCCAGGCTATTTTAACTTTTTCTGATTTGCACTGACTCTGACAACTAGGCCGGGCACAGATATCAGTTTCTCTCAGATTAAGTTCAAGGAGAACATGGTGACTCTTGAGTGCCTCCTCAGGTTGGAGGTGCCTTGTTCTTTCTTCTGCACCCATTCAGCACTCATGGCTTCTGCCCTGGTCTCTGATTCACAGGGACAAAGGGACACTGTCCTTTGGGACCGTCTTTATCAATACTGACTCTATAGTTTTCCACACCCAGACAGCTATGTGTTTCCAATTTCTATTCTTCAGTTCAACTCAATTAAACAATTACTTTTGAGTGAATTTGTCTGCGGTTAAGATAATTTGTATTTCAAAACAAAAGCTCAATAAAGTTAAAACCAGCATCTTTCTGGACATGACTAGACTTTTCAAGAATATGTGCATCTTCTTTAGTTTGATGAAGGATTATGAAGAGCATATTACATGACAGCCAAGTTGTAATCCAGATTTCAACTCATGAATTTTGTCATTTTTGGTAAGGGGATCAATTTCCTCATCTGCACAGCGAGTGCATTAGGTGAAAGCCGTCAACACTACAATCCTAGGCTTGCTCACTGTGGTAATGAGGCAGCATTGGGAGCCTGTAGCCTGCTCACCTTCTCCCTGGAGTGGGAGGTGAGCCTGCCATGCAAGCAACAACATGAGTGCACATCTTCTCCTCAGGACCTGCAGCCATCACTACAGTTTGGGATTTGAAAACTCAACCTAAACTTAACTTAATTGGAGCTGTGTGTGATTTTTCTCCCCGGCAACTGCTTCACATTTATGGGAAACCATCCACATTCTTTTATTACCGAGATAACCAGGGTACTAGTTTCTTACATGTGGTCATATAACTTTTTGCACTCTACGTTAGTGTGGTCTTTGAACTACTCATGCTGCACTGACGAGACAGTGCTGAGTCAGAAGACACATCTATGTTGCTTCAGTAACTTCTGAGCTGAAGTGCTGACTTGGAATTCATGCCATCTGGTGACCTCTTCTATGCTCCTTCATTTGGAAGCATATTTATATCTGTTCTGAGGTTCCTGGTGGACAAGGAACTATGACTGTACCCTGAGTTTAATGAGTAATTACATGCAGGTGCAACTTAATAGTTTGGGCTACTTCTTCAATTCTGATATTTTTGTAATATCTTGGCTTTCCCTAAATCATTAAAAATAAACTATATCAAAATGCCTTAGGCAACCCATAAAAGTTGCAGTAGTTCTGTTTTCCACTGGAAGAGGAAATCTTTTCTCTCCATGCTATTATTTATTAGGTTCTGTCACCTGGCGTACAGTGTTCTCCAAGATAACAGCTGCTTTAAAACAATAGCTCAGTTGAACTGGAGCTAATTTATCAACTTATATTTTAAACTGTTTCCTAAATATAATTAAAACACATAGTGCTTAATTCTACAATTCAATGAGCTTATATTTTCCAACACTTAACACACCAGATTCTGAAATCTAACTAGCTGAATACCTAACCAGAACAATACCTCCCCATTTCCTATTGTTCAGGCCTGAATGATGCTTTTGGCTGAGTGAAAAATAATTTTCCCTATTTAATTTGAGAATGAATAAATATAAATAGATTAAAACACTTACAGAGGATTAGAACTGTTTTATAATTAAGTTTCCTAATTTATATCTGATATAAACATCAACATAATGTCCTTGAATAAAGTAAGATTTCTTTAAATATCAAAGCCTTGTTTATTAGACAAAATTTGCTTTGTGAAGATGATTTTTGCATATAAATCCCCTGGGCCTAGAAAACATTGGCTTTATTACTGCGGGGCTCACAGTCCTGCCCATAGCAGTAGACCAATTTTCATTAGATTCACATTTATATGAATATGAAAAAGCATGAATAATGGAATTGGTCTTTTACATTTCTGCTTCAGAATGAAACACCTTTAATGAAAGCCACACAGCCGTGCACTGACATGATGCACACATCGTCTCACCTTGACACATTTTTCTGAGTGGGAACGGAGTCTCATCCAAAAAGCATTTTTAAACAAAACTGTCATTTTGAATTTTTATCAATATAGGATGGGAAAGTTCCATCCTCTTACTTATAACTGCAGAAAGTGATCAGTGAGAGTGTAGACACAGGCTTGCTGAGAGATTAGTATCATTTTAGGCTGAAATGTCTTTCTGTATTTTCTGTAACAGCAATAAAACAGACTGTGATCCTAAAGCCCTTATTCAAGATGTACATGGAATGAGCATTTTTTTTTTCTTTCTTTTTGTCTTTTTGAGACAGAGTCTCACTATGCAGTTTGGGCTGGCCTTATGCTCACTTTGTAGCCCCCAGGCTGGTCTCAAACTCACAGAGATCTTCCTGGCTCAAACCTCCCAAGAGCTGGGATTAGAGGTGTGCACCACCATGCCCACCTCTGGGGCTGCATTGTGAGCACCTGCATCTGGGGCCACAGCGGTGGGCCAGGGATCCAGGGCTGAGACTGCATGGTATGTGGGGCTGGGGATCAAACTCACTTGGGTCCTTGTGCATACCAGGTAGGTGCTTATGCCTCTGAGCTATCTCTCTGGCCCCTGAATGAGTATTCTTGGATATGATAAAATCCATATAGTTAATGAACTTATAATCTAACTCATATGAATGGAAATCAGGTGCTTAGGACCAGGTTACCTATTCAACAAATTTTCACACTTTCTAAGAAACAGAAGGCTAGCACCACTGCTTAAAGCTGATTTCCTTTAACCAGCAACTACAGTAACAATAGACCCCATCCTACCCCTTGTAACTTTCTTATTTGAATCACCAAGGCATGTAAGAATTTGATTGATTTTTCAACACGCTCTTCTTTCCAGAGATCAGTAACAGCTTCCATTGTTTTCACTTGGATTTTGCAAGGCAGGAATAAAAGTCAGATGCTCCAAACAGGATGTCCATGAGGAAGTGCACTTGCATATGTAACTTGGCACTGTGAGAGGGGGTGGCACCTAGCTTCATTCCAAAATGAGTAAGCAGATGGTGAGGAGGTCGGGCAACCGTGATGCACACCAGCAGTCATCACAGTGAAACAGCCTTTCCATTGACTGCATATGAAAATCGAGTAGGTTCTCAGCCTTTGGAAATGGGGTTTTTAAGGTCTTCATGGACAGCCGAAGTGCTGTTTTATTTTTTAAAACAGAAAAGCAACCCTCAAAATAGGGCCCCAACAAATCTTAATTTTAAAAATAATGTTATAACCAACATACATCCCTCAAGCAAAAAATGAGATCTAGCAGCAACAATTCTGAACAGTACTGTTAGCTCGTTTGTTAAGAATATCTCTAAAATAAGTGGAAGTTCTAAAGCTTTAGAATTTTGGTTAAAGCAAAACAAAATCAAACAAGGGACTAAAAAACTGCTTAAGACTTGAGACAATAACTAAAATGAAGTCTATTTAGGGTGAAGTATAGGGCTCAGGTCAGAGTCATTCCATATTATGTAATTTGAAGAAGCTGCTGCTTTTCTCTTCCTAGCACATGATGTGATATAAATGCCAATCTCTGGGTGTTTGTAGTCTGCAATTTTTCTGCTTGTCACATTTTAACTGGCCTTGACTTTGGGCTCATTACAAAGAGAATTAGTTAAATGGGCCATTTAAAAATGACATTTCAAATATCGCTCTTGAAAATTATAACTAAGATTCCCTTTTAGTCTCATGTGCAGCCCATCTATTGTGGCATAAATATTTATGGGAAACTTTGGGAAGGAATGAAAAAGCGATTCATGTGGGAAGTGTTTATGCAAACTATGAGGAGGAGGAGTCTTTCCAATAATGAGTGAATTATTTCTTTCTCTAAAATTCAGTCTGTGGATAAAACTCCATCCATACTAAATCAAGAGTCAAATTTATATCAAGATTCCCCCCTAACAAATTAGATTTTGTGAGACAGATAATTGCCACCCATAGATTTCATTCTTAAAAAATAACTGCTAAGAAAGTAACTGAAGACTTTATGAATTATGGCTACCATCACAATGATTGAAAATGTATGAAGTGATTTAAACATTTCTCTGAGCCACCATGAAATCCAGTAACTCTGTTGTTTACCAATGTGCACATCAGGTTATTCTACTTCAGAAAAGAGAAAAGCAAAAGAGCCTACTTCTAAATAAAGCTTTATTGGAACACCCCTCATGCTCATGGTTTTTTGTTTTTTTTTTTCCCCTGTATGGCAGATTTCTTGCAACAGAGGCAGAGGTGAGCAATTGCAATAGAGACTGCAGCCCCTAGAAGTTTGAAATATTATCTGGAGAAAATAAAATAAAATAAAATATTATCTGGTCCTTCAGAAGAAACTTTTAGGATTCCATTCTGGACTCATCAAAGGACATCTTATAGGAAACTTACTCATGTTATATGAAATGTGGTAATTGCAATGGTCTTATATCCAACTTTACCACATTTTCTTCTGAGAAAAGATGCTTAAGAGATTTCAGTGCCATAGCTTTTCTGAAGTAACCCATTAAATATTATCCTATTAAGTCATAAATCAAGAGCTCTGGTAGGTAGTTCCTCCATTGAAAGTCTCATGATCAATTACAACTACAATTCAAGACAATCTGAAAGGTAAGGAGTTTCTTCCACAGCTTCTAAAAGCAAGAGCTGTCTGTTTGCCTCTCTCTGTTGCTAGATGTGCTGCTGCTTTATGGCTTTTAAAAAGAGATATAAATGAACTAGGGAGTTGCTGTGTAAGCAGTGTCTTCCTAATCTTTCTCCTGTGGAACATTTATGGTACTGCTTTGAGATCAAGGACTCATAATCTTGTCTACTGTGAATTATTTAGTTAATATTTAATCTTTAATTGATTTTATTACTGTGTAAAAGGATGCAATAAAATTTTATTTGTATAATAGAACACAAGGCAATAGGGCTACTAATCACTTCCGGTGGGCCTGGCCAGAGCACGGCCATGCTGTGTGATACCCTTGCCTCAATGCCTTCCCCTCCCTGTGAGATGCAGCCTCTCCAAATGCATGCTGCTTACAATGATGTTGATTTTTTTTTTTTTTTAAATCTAATTATTTGGTACAGCGTCTCACTATACAGCGTGGATGCAAAGTAATCCTCCTGCTTCAGCCTCCCCAGTGCTGGGATTACCTGGTTTCAGGGCTGGCACAGCACGCCTGGGGTTCCAGGGCCAGCACAACATATGCTGAGGATCGAATCCGGATCCTTGCGCATGCCAGGTAAGCGCTTATACCACTGAGCTATCTCCCTAGCCCAATGCAGTAGATTTTTAAAATTATACAGACATGTCATTTGTCATACTGAAATTTAGGTCCTCAGAAGAGTCATATCACAAGCCTTGCTGGGTTACAAGCACCTGGAACCAGAATGTGATTTATATGTATTTTCTGGCCTATGTTTACCTTTCCTTGGTCCAGTTACATTAGCTTACATGGCTTTTAGTGGGGCAGGGCATTTCTGAAACATATTAGATACGCTCCCCGGAACAATCGGAAGGGATGCACAGTTAACAGTCTAAATTCCATTTTTTGCAGCATCTCTGGGACAAAGGCAATGGCAACAGCTTGAGAGAGAGACGGCCCAGGTGAGTGGAAAATACTCAGAATGATCAGTAGGGGGCAGCCTGTGCTCAATGAAAATGAGATTGCAGGCCACAAAAGCCATCATCTTCATTTGTACTGCAAAAGTCCAAAATGACAAGGACTAATCAAAGACTGAATTTTGTGCTTTAGATAGAAGGTGAAAAAAACTCTCCACCAGGCCAACAGGATTGGGCTGGTGCTACAATTTGGTGGGAGGAGTTCAAGGGAACCATTATCCTGGGCAGCAGCTTCCCTTCCTCCTTTCCCCTTCCTTCATCTGCCTGAGCATCCCCCACCTCACAACACCCAGAATGCTAGCTGTAGAATTTACTCTAAGAAAACACCCAGAGTGCTAGCTGTAGAATTTACTCTAAGAAAACACCCAGAGCTGTCACTGTAGATTTTACCCTAAGAAAACATGTAGAGCTCTAGCGGTAGAATTTACTCTAAGCATCTTGCCTCCAGGCTGATCTCTGGCCATGAAGTTGTTGAGTTTTTTTTTTTTTTTTTTTTTTTGTTTGGGATGCTTGCGTTTTTCTCCATGTCGTTTTTTTTTTCAAGACCCACTCTGGGGAATACCTAACCACCTTCTAATTTGCTCATTAATTCTTCTGTGCCAGTGGCACTGATACTGCCAATTATTCTTAACCACAACCCCATAAAGCAAGTGCTGCTTTGAGTTCCATTTTACGATTGTGAAACTGAGGCAAAAAATTGCTCTACGGTGACCAAGACTAAAACCAGTTGCTAATGTAGTTCTGTCCGATTCCAGGGCACAGGCTACTCACTCCACAATCAGCTGCCTTCCAGAAGGAAAGATGTGAGGAAAGATGACTGAGGAAGAAGGTGGCAGACAGAGGCACTTTGGAAAACACACCTGAGGAGAAACCAACAGGCAGAATGAGGAGCACCCCTGGAGGATGGGATGAGATGGACCATGGAGAGCCTTGGGGCAGGGAGTGGGCCTGGGGGGGCCAAAGGGAAAGAGAGAAGCAGGACTTGCTGATATTCATGAGGGGAGGCACAGGATGAGTTCATGATTCCAGGAAGGTAGCTACCATGAGCCAAACTAGGTATTTCCCCCTCAACCACCGAGGATGACTTGGGAGGAACTTCCCAAATGAAGAGGAATTTCCAGGGGCCAGCAGCACCTCCTGAGAGGGTGGGACTCCAGTGGCACATGCTGGGCCCTGGGGTGTAGATCCCTCTTTCACTCAGCAGCACAGGGCTCAAGGCTGAGCCCTCCTGTACCATCAACAGCAGAATCTGGCTTTGTATGTACAGCCCCAGCACTGCCCAGGGACAAGTGTCTGACTGAGCCATTGAGAGACCCTCCCGCAGCAAACCATGGTCAGCCTAAAGCTACTAATTAAAGCAGCCTTTGAATGAAATTCCACATATCATGGGTTGGGCCGCTTGGAGTATGGATACAATTTATTAAAATAAGCTGCCTCTTCCTTGCTTATGGTCTGAAGATACAGTAGAGAAAAACAAACAGGTTGGAAGCCCTAGAGTCAGGGACAATCTGCCTTGAAAGAAATCTAAGCTTCCTGGAGGGTAGAATATTTGGATTCCAATCAGAAGGAGACACGGAGCAACTCTGCCCAGGTGTCAACAAGTAGTGGCAGCGAGTGACACAAGAGAGTTCTGCATCATTTGCCACCCTTGCAGATGATCAGATGTCATCTACTGTGATTTTAGTTTTTAAGCGAAGAAAGGACCTGATGACACAATCTGAAGCACTGCCTCAGAGTCACAGTCTCAGGAAAGACCCTCGGCTAGCAATTTTCAAATATTTAGGTCTCAGGACTACTTCGCATTCTTAAAATCTTCGGGGATACCAAAGAACATTTGTTCATGTGGATCCTACTTATTAGTATTTACTATAGTTAAAGAATTTTTTTTAAATCAAGACTATTTACCAACATAAAGTAAGAACAAATTTCACTATGTACCAAGAAATGTTTTTATGAAAGATAATTATATTTTCCAAAATAACAGTGGAAAAATTTGATGAGAAGGCTGGCCTTGTTTCACATCACTACAAATCTCTTCATATCTGATTTAATACAAAAGAGCTGGAGTCTCACAACTGCATGTTTCCACTCAGTTTATTGCTGGATGTTGATTGGTTCAAGTACTTTATAAAAATCTAACATCACACAAACAGATATTTGGAAAGGAGAGGAACATCCTAATACCTTTTCTGAATGGTTGTTAGTGGGTATTCGGCTTTGATACTGCACCCAAAACTGACAAGTCAGAAATGTTTAAGGATGAATTCCAATGCAGAACCTAAAATTGTATCAATGTAGTTCATTTTTTTTCTCTGATTAGGACAGGATCTATAGGGTCTACAGGGTCTTACTACATAGATCAGACTTGTAGTGATCCTCCTATTTTCAGCCTCCTAAATGCTGGGATTACAGGCACGTACCACCACACCCAGTCTCAATTACCCCAATCCAGGGACAGAGCCAGCATGGCATGCCAGGATAGAACCCCAGCCACTGCCCTCTGCCTATGCAGGCACTTTAATCCACTGAGCTATCAGGCTGGCCCAGTTCATATTTCATTGCATTAAAATCCATTGGCCTGTTCCACCCTTTGAATACATCTTTCGCTCACATGTGATTTTAGACTATCATGCACACTAATCATTGAGAAAATAATGGTTCACTAACTTAATGATATGTTTTTCTATACAATAAAAATCTCAGTAGAAAAGTCTAAGTACTGAAAACACTCTCAAGCTCTCATTGATAGACCCAAGTTTTCCAAACATTTTTTTTTTTTTTTTTTTTTGCTTGAAAGCTTGAGTTTTATCAACGGCCAATAATGTCAGTTGTTTTTCTTCAAACAACTGGACAAGCTCACTCTGCATTTTCATGAAAATGCCTGCAGTATATGGTTGGAATAACATAGGCTGTCACCTATTCTTTCAAGTAAAAATGGATTCCTATAAAAAAGCTGTTTAGCTCATGACACAAAGAACTAAATGCACATAACTGCTCAAGATACTGAGGTGTATTATGATGCTACTGGGCTCTAGGCAGACTGCCCATTCTGTCACCCAGAAACACTTAAATGTCTATGGAAGAACAGAGATTGGATAGAATAAATGCTTTTTACTCTTTTAACAAGGGCATTTTCAAATGAAACTAACTTTTTCTCCCCACAAGTGTGTGGCAACAAACGACTATCAGCACAACGTGGTACTGCTGCAAGCAATTTAGCCTATTTTTACCTTTGCATTCTTGATGTGAATTCCCACTCAGTGGCAAAAGCAAATGCCACATCAGTACTACCATGAAAACTGTTTTGACTTGCAGACCTCCTGGAAAGGCCTTGATGGTCACCAAGGATCCCAGTTCCCACACTTTGAGAACTGCTATATGGACAAATTATTTCCACATGTCTCTCTATGAAATGTCATTTAGCCATATTATTGATAACAGTGACACCAGTCAGGATAAGCTAGGTTCTGGAGCTATAGCAAAGTCTTTAAATCTCAGAGTTGCAGCCAAAGATTTATTGTTACCTACTACACATTACTTTGGGTGGCATGTCCTGTTTGTTTGAGTCACACAAGGACTCGGGCTGATAGAGCAGCTTTTATGTTTAATGTTACTAATCAGTATACAGAGGGAAAGGGAAATCTCTAGAGGGTCTCACAGAGGCAGTGAGATACTCCAGCCCAGAACTGACATAAGCCAAATGGTTACAGCCTATTAGTCATATGGTGCACTCACCACAAGAAGGGAAAGGGGTGAAGTACAGTCCTAGATGTGCCTGAGAAGAGAGCCGGCAACACTTGACAGCCAGGCAGGGAGATGGACTCTAGAGACCCTGACTGCACCTTTAAGCCACTCTACCCTTAACAATGGAAGGAGAAGGGGGAGGGGGAGGGGGAGGAGGAGGAGGAGGAGGAGGAGGAGGAGGAGGAGGAGAGAGAGAAAACCAAACTTTTACTTAATGATAAATTTAAATGATTGTGCTTATTATAAGATGTCTTTTCTCTTTTTCTTTTGTTAAAATGTCTTATTTTATTAATCAATGATGATAAATTTCCACAGAAAAGCAAACCATTATCAATTTTCTTTCTTTTTTTGCCAGTACTGGGGCTTGAACTCAGGGCCTCTGCACTGAGCTATACCCCCAACTCCTTATCTTCTTTGAGACACTAACTTGCTAAGTTACCCTGGCTGGGTTCAAACTTCTAATCCTTCTGTGTCAGCCTCCCACAGTGCTGGGGTTAAGGAATGTACCACCATGCCTGGCTTTATAACAACCTTAAATTAGTTCTTCTTTATAAGTATTTTATTAAATTTAATTGATAAAAGTTTTTAAAATCAGGGAGCACTAGTTTTGGGCTTATTTTAACACTAGGCTTCAAATCAACCGAATTTTGATTATGTGCCAGGCACTATCCTAAGCTTTATCAAGCATTGTACCGGAGAGCTTCATGTACTTCATTTCACTGAAACCTATGTCATAATGTACCCTTATAAGAAGGTTAAAGCATACATCTTCCTTTACAGGAAAGACCTGGCTCGTGGCTGGGCTCCTAGGGCAGCTAAAGCGCTCAGGGTAGTGGATGTCATTTATTCTCTGCAAAAAATTACCACAAACCACACACAAGCCTGCCAGTAAGTTTCCTTCCACACTTGATCATCCTACCTTTCTCTGTCAGGAATCTTTGCCAGCATGTGGTGTTCCCTTCAGGTTAATACCAAGAAAACAAGTGGATTTTTGCCAGTCAGGCCCAGTTACTCAGCCAAGGAAGCTTTTCTGACATGAGCAGGACCTACTGGTCAAAGGCCCAGGCCTCTGAGCCAACAGCAGCTCAGTGCAAAGGGACACAGGTTTAGACAAAAGCAAGCTGTTAGGAGCTCAACACAACAGTATTTATTGCCTCCCTGAGAGAAAATGTTAGATGTACAGGAGAAATGTTCACTGTAAACAGGTGCAGAAGGATAGTATTTTAACAAAAATTAAGCCTTGGGAAAAAGAAAATGTTTCAAATAGTACTGAATGTCAAGAATATGCCTATTGTTTGAAGAAGATATCTTCATTTTTTTAACAAAAGAGAGAGGAATAGGGTAAAAAAGAGGAAAGGAAGGAAACATCCCCCAAAAAGCTTACATATTTTTGTAGCATATAATACTTAAATTATGAGTCTATTACATATTGCTTAGTCCCCTCCCACTCCTGCCCCCCAAAGAGTAACATCATTGTCCTCACTGACTAAATATCATGTTTGGAAATGACCAAGAGGCAATATGGAAATGAGAAAACCTGCCCTTATATTTGAACTCCTGAATCTTAAAAATGGTGAAAAAGGGTTTGCGAATATAAAAGCCATTTTAGAAAGATCATGAAACCAGTCAAAATAAGTGATTTTTAAAGCTCACTTAGGATACTGAGTTTGTCTGGCGATATAGTTGTACAAGCACCTGCTTGGCAAGGGCAAGGTCCTGAGTTTGATTTCTGGTTCCTCCTCCCCCAAGACTGAACAAAGCTTGAGGGATGCATTCAAATCCAACATTCATAAATCCTGGACCCTGTTTGAAAATGGCCATTCAAGCTCAGTGTCATTTAATAGGGGAACCAAAGAAACTTTAGATAGCCCTCCAAGAACAATCTCAGGAACAATCTTCAGAAGGTGGTTCCCGTGCTTACTGCCACTGATCTCTTCCGACATCTGTATTCCATGATTAAGAACTAGCCTGCCTTAAAAGACTTAGTTATCATAAAGAAGGTGGAGAACGTTTGTATCTGGCAACCAGAACACCCACCATAAATTACCACTGATAGTGGGAGCAGGAGCTCCTCCCGGCAGAAGTGTCATGGGGCCTGGCAGCAAGGGAGGCAGTTTATGTCCCCGCAAGCCTCAAGCACCCAGACAGGGTGCTTCTGGCACAAGACTGAGTCCCAGCTCACTTGAAATTAGGAGCCGGGCATGACCTGGGAAGGTTCTGCTCCCTCCCTGGTTCTCCCCTGTCTCTTCCTGGTCCCCGTGATGGCAGCAGCTTTCCTTTCACCGCGCCCTTCATGCCGGGGAGTCAGAGATTATGGACTGACACCTCAAAACCATGAGCTCAAGTAAATCTGTCCTCCTTTAAACTGCAGGCAGCAGGTATTGTGTGTCATGAGCATGTGCCTAGGGCACACAGGCACTGGGGGAGCTCTCTAAGACAGGAGGGTGGCAACGGGAAGGGCTCTTATTAAAACCTCTGCTGACTCACGAGCATATCTGGTAGTGGCCAAATGCCTGCATTCTACAGGCACCTAGAATGAGCTAGCTGGGCCAGCACATGCAAAAGTCCTCTGGCCTACAGAAGGGGAAAGAGGCTCCAGACATCTGCAACGAGCTACTCGTTGGAGTCAGCTCAGAAAAGAGTGTATAATTAATTTCTAAACACTGACAACATGCACAGGCCCAGGATCAATTCTACGAACCTCACTGTAAAATTACCCTTTTCCTAGATGCTTCCTCCAGTGATGCTAAGCATATAAAAAAAGCACCCAAAGGCATGTTCTTCAACCTTTAAAACTAGCTTACCTACGAAGACAGCTGAGATGAGTCTTGTGACGTCAAGCAATGACAGCTCCCTTAGCTCTGCTGGCTCACTGAACAGGTGACATACACACAGGAACACCCCAGCAAGTAGAGGGGACTCACCGACTTCTAGTGTAGCAACATCTTTTGAGGATGGGACTTTGGGAGTCAAGGACAGCTACTCCTGCTTAATGAACACCGATGATTCCGACAGCATCCCTAATTCTCATTAAGTAAAAGAGGAGCCTATAAAAAGACAATGAGCTATAAAAGGCTTACTAACCCTAACATCAAAGGCATGGCAGGGCAGGGCCAGAGTAGTGCACATGTCTAATCTAAGAATGAATCACAGGACTTTCCTTGGCGAACTCTAGCTCCAATTCACTCCCACACTCCACGGCCTTGAAAAACTAACATAAACTCACTATGAATTAATTTTTTTAAATTGAAGAAAAAAGAATGTTCCACCTTTCTCTGTTACAGAAGTGTATGGTATGACTACCTGGATGAAAGGGCTACTCAGAAAGAAAATAAAATGCAAAATGAACCCTAGTGTGATAGCTGGGATGCTGCAGATAATCAGTCTGTAAGTTCTGACTATATGGATAAAAAAGGCTTCTTCCGTATGACAGGGGAGATCCTTCCAGCATCCGCATCACAAACGATTTTTCAGTGTTTCCAGGAGGTTGTAAAGAGTGTATGGTG
Organism: Octodon degus; assembly: GCF_000260255.1. Classification (NCBI taxonomy): domain Eukaryota; kingdom Metazoa; phylum Chordata; class Mammalia; order Rodentia; family Octodontidae; genus Octodon; species Octodon degus. The sequence goes on from NW_004524641.1 coordinate 11,580,131, forward strand.
TAGAGTAAAGGAACCACAACCTGTGGACACCTAGAAGTCACCTGCCATGCTAAAGGCAGTCTTGACAGGGACTATCCACTTCTGAGAATCTGATGATAAACACCATATTAAGGCCTTGCAGCCATAAAACTCAGGAAAGACAGCTTTGTGCTGGTCAAAAGGGCCACTGCTGTTGGGTGGTGGAGTGCACTTGGTGAAAGGGGAACTCGGGTTCTAGGCCACGGACTCCTAAGTGCTTCTCAGCAACTACTTGCGTTTGTAGTGAAAATTTAGCAGTGAAAAAAAAAATTCTTGTTTGGGGCTGGGGAGATAGCTCAGTAGAGTAAGTGCTTGCCTGGCAAATACAAGGTTCTGAGCTCAATCCCCAGTACTGGAAAAAAAAAAAAATTCTGTTTTTACTTATAATTTAGCAGATCACTGGTCTAACCAAAGATGATACAGTACTGTTTTCTATTCATCCTAAGCTGCAATCCCATTTGCAAAGGAACTGATCCATTTAAACTTGGTGATACACCATAAAGATAAATGTGCTCTTCTTTGTATGGGATGAGTACACCTTCTTCAATGGGTATGTTGAAATTCACATGCCCACAGCAATAGTGTTAGGAGATGGGGGCTCCTGGAAGGAGAACTCTTGAGTTGAATCCGTGGCCTTATCAAGGAGTCCCAGAGAGTCGTGTTGTTCTTTCCACTGTGTGAGGGTACAGGGAGAAAGGGCCATTGATGAGAAAGTGGGCTCGCACCATGCGTGGAATCCGTCGGCACCCTGACTTTGCACTGCTCCCCTTTCAGAGCTGTGAGGAACAGACTTCTATTGTTTCTAAGCTACCCAGTCTCCGGCATCTGTGACAGCAGGCCAAATGGACTAAGATGTGGCTCTTTACTCCAAGTCCAGTGAAAAGGGAGAGGCAGGTCTCCACACCATTAGCATACAATAGGCAACTGCAGGGAAACTGGTAGACTAAATATAGAAAGAGTAGTCAAAAGCCTTGAGAGCACAAAATAAGGCTTCAAAGAGGTTACCTTTGGGCTAGATTTTGAGTGAGAAGGACAAAACGGGGTACATTCTAGTCATAGACAGGCTCTTGGTAAAAACAAAGGTGAGTAAGGAAAAACTGGATGTGTTTGAATAAAGGTGAGAAGATGGTTGCAGCTGGAGTTTATGAGTATGTTAGGTGTGTAAGGCAGAGTGGGGAGGAAGGTCTGTTGTGCTGTTTGCAACTCTCCAATGGCTTGGGCTTCATCTTGAAGGTTTTAGAAACTTAGGCAGCAGGAAGATGAGAACAACTGTTTAGCACAAGGAACATTTAGGAGGCTGTTTTGTCAGGGCAGGTCAATGAAGAGAGGATGTCAGCAATATTAGAGAGGTGAGACCAGGAGAAAAGGAGCAGGAACAAGGCAAGGAAGAGTTCAAGGAAAAGCTTCCTTTCTTCCACAGTTACTAATTAGAGGAGGACAAGAGTAGGAGGCCATGTCTTCAGTTGGGAATATTTTGCATGTCAGGCTACGTTCTCAATCACAAAATAAGGATAAATAAAAAATAAACTAATTGGAATTGGAGTTGTGGTGAGGATTAAATAACAAATAAAAAACACTAGCACTATTTGTGACTAGAAATGTACAAGGGTGGATCCAAAGGAAATCTGAGCCAAAGAAACACAATGAGACAGTCTTGCAGGACTTATTCAAATGGATGAGAATCTTGAGAAAATGGCGTGATGGCAGAGCTAAGCAATACATAACCGAAGCACTGAGTGTGCCAGAGGATGGTAGGGTGGATGCCAGAAGGAGCAGATTTAGCACTCAGGAGCTCGTGAATACTCTCAGCAACAGCAATTACAGTGGAGGAAGCAAGAACACAGTTCACTTCAGAATGTTACATTTCTGAGACATATTTTGACAGTAGATAACCCTTTAATTGGGAAATTCACTCTACAGGGATGAAACACTGAGACTTTTCTCTCTCCCAGGAACTACAAATAAAATTTTTCTTCTCATTTAATCTGGGCAGCAAAGGGACTTGGGAACCAAACAGAGAGCAAATTACTACCACTGGGAATCACTGCTGTATTTTTCTCATGAAGGAAAGAACACTGGGTTGTTTGGGAAGAATGAAGGGGCAGTAGGAACAAAATACAAAATGGCATGAGCAAAGGACTTCCTTTAGTAATGAGGAGAGTTGTACCTAGTGCTGCTAGGCAGATGGAGGTGAGTGCCCTGGAGCCTTCACCCACCTGCCAAGGGTCATTAACAACGTGTTTATGAGCACTTTACGACATAGCCGCTCTTACCTTCCTTTTGATATCAGTGAACTGGGAAAACATTAAAGACCAATAAAATGACAGCTCCAGGATGTAATAGTAGTGAAGGTCAGTGGTGAGAGGCTGCAGATTTAAGAAAAAAGAACAATTAATGGTTAATAAAAAAAACCCAATTTATGCCAAATATCTCAAACTCAGTGCTGGGAAAGTAACAAATATTCTGCTGTGCAAATGTAGCTCCTGCCGCATTCTCTGTAAGGATAATGGAGCTTTCAGGGATGCTTCTGACCACAGCTTTGTGACATTCTTCTCATGTCATTTCAAACCCACAAAGAATTAATCAGCATGAACACTGGGGATCCAATTCATTATCCAGTCTAACAGCAGCATTTCTGGTTCTTTGACATGAGTGTCTTCAAAGTTCCTCAGCCAACCTGAAAAAATTTCTACTGCATACACAATAAGTATAACCTTGACAACTGCCGAAAATACAGGGACAAGGAAGGCGGTAATAAAACTGGAGCACTATCTGGGTCACTGAGGCATGAATCAGAAAGCCTTAATTACTCTAAATTATTTATTAAAAGATGACAGGGACACAAAAGCTGCTGAGACATAGCAAACTAGGCATCCAGCCAGTAAACTCAGGATCAAGGCCCTGTTCTACAGCTCTGAAGGTACAAAACTGGCCCTTAGTTTACTTGTATGTAAAGCGCGGGTGATACCTGCTCTAACTCCCTAGTAGTTCAGAGAGATGAGACTACTTTCCATATCAATGCATAAAAACAAAACAGCACAGGAACAGGTAAAGCAAATACAGTATTTGTACACCACAGAGTACTATTCTGCCATAAAGAAGGATAAACTTGAGTCCTTTGTAGAAACATGGATGCATCTTGAAACCATACTGTTAAGTGAAATAATTCAGACACATGGTTTCTCTTATACAAGGAATTCCAAAGAGAAACAGAGAAATAAATAAGAGACAGATGATAAGAAATAAGATAGATCATTTACAAAAGGGAAGGGGAGGGCTGCGGAGATAGCTCAGTAGAATAAGGCTTTGCCTGGCAAACACAAGGTTCTGAGTTCAATCCCTAGTTCTGGAACAAAAGAGGGGGTGCGGGAAGGAGGCGCAAAGAACAAAGATGTGCTCTGCACACCTCTGGGCACCAATTCCCCTCAAGCAATGGGCCCAGCATGGGCCGCAAACAGATATTAATAAAAAAGATTTTTTAAAAACCAAAATAGCTTTTAAATATTTTTCATGAGTTGTTTTGAACTGCTGTATTACATTAGAACAAAAGGTCTTACTTTACCAGAATGAATAAAAAACCTTCAAGGGTCTCCATACAAACATGCCCACACCTCTGTGCATGTGGCGTATTATAAACAGTAAATGCAACCGACGATACGTTATGATGCTAATGGAAATATCATGAATACAAAGCTGGCACTCACTACCTACCTACTCTAAGCACAAGTACTAAGGAAGACTACTGTTCCACCCAGATTTTTTACAAAAGGTTACAAGAGGAGGTAGGATATTCCAGCCAGCAGTCATAAGCTCTATGTGACAATGAACATTACTGTGATCTGACCAAAACTTGTACGTGGAAGCCTGATGTCCAATGTGATGGAATTTGGAGATGAGGTCTTTAGGAAGCAATCAGGTCTTGGGAGTGGAGAGCTCAGGTGTGGGGCTTATTTCTTCTTGGGGCAGGCTGTGCTAAAATTCTGGACCAGTCAGTGTTTTCATCCATCTCAGCATCACCTGAAGAGAAGATATTCCCCTTTGCACTGCCCTTTTCCAACTGGAAGGCATTAGTAATGAAGGACAGGTATTCAAGGGCAGATGCTCGCAATGATGAAGTCCCGGACAGAGAGCCCTGGCTTCAACACCCTTTGAGCAAAGGTCAGGTTGAACTTCTCTTACTGCCAGCATTATAACCTGGGAAAATGCCCCAGAGGAGTTACGGAGACAAGTTAGAGCACATCCACACACTGCAGTTTGCAGGAGTGCACCTCATTATAATTAGCACATCCACGACTGCTCAGCAATTGACAAAGCTTGCTCAGATCTTCTTTGATTCTCATACGAACTCTATGAAATTAGTACTTTCATTCTAGATCTAGATTATACAGTGGACAGGAAATTGCTGTTAGTGAATTCAGCTAGGAAGGCCTATGGCAACCCATTAGGCCTTCTCCTGCCCAGCTATGCTCTTTGCAACAGGCTGCACAAGGGTCAACAGAGTGCAACATGTAAATAAAATTATGTAGGTAACAAATACAATATCCACGCTCATACAAAAGGAGCAGGGTGTCCCTAATGAAACCAAAGCAGACTACTACTTTTTTAATTTAAAATCTGTTCAGTTACTTATGTGTATTACATGCAAAGGACACAATAAAAATGTTTCCTGAGCCCACTCAACCTTTGAACAAGCTTTTAAGGCGTGAAATTGATTCTGAATTGCAATCCACTATATGTATTTACGTGGACACGCAGAGTGGTATAACTACATACACTGTAATTGCGTGCTGTCACCATGACTCCTCTATGCACAGAGCAAGCCATTAATTTTTTATTAATATGCGGCATTTGTCAATGGTGACCACTGTTCTCACAAGAGACCACCAAGTTGTCTCAGATTTTGGTGACGTCATGCTTAATTACTCAGCATTAAGTGATGATAACTTATGAGTAAAAGATAAGCTTAAATCCTCACATATTGTATCTTTTCTTCGAAACTAATGGTATTTCCTATTTTTCAACATAACTGTATCTGCAAGACCTCTAGACCTCCCTGCTTAATCTGCAGTACTGCCTGTGAAACAGTCCACATTATACTTTGGTCCACGGCCTTAGCAATTTCTCAGCTCCAACTGTAAATATTAAAGTTATCTGGACTATATTACATTTAAGAAGAACAACAGAGATTACATTTCACATGGCGTCCGTCTCTGTGTCTTTCATGTTGCAGAATTCAGCTCATAAATGCAGTGCCTTATAGTGAACAGCTGCCACGCCTACACTCAAGTGAAAGTTTCTGGAAGCTTTTAATGTCCTTTATAAGCAGGAATTAAGAGGTAGATGGACTGTACTACTCAGTCTACCATTACAGAATTCAAAGAGAGCCTTAAATGATAATGTTCCAAGTATTTACAGGCATAAAACAGCAGTGGGGCCTGAGAATTACAACTGAGTAAGATAAATGATTGGTTTCAACCTCACTTCAGTCCTCATAAGACACCCCCAGAATACTCTGTTGTTCCCAACCATGTCAGGCTGCTTATTTACATTTTTTCCTAATCTGAATAAATTACTTGAGAAGGATGGAAATGCAAACTAGGGTTCCATTTCAATGTGTCCTCAGCCTTGAACTTGCCCGGGAGTATCCAAGGCCAGTCCCTGTTCCAGGTACAACTCTGAAATAGAGAAGATAGGAGGCATGCTGCTCCCGGAAGTACCCAGCAGAAAGCCCAAATGCCCCTAAGAAGGTAACCCCATAGGATTCCAAACTCAAAATATCCAAATTCATTATCCTAATGTGTCTTTTTCATTTTATCACCCGAATACCTAGTTGTGCTTGCCTCTCTTTATATCATAACCCAGCTGAACTAGACTCTCACAGCTAGAAATCTAAGGAAAGCCCAGCTCTGATCCATATGTGTATTCATGTATAGGTGCAAAGGCAAGACTATGGGCAAGGATCTAAATCCTCCCTGTTCTGGGATATGACTTCATCTCATTTTCAGTGGCTCCAGCCCTGTGGTTCTTTTCTGCACGGAAGGAAATGAGGCATGATTTACATATTTAGAGATTGTTCCTAAGCTACACATGAACCAAGCCCAGAAGGCCTGCTCCAGCTCCACCCCTGAGCTCTCCCAGGAAGTAAAAGTAGGTCGGCTGCTGTACAGGAATCGCACACCTGTGCAAATGATTACACCCTATTCTCCAGCAAATGTGCTCTCCAAGTTTATTTTCTCTACTAAGACAATCACACTTTGATTTTTGAATTTCACTAAAAATACATCAACTATTTTCCCCACTAGGTTACATCCAGAAAGGGCAAGTGGCTGTCACAACCTGTTGGGTCCTCCTTGAAACCACGAACTGGATGTAAGAAAGCTACCCTATGTTGTAAAAACCCAGAAGGGAAGGATTTCTCACCTGATAGGGGTAGTTGTACCAGCAGTGCCTCGTATTCCATAACCAGGGTGTCTGAAAAAAAGCACAAAGAATGCTTTTTACGTGTTCTAGAACATTTATGAGATGACAAGAGATGCTTATCTCAGACTCTCAGGACTTGCATAATTTATCTGTGTGAGACTTGAAGGACTGAAACAAGTAGATATAGGACACTAAGGCAACTAGTATCTCACCAAGCAATATTATAAATGCTAACCTTCTAAGCACCTTGGACTCAATGCTTCCAAAGGAGCATCACCCAGTGCCGAGGCTCAGAAGATGCACTTCTGATTTCACCAGCACAGCTCAGAATAACCTTCAACAACACACCCCTCCTGTGGTCAAGGGCTTTTATGACAAAACAATCATTTCTAATTTAGTGGCAATTACTCGCCTCCCACAATTGTATAATTAGAACATCTAAGTGTATGCCACAGAGATCTCAAACATTTGTTATAACCAGACATGGCTTGGTATGAATTTAAACTGACAGCTGGACCATCCAGTAACAAAAGTATAAGCTGTCTCATATTTTCATATTAATTTTCTCATCCTTTTACATTCTTCTTTGAGAGCCACCAGCACTTTCTGATATGCACATATACTTACTATATATCTGGATATTTCTTTTATGTAATCTTCTAACAGCCTCATCAGCCTTGTACCACAGGAATTAGGATGAACAGTTTAAAGGAGTTTTACATCGGTTGAGTCCTCCCTATGTCTGATATACTTTCAAAGGATTAACTCATTTCATTTTTATAATAAATAGAAGCATTCATCTTAGTACGTAGGTAGATGAAGCACACTGGTCTGTAAATAACTTTCTAGGTTACACAGTGCAGCAATGCTCCAACTGCAAATCCAACTCAGACTGTCAGGTCCCCAGCCACTGTACGCCGCATCGCGGAGTCTGCTACAGCTGGGTCATACCTTCATGGACAGAGCCAGACAGAAGGAAAAAGCCAGCCAATGTCTTAAACCTAAAAATGTTCAGGGATATCCACATTTTCCTTTCCCTCGAGCAGTATCCATTTTTCTCCCCCCTTTTTCGAAATCTTCTTTTTCTGCTCCAGGCCTGAGTTTTGCCACTTGCTGTCTGTCCTACCCTATCTGTACCGTGCAATCTTGCTGCTCTTAGCTTTCTGAGTTTCTGAATTTTCTGTCTGTCTGTCTGTCTGTCTGTCTGTCTGTCTGTCTGTCTCCTCCGCTTCACTCATCTGTACCACACATGTTCATTACTGACATCACAGAGAGAACACAAGGGTCCAGTAAGATAGGACATGTGATGATACTTTGGAAACCTGAGAAGTTTAATATGGTATAGTAGTTTTGTAGCTACATAAACCATACAAACCCATTGAAGAAGACACAGAAAATAAAATAAAATAATTTAAATCAAAAAAGAATTAAATTCTCAGTAACATCAGTATTTTGATGTATACCTATTTTGGGCCTTTTACATATATAACATAGGCATAAATGTTGGCCTGCCTGCCTATTTATCTCTCTATCAATCAACCATCTATCTGTCTTCTAGTGATACTGAGGATTGAGTCCAGAGTCTTTGCACTGAGCTATATCTCCAGTCCCCCATTTAGTTTCCTTATTTATTAGCATATATTTGCATACAAAATAATTACATTTGTCTTGTGGAACTGGAACTTATATATAGCACATCTTAAATCTTTTTTACTTTTTCTTTACCTTCTCACTCACCTTAAAAGTTTTTAAGGCATGGATGTTACTAAATGGCCCATGCTGGGCTCAAACATGTGATCCTCCTGCCTCAGCAGAGTGCTGGGATTACAGATATTAGATTTATTTTTAAATATAGATATATGCCTATTTTTACACTGTGTGCACAGCATATCAACACTTATTTTAAAGTATTAAAAACTGTTAGTATACATCTTTCTCTCTGATAGAGTTATCTCCACCACTAACTATAAGCCCCTAAGGGAAACGTATTTTCATGCACATTTATCCCCCCGTATTAATGCTCAGGTTAACAGTTCAGCATTCATGTCCTGACTGCTAATGAAAGGAGATGACAGAATTAAAGATGACACCTAGAACAATCCCAGCACTACTTTTCTAATGCATCAGTCTTGAGCCAACAGGAGCCTGAGCGTGCTTGTCACTAAAGATGCAGCAGGAATCTCCACTGTGGTCATCCCTTCCGGTCACAGGCAGCACATCCAAGGTACGACTCCCAAAGACCCAGAAACATCCATAATTCAGAGCTTCCTTTCCCCTGTGAGCTTCCTGGCTTCTGGCTTTCTTCTAAAATCCAAGCTTCACGGTGAGCACATCTAGTGCTCACCAGCTAGACCTAAGGCCTCTGTGGGCCTGCTGCCTGAGCAGCCTGAACCAACAGTCTCGCACTAGGTTCCTGCCCCGTGAAGCAAGGCAAGTCTTGGCACTGTGAATCTGGTAGAGCTACCAGGGCCCCAGCTTAGATCAAAAGCTTGTTTGCCAAACATTTTAATGGTAGTTGCTTTACATATGTGCCGATGCATACCCCTCTCTCTGGCAATGCCAGGCATTCATACAAACTTCTTTATACACCATACGTTTTTCTAGATCTCATGTCCTCCAATCCTTGTGAGATAGGTACAGTAATATCCTTCCTAATTTATAGATCAGAATACAGAAGTCTGTGAAAGGGTGATTCTCCAGATTTGTTATCAGATTCAGTATCTCTCTAATTTGAAAATTCAAAATTTAAAGTGCTCCAAAATCCAAAACTTGTGGAGTATGCCTACAATCCTAGCACTCAGAGGCTGAACCAGGAGGATCACTGTGAGTTCAACGCCAGCCTACACTACATATGAGACCCCATCTTTAAAAAAAAAAAAAAAAAGCTAAAACTTAAAAAGTTTTAAAAAACTTTCAGCCAATAAAATCTATAAAAATATTCTATTTTTTTTAAAAAAAGCTGAAATACTTCTGGTTACATCTTGGATAAGGGATATTCAATATTCAACATGTAGTTCAACACTGATAGATGAATCTTCAACTTATACAGTAACACAGTACGTATAACTGCTTGAATCTGAATTGATCCCATGAAGTTCATTTATCAATTTTTTTCATTGATTAAAACTTTTCCTGGGCCGGCCAAAGAGCTCAGCAGATTAAAGTGCCTGCAAGCAGGCCCAGGGGTTTGGAGTTCAATCCCTGGGCCTGCTGTGCCAGCCTCGCCCCGGGGTGCACTGAGACGCAGATTGAGACTGGGTGTGGTGGCACATGCCTGTATGCCCAGCTCTTGGGAGACTGTAAGCAGGAGGATCACTACCAGTCTGATCTAGTAGTGAGACCCTGTAGACCCTTCCCTAAAGTACAAAAAAATTTTTTTTTCCTTTTCTTGAGAGATTGTTTGGAGGTTGGAGGCTGTAGCAGTGGAGAGCAGCTACTCTGTACCTCTGACCTAGGAACAGTCCTCCTCTGTAAGGGGTAGTTGTCCTCTTCAACCAAGAATTTTCCTTTTCTCTATCTCTTTAGAATCATTTTTAATTTTCTTGACCTCAAAATCTATATATTCCATTATACCAATTAAAAGACAATCAACGAATTAAGAACATAAAGTGTTGAAATATTCTGACACTACACAATAGTGGTGATGATTACAAACACATTGAAAACTCTCCCTTTAGAAGGGTGGATATAGCATTCCCATAAATGATAATAAAATCTCTGTACTTAAAAAAGTGTTTGGTGGTTCAAGCACATTTTCCAGACAGAATGCATTCACACAGGGCATGGCAATGTAAAGAAATGCTATGGTAGGGGTCAGGGAGATAGCTCAGTAGAATAAGCGCTTGCCTGGTAAGCGCAAGGGCCTGAGTTCAATCCCCAGGACTGCCAAAAAAAGAAAAAAGAAAAAAGAAAAAAGAAATGTTAATGGAATTTGGAAAATCTAAAAATCCAAAGAATCTCAATTTCTTTTTTTGATAACTTATGAGATATTTGCTTCTATAGACTTGTATAATGTTATATAGCACTTTACATATATATATATATA
>NW_004524641.1:11590713-11619636 GCF_000260255.1 Octodon degus
TTGCAACTTATAACTAGCTATCAGATGCTTTAAAAGATTTACAAAGAACAACTCAGCCCAGAGCTTATCACCATGTTAAGATACAGGCTGTGATTTGATATCTCTGGCCCAGGAGGAGGAATAATGTTTCTAAGACCTCCTCAGGACGCCAACCCCACGAGGCAGGGGCCCATGTTTTGCCAGCAACAAGGTGTCAGGGGAAAGTAAGATGGGCAGTTCTGTCTTTCTTACACTTGCCATATGCAAGGTACCTTGGTAAACATTTTATGATATTTCACAACTCAGTGTAAATGAATTATTTCTAATCTTTACAGTAACCACTGGAGGCAGATTAACCATTGCTAGTAAAATAACAGCTAGAGACAATGCTTCTCCTCCAAACCTCCCTACATGGTATAATTTTACACCTACTCACTGCTAGAAGGGATGTGTGCAGAATTTACACGTGACACTTTGGAATGCTGCCTCTAAGTAACTGTGAGGAAATTAATCTCATTCCTTCTACTTTTAGCTCTGAGACGGAAGCTTCTGTTGAGTTTGATGTCAGGGCTCCCCTATTCGCCCTGGTCTTCTTACTTCTGGATTGTGTGTATAAGACAAATACATTCCTATCATTTCATGCATATTTATGCTAATAAAGATATTAGCACAGCACAGCCTACATTCTAATATATACATCAAGGTAAGTATCAGTTGTTTTATAGGCATAGAAACAGTCTCATATAAGTAATATATTGCAAGGTACCCAGGTGGCGATTAGCGAAGGTGGGATTCAGATGCAGGTCATCCAGGATCTGGCATTATTACCTTCCCTTGGGTGCTCTGGGCGTACACAGAATGAGTAATGAAAGAAAAATGTCATGGGCATTTGAAATTGATTGCCCCTTTCTAGCTAATGAGTTATTACCTAAAAACATGGAGTACTAGGTTAAGAAAGGACCTCAAGATCCAGCTGAATCTACAGAACAATCTGCACAATTCACATGTCCAAATGGGTAACCAGATCTCTTACTATGAAAGAGATCCCTATTGTCAATTACTAACAAGATCCTTCATGTTTACTTTCTGCATTGTTTTCTTGGTTAATATTCTGTCAGTTTTATCTCTTTTTGTATATGCGATGAACTGAACCATATTCCCTCTAACTTCATATGTTCATAGGGCCTCTAACAGCACTGTTTTTGACAGTGCATGGGAAGGTAGTTAAGGTTAAGTATGGTCAAAACAGTGGGCCTCTAAACTGATAGGGATGGTGGCTCTCTAAGAAGAGGACAATGCTTTTCTCCCTCTATATGTATGCTACGAGGAAGACCATGGGAGGACTGTATTGCTATCTTCCTGGGTCCCCTCCATATAGCAGGAAAAGGTACGCTCATCAAACACTAATCCTGATCACACCTTGATCTGGAATTTCCAGCCTCTCGCATGGTAAAAATGACTTTCTGTTGTTTTGCCTAGCTAGTTGGTGGCATTTTATTATGACAGCCTGAGCTGACTAACAGCTTTCTAAGCAAGTCTTCATAAATGGTGTTCAACAGCTATTAAATTACACATTAACTAATTTTAATTTAAGATGACTTATAAAATATTTGAGCAAGACTAAGACAGCCACATCATAGCAGATAAGAAATTACCTCAAACACTCTGAATCTCAACCACAATTTGCAAGGGGGCTTTTCATTCTATTATGTGCATCTGCCCCAGACATATGACTTGTGACACAACTCTGTAGCAAGCACATCCATCAATGCCACAGTCTCAGGGGAAGCATCCGTGGCTCCTCTTACCCTGAGCAAACCCAACCCCAGCTGTGGGATGGAGGCCAGAGTGCTGCTGGAGGTCACCTTATAGCCTTCATTTGCATGTATAACCTAAGAGCTATTTACTCCTTGATTTTTTTTCCACCAAGAAAGTACAGAAATCTCTTTAAGTGTCAGCAAATCTGTTGTTATCAGATTTCTTTTATCAGCTGTACTATTAGAAATGTCATCATAAACAGAGCTCACATAAATAGATCGGGTCTGATCATTTTATTTCACCATTTGGAGTAATAATGTCAGTGCCAACCTAAAATAAGACTGGGTTTTGCCAGCAAATTAAGTTAAATGGCTAAATAGAGATAGAGACACATCATATACAGATACATCATATATGTTATTTTTATCAAGGCTCAGTAGGTACCAGTGGCTGAATAAATAGCATTTCCTTTGAATTTATAATTACTTTAACAAAAAAATAAATAAATAAACAATCAGGGCTAGCCAGATAGCTCAGTGGATTAAAGCACATGCTTAGGCAGATGCAGGGACCAGGGTTTGATCCCTGGTATGCCCTACTGGCCCTGCCCCTGGGGTGTGCTGAGACAGCTATTGAGATGGGGAGTGGTGTCCTATGCCTGTAAGCCCAGAGCTTGGGAGGCTGAACAGAAGGACCATTATGAGTCTGATCTGTGTTGTGAGACCCTGTAGACCCTGTATTAAATACATTTTAAAAAATTAATCATATCAGTTATTGCAGTTATTTTTTTTAATCAGAGATATGAAAAGTGTGTGGTTTTTACCTGAAGTCAGCACTCTAGAGCCAAAATTTCATTTTTTGCTATTTCCATCAAAATTCCCTCCTGGCTTTCACAAAGGTCAGCTGATACAAATAACAGTCAAAGAGACAATCTAAGAGACATGCTCTCTTCTACCTAGGCTAAATCTCAAATGCATGGATCCTTGGATGATACATGAAAATACCAGAAAGGGAGCTCTTGAATCAGGTTAATATCTACATTAATAATTCTCTATAAAACTGTAAATCCTCTTAGGAAACTACTTTCACTAAAACTATTCTGAAACATTTCACTGAGGTATATTTAACACTTTATGCCTTCTTATCTTGAGGATTTATTGGAAGAAATAGGCTTAAAAAATATTTCCATGTGTGTAGTGTTACACTGGAAATGTTACCAGTTTGTCCAGCCTGAATTCCTTGTATAAGGTCTACATGATACTGTTTTCCTTGAAGATATAGTGCAAGGGAGAGAAACACTTCTTTTCTGGGAATGCTCAGCACATTTCCTCTTGCCACATGAGAATGGGGAGACCCCACCAGTACCTCTGCACCTTAATTTTGGGGAAATTAACATTGAACCATAAAGCTCAAACACAGCACCTAGATTCCCTCTCACCTTCTATGATGATTTCTCCTTTTGTGTGTAATTTTAATTTTACCATCTTTATAGCCATAATTCTATATAAACATTGCAAGGCCCTGCAGGAAACATTCAACTGTGTCATTTAAATCAGTTAATATAAATAAAATCAATTCAGGAAGATAATCTATAGTCCAAAATTAATACACACTAAAAAGTAACCTAGAATGCAAAGATATATTTCACATTTTATAAGTTGTAAAACTGTATAAATAAATGGTGCTTATTTGTCTCTCAGCTTGATGCTGCTGGTCAGTGGTGAGCAGCCTTCAATGTTCCTGAATGCAAGAGTGTCCCTCCCCTTCCAGGCCAGCAGATGCAAATTTACAAAGTAGATGGGCACCCGCCCCCAGAGGCCTGTGACATCTGCATTAGCTTTGAAAGCTCTTGTGATGTGAAAATGTAACTTGGGCTTGACCCCAGGGCACCTAATAAAGAAGCAGCCTTTCATATTGATCAGGCTTTCAAAAGAATGCTGTCTTCGAGACCTGGTCTAGCATGTGCCTTCAGCACATTCTGGAATCAATTCAGAGAGTAATTTGGAGATCTGCCAAGCTTATGTAAGTAGGAGGAGATCCTCAGAGAGACCCTGAGGTCACAGGACTTCTGTGAGGTTTTAATCATAGAAACAAAGAAGGAAACTGAGTGGCACTTTCAGGTCTTTTGAAACCTTTGGCCAGTGGTCCTTAACTTATCCTGCCTCTCCTCAGTTGAAAAGCTCCATACAGGTTTAAGGTCCCAGTGGCACAGGGCTGTGGCTCCCCAGAGGACAAACAAGGAGCTGGAAAAGCCTGTTCCCCTGTCCATGCTGATGCAGGCTCCTAGGAAGACAAATTAATCAGCCCCATGTTTCAAAGAGTAAGCAGGAATAAAGAAACCAGATGAAGAAAAGAGAAGAATATGGAAGAGAATGAGGTGGACAGGCCCAGAGGGCAGCGGGATGCTGAGAATATCAACATAAGTGCAGAGGTATGTGCAGGCCACCGAGGGAGGGGGCCATGAGGAAGCACAAAATGAGTCAAAGGGCAATTTAAGAAGATAATTTACCACATGTGACAAAGGACTCATAACATGAACAACTAATTAAAATATTTAAATACCAAATGAGGAAAATGGACATTAGATACAAACAAGGCTGACAGGCTCCAGTGAGTATAAACTGCTAAATTATGGCCCTGATTCAATGCGGCTGAATCCCAAAAGCAGCAGCTTATCTCCCAAGGACTGCACTTCCTCTTCCCCACCTCAGTCCTAAATAGTCCTAAATACAACTTCCTTTTACCTTTGTGTACCTTGGGGGTACACAAGGGAGCCCCCAATCAGCTCCTTATGTGTCGCTGTGCCTGCCCCTCAAACTCTGCCCCAAGCAAAGGACCATAAAATCTCAGCCCCCTTTGTCTCAGGTCAGAGCCTCAACACTCCCTGCCTTCCTCTCCACATCCTTAGAGTCAATTAAGGCCTCCTCCTCTGTTTTACTTCTGCTTCTCTGCCAGGCTGGAAAAACCTAACAAAGGCAACATGTTAAACAAAAATGTACATGACCAATATATGCTCTAAAGTGTAAAAATTACAGATTAAACCTAGACAGTTTTTTCTTTCTTTTTATTGCACTGTCTAGCAAATATTTTTAAAGGTTAGTACCCAAGAGTCATCAGTGTTCACAAAAATCAACGCTCTGCAAGCAAAACAGCCTTTCCAATCTGGTAATATATCAGGAATCTATAAAGTGTGTGCGCCCTTGACCCAGCATCCACTATACAAAGTAACTAGGTCCATGTGTAAAGGCATTGGTATATGCATGTCCATTATAATGCTCATCCTAGTGATGAAAAATTGAAACAAATCCAATTGTCCAATATATGAAGTTGATATTAGTTTTTGATGCTCTGAAAGCAAATGCTTGAATACTTGGATATAGACTGTTTCAAAGCAAGAGATATAAATGAGAGAGAAAATCTAATATGGTGTGCAGAAATGATCTGGTTACTGCTACAGGCAACTGCACCTCAATCCAGAGGGCAGGTCCTGCAGGTCATGTAGCCTGTGCCGCCTGACACTCCCAACCCAGGACAGAGGTGCTGGGCCATTTGTCCACCAACTCCCACTCACTGCTGACTGACAGCTGCCGTATCAATTCCCCCATAGTTCTTGGCTGCCCTTTCCGGTGTCCAGGGGAATTCCAGACATCTGGAGATAGCGGTCCTGAGATGGTACAGCTTATATGTCATGTGGGACACTGACAAGATGCATGGAACTGTCCACTACAGATGCACTAAAATCAGATGGGCTAAGGTGTAGTAATAAGCATATTTTAAATTAAAATAAGACTATAAGCAAAGGTATACAGTGCAGCTTATGTTTAAAATATACAATGTTAGCTGGCCATGGTGGCACACACCTGTAACCACAGCACTTAGGTGGCTGGGGCAGGAGAATCACTGAGAGTTCCAGATCAGCCTAAACTACATAGTGACATCCTGTCTTGGAAAGTAAAATATACAGTGCTGCAGTTGGGTCCTTTGAATGACCCCAGAAGCTCAGGAGTTAGAAGCATGATCCCCAGAACACCACTGTTTAGAGCCAAGGTCTAAGATGTGATTGATAGGGGCTCTAACCTCAGCAAATGATCAGTCCATTGATGGTTTCATAGCTGAATGGGCTACTAGGAGGTGAGGCTGGGCTGGTGGAGGGAAATCGCAGGGATGGGTCTTCCAAGGGTGTACCTCATTCCCCACCTAGCCCTGCTGCTTCCTGGTTGCCACATGCTGAACAGCTGTGCTCCACCTCCCCTCTGCCATGAGGTGTGGCCCAAAGTGACGGGCCAAGGGGAAAGCTAAGGTGCCACACAACCATGGACTGTGACCTCCGCAATCAAGATCACAGAAAATCTGTCCTCCTTTTGTTGTTTATGTCAGGTCTCTTGCTACAATGAAGGAAGACTGAATAACATGTATGGCATAGTTTCCATTTATAGCTATCCCCCAGTACCCATGGGATTGGCTTCAGCAGTCCCACATTAGTAGTAGATGCACCAGACCCTTTTAATAAATGAAGGTAGTGTTTGCATATAGCCTATATCTTTCCACATTCTAAAAATAATTTCTAGATTATTTATAATACCTAATATAATGTAAATGCTGTATGAGTTGTTGTATTTTTTAGGGAATAACGGCAAGAAAAATGTCTATGTGCTTAGCATAACTTTTATCTGGATATATTTGATCCACAGTGGGTTAAATTCTTGAATTCAGGGCCTGTGGATATAGTGAATAAATTTTATTTATATACATGCACACACGCACCTGTCAGCTATCTACCAAAAGTTACTTAGTGATTATCACCGGGTAATGATTATTGTGAGTGATTTTTTTCTTATGTTTTGTTTGTTGGTTTAAATTACACAAGTTTTATGTTTACAAATTTTCTGCAGTGAACAGGTCTTACAAGAATAATAAAAAGCATCCCAATGCATGCAGTTTCAACATTCTTAGAATAAAGGACATCTGTTCTCTATTTACAAACAACATTAATAGTATTAATAATATGCTGCCACTCTCAAATTCTTCAATAATCCTAATTAACTTTAAACTAAAATCTAGCATGGGAAATAGCTGCCTCTGGAGTTCTTATGTGTTGACAGAGATATTTCAGGTATGATAGCATTAATAATTTAATTCTCAATTAACAGAGAGCAGAATGGGGAGATAAAATATAAGTCCGTAACATAAAATGAAACCATACACACTCGCTTAAGTGCTGATTCATCATTTTGTCCCATCTAAGACCTACATGACTGCCAGGGCCCGGCAGCCTCTGCGCTGTTACTACATGCTCTGCGTTCACATATTTACTGCATGGCTACCGTGAGCTGGTCAGTCTGCAGACCTCGCAGAGGGAGGAGGAACACAGACTCACGTTTCCGGGACCATCTGACAGATTCAGTGTTTTTCCCAGTCGTCCCTTTCTATGCCTTCCTCCCCAGTGACTGGGGTGTCACTAGAAGTCCCCTCTCCACTTCTAAATGAGAAGGTGGAAAGCCTCCGCCTGAGTTTCTAGGCCTCTCCTAGGTGGCTGCCTACAGTGACCACACGAAACCATGTCCACACTTCCCGACAGGCACCTGCTTCCTGCTCCAGGCCAAGGTCCTTGAAGTGTGTCCTAGTCACCCCTGCCTCGTTGCGGCCCCTGTCACCCCCCCTCGACCCCTATCTCTTGCCCAACCTTCCAAGCTCTAGTGTATTGGCTCTTTGTCTCCAGAAACTTTTCCTCAGCCCTTGGGAGCTCTTCCTCTTCTTTGAACTCCAGCTTAGAGCACACATATTTCTCCCAGTGCTTATGAAGCGCCTTCATGTCTGTTTCCCTGTAGGTTCATGCCTTCTGGCTTTGATTTCCTAATCACCCACCTTTATTTTCCTCAGTTCCGGGGCCTCATACCAAGGGCTCTTGTCTGTTAGGCCAGTGCTCCACCACCACTGTGCTACATCTGAAGCCATTTTTATTTTGAGACGGGATCTGCTAAATGGCCCAGGTCAGCCTCAAACTGTGATCCTCCTGCCTCAGCCTCCAGAGTAGCTGGGATTACAATCATCAGTTTTTAAGGATATTGCTAAGCATGTAAAAGACGAGAGTAAAGGATACTGCTCATAAATAAAAGTAATGTGGATCAGTGGAAAGAAGTGATGGGTGGAGTGAATGGATGCACCCTGGGCTCATTCCTGGCATCAAACACAACAGCAAAGGCACCTGGGGCTTCAGTATCGCCCTGTGAGACGCTCAGTATGATCAGCATGAATGTTCTAAAGAGAACAGAGGGGGTAGGGCCATGAAATCAAGCTTCTCGCCACCATGTTTTAGCCGAATGAGAGTGAGTCTTTAATCTCTCTGCATGCCATTTTCCAATCAAATAATCATGTTTCATGAAGAAAGAAAATTCTATTTTAAGATCCCCCAATCGACACAGTAAGATACTTTGTGAGTTCACATTTTCTTCCCATACTCTAACTAAAACAACCGATCGTGACCGAGTGGAGGTAGAAACAGAAACAACAATCCAGCTGCTCTCTGTTAAAGCATACATTAAAGAAATTTTTGTTTTAGAAAATAGTTATTTTTCTTGCAGTGTCATTTATGTCACCAGGTAAAGGATTTACTGTTGTTACTTTTGAATAAACTAATGTTTAAAACTTGTCTCAACTTTAATTTCTAACATATCAAGAGCAATAGATTATGATAGCTGACATTAGTAATACAAACAAAAGATCTTTAGAGTCTGTGTAATTGTTAAAGGTATAAAAGATTCTGAAATCAGGAAGTCTGATAACCACTGGTCCAAGGATGTTAAATTACCAAACAGAAAGAGACCCAAGTCCCTGATGGAGACCATGTGGGACAGAGGTGTCCCAGGTGACTCCCAGCTGTCACACGTGGCAGAGATAAAGTCCTTTGTCCTTTAGGCCACTGTGCTTCTGAGCTTGTGGGCTACACTGCTCTACAGCTCAGTCTGCACCCTGCTCGCTCTGTCTGGCCACAGATGTGCAGGTCTGGAAGAGCTCTACTTCCCAAACAAAAGAACTCCTGCAGATGTGGTCCGATGAACAGCAGGCAGCAAGTGCAGCCGTGAGACAACGGTCTGCGAGGCTCAGCTTGATGCGCACGTGCCTCTTCCTCAACCTTCCCAGCCAGGATCCAAAATCAGTGCCAAGAACCCAAAAGCCAGAGTCAAATCGTGGCTGACTGGGAAGACTCCTCTTGCTGAGGTAGCCATGGAGAATGTTAATTAGGAACTCTCCGCTTGGGTAACAGAACCCACGTTGCACTTTGAGACAATTCAGCCTAAGCAAGTGCCGACATTTTCATAAAAAGGCTGGTCAATTTTTTAAAAATGAATTTATCTTGAACTAAGGTTTTTAGACTTAAAAATCACCTCTGTGTGGACATTTTAAAGTTATATAAGAAACAAACACTAAATCAATTCTTTCTTTTAAAAATACTGAAAGGTTCTAGATTTTATTTCTGTAGGAAATTTGTCTTACTTTGAAAGTGTTATTCCCATATCTGTGTACTCTATCGGAAAACCTAAGAGTAATAAGTTATATTATATGAATCACATGTCCAAATGTTATGTACCAACAATTATGCATTTTCTGTTTTTTTCTTTCTTTTTTATTTTGTGGTACTGGGGATTGAACTCAGGACCTTGCACTTGCAAGGCAGGTGCTTATGCTGCTGAGCTACCTCTCTGGCCCTAAAGGGTGGGCTGCTTTTTTTTTTTTTCTTTCTTTCTTTCTTTTTTTTTTTTTGTACCAGAGATTGAACTCAGGAACTTGTACTTGCCTGAGAGGCACATAAGCCTCTGAGCTAACATCCCAGCCCCCAGTATTTTCTAAATTTATCTCCAAAAACAAATGGTCCATAATCCAGAAATGGTCACAAAAGACACATATTTCATTTGAGTAAATGTTTTAAAAAGTCCCATGCTAGCATTGTTTGACTATGATGCAGGAAGTTCAGATTCCTGAGAAATAGCCAACCCCCTACACCATGCTAATTTACATAAACAGAAAAATCACCAGTTTAAAAAAAAAGAAAAACAGAGGGCTCTTAAAATAGATAAAATTCCCTTACTTTCTCAATCCCTGCAGCAACTAAAGGAGCACATCACACAGAAGTGAGAAGCAGAAGTGACACAGGAGCACTCAAGCCAGCTGGCTGACACTAGCTATGTCAGTCCACCCACCTGACTGCTGCTGTATGAGTAGGGAACTGGACTGAATAATTCCTAGCTATATAACCGCTTCTAGCCCTCTTTCTCTCTGCCGTGTTCACCACCTTCTTTCTTTATCCCAGGAGACAAATTCTCCTTCATCATGTTCTGACCATGGTGCTGATTCCAACCCTAGGAGGAAACCCAACATCTAGAAAGACTTCCCCTTTTCCTTCTGTTTGTAAAGACCTTATGTATCCACTGTACTTTAGACTCTTTGAATTACTTATGAAATTAAGTCATCTTTGTAAACAATCAGAATTATTAGCAATCAAGATGATAAAAATCATCCAATTTTATGATGTTTAAGAAAAATTCATACATAAGTAATTGTTTCCCAAGGGTCCTCTATCTGCAAAGCTCAAGTTTTTATTATGCTTGATATTAAAGATTAAAATTTTCTAAACTCAACACTGATGAAAATGAAAATTTTATGGTATTTTAATTTAGGATAACAATTACCTCTTCTTTCATATATTAAAGTTCAATAGGCAATCATAACTTGGTTTTTCATTTTACAATACTAATAAGATAACCGATCAAACCATATCCTTTAAATAAGCATTATATCCTAATATTCTGTTATCTTGTAGTTAGGATAGAGAAATTAGTTCTACGTTGCTGAGTAAATTACAAAGAAAGAGCTGATTTCCAGGCAATTAAATTTTGATCATTAGTTTTGATTTTAATCAAGTCTGTCTTCCTGTTTTCTCAGCTTCACACCCTCCCACAATGTGTAATAACTTTTTGGGTAGGGGAGGAGCTTCAAGATACAAATCGGATAGATTAACGCAACTGAAGTATATCTAAGTGTTGAACTGGCAATATAGGAAAGGTTTGTTGGATGTAAGATAAAACTTCCCACTCAATAGAAATCTTAGAATCAATGAGATTGGATAATGAATCTGGAGTGATATTGAAAAAAGTAATCTTAAATTGTTACTCTGCTAACCTGGAAACAAAAATCAGAAAGTCAAGTAACCACAGTATGTCACTGACCAGTTTATATCTGTGTGGTAGAATGCTCTACATGGGACAGGTCTCCTTTTACTCTCACTTGTATTTTTCTTTTTTTGGGGGGAAGGGTCTACAGGGTGTTCAGGGTCTCACTACTGGATTGGAAGGTCTCACTATAGTGATCCGCCAATTTACAGCCTCCCAAGAGCTGGGATTAGAGGCGCGCGCCACCACGCCCAGTCTCAACTGCTGTCTCAGTGTGCCCTGGGGGCGGGGCTGGCACCGCAGGCCCCTGAGCCTGATTTCAGGCACTTTAATCCACTGAGCTATTTAGCCAGCCCTGTCTTGTATTTTAGAATGCTCCTTTATTTTGTTTACTCCATCACCTGGTGCATTTCTGAGTTTGGTGATACCTACAGGATTAACTCACCAATGTTTACTCTCTCATAGTCTGGCTCACGCTCTAACAGGGTTGTGCTTGTCACCTGCCAAGTGTCTGGTTCTTCAGGCAGGCACACACTGTCAGTTGCACAATGTCCCTGTGCAAGCCAGTGAGAAACAAGGTTATTATGGTATTAGACACTGGCAATACTGGGAGTGCTCACGAAGGTGAACCACGCTGGCCTATCAGTCGCCAAAGTCCACATGGGATTTCACGACTTAAACTTCAGGGGCCATGACTCAAGATGTGTGCAGGGTGAACTTTAAGTGGGAATAGCCACAGGCCAATGACATTTTACTTGCTCCAATGTAAACAACTTTAGTAAATGAACTGAGGAAGCACATTATTCTGGAATCATTGGGAAATATAATCTGGAAAACTCAGATCAAGTTAATGTGTAATTACCATTTAAATAGATGTCAATGAGTTAAATGACCATGCTATTTCAGATCTTCAATCAGTTTATAAAATATTCCAATTAAAGGGGTTGAACACCTTAAAATATTTGCAATTCTGTAAGTCATCCCCTCAGTTCAGAGTGTTAAATGTTACTAGTCACTTAAGCAATAAATGAATGTTCTATAATATAGTTTTATTTTATTTTATTTTATTTTATTTTATTTATTTATTTTTTTTTTTGCGGAACTGGGAATTGAACTCAGACCCTTGTGCTTGCCAGGGAAGCACTTATTCCACTGAGCCATCTCCCCAACTCTATAATATAAATTGGATGTTACTAATTTAGTTTCTGATTCTAGATCATGCATTCTGAAAGAATTGCCCACATTTTTTCATATGCCATTGGCTACAAAGAAAAATAAGACACATCTTTTACCTGCAATAAGGGGACTGCCTTACAGAGAAATTCTGTTTCAGTGAATAAAATCTAATTCAAGATGAACATGATTTCACTCATGATAACATCAACCGGTTTTAAGGAACTCACTGTAATTCTGTCCCTGGGGGAAGAAAGAGGACATCCAAGAAGTGGAACATGATAGTTTGAATAGGAAGGAATAAAAACTATCAGAATATAGGGGGACTGGCAGCTATAACAAGCTCCAAAAGAAATAAGATGGGACTAGGTCAGTTGTACCATAGATTCACTTACATGACAGCACTTTTAAAATAGTATAAAAATAATCAAACCGAATACTGGGGCAGTTAAGTTCCTTATGTATTTTCATTCACTTGTTCAATAAAAGTCATTTGCCCAGCACCTGTGCTGTGTGCCAGGCCGTGTTCCAGGTGCCAGGGATGCAGGAGTGAATAGAAGAGATCATTACTCTCACAGAGCTGATTCTCTAATAGGGAGGTCATTAACAAACAAACAGGCAAAAGCACACAGTGTGTCATGCATGAAGAGGGCAGGGACTGCAAATGATGCAGGAGACATACTCTGCTATGCTCAGGCTACACAAGGGACCGCTGTTCACAGAATCACCAGAGAAAGGCTCCTGAATGGTGACTTGAAGGAAATCATTCTGTCATCTGAACATTCACTTTTCTGTACTGACTGTATTATTCTCTAGTTCCAACCTTTATATGTAAAGAAAGCCACCCACACAGCGGGGGAGAAGGCAGGAGAGAAATTTGGCTTTGAATGGACAAAAACTTGCAGGAAAATGAGGGGGGAAAAAACCTGCAGATGAACTGCCTGTCATTCCTGCACAAACTTCTTAACTGCTCTTCATCTGACATCTTGTCAGCTTTAAAAAAATGTGATTTTTCTGTTTCAGTTCTCTGCCTTATAAAACGGCTACAATGATTATCATAAGAAGTTTTATAAAACTTCAGATGTTTTATGGCAAGAATTTTAAGAGTGAAAGCAATGTAGGAATGAAGGCCATTGGTTTTATTCCTCAGATGACCCCAATTACAACATATTGTGATAACCAATGACAACAACATGGGCAATAGAAAAATGAATGGAGAAATTACACAGACCATCAAACCAGGTTCTCAGGCTGGAGTTCCCACACTGAAGACACTACAAGTGGATCGTTCATCCTCAATGTGTTTAACCAACCTGACTAACCCTTTTGGCCTTCAGAAAGCATCTACTCTTCCTACCTGGCACATTCTTCTTATACAATCACACAGGTTCATCCAGATGCATTGTGCTGATCCCCTAAGTCATGCCTCAGAGTAGCCCAGGGGTGCCCGACTCCATGTAGTGGTGTCCATGCCTGGAAAGCCCATATTCAAATGCTATTCATCCATGAAGGTGATGATCTCAACTAAGATTGCTTATCAGGATTGACTTTTTTTTTTTAGATCTTCTCTATATCTAGGATGAGAACCAGAACTCCTAAAATACGGCCTTTGTGAGGGTCAGTGCTCAGTTACATGTCTATTTAAACCAGATTCCCAAGTGACTCGGAGCTGCAGCACCCAAGCTCAGGTGACCTTACCACCTCAGAGTAATAAACTGCTGAGGTTGTAACACCTGCATGACATGTGTCAAGGGAGGAATTCTACGGAAGAGCAGTTTGCCGCCAACCATTTAGTTGCTCCGCATGTTCTGTCTTTCTGTGAGTAGGATTCAGGGTCCAAGTCCCTGCCACTTTGTGGGACTTGACAGGTAGGGGAGAAGAAAGTGAAAGATGACTGTGATTTTACTGTTTAGCTTAATAAGCATGCTTTCTAGAATGGGAGCTGTACTGCCTACATCTCTGAGATACGAGACACCCGATGGTGCTGGTAGCAGCTGGCTTGTTTCTCCCAGAATAAAGAGGGTGGCTTCATCTGTCCTTACAAAGTTGCTCGTCCTTCCTCTTCAGTTGCCTATACCAATATTATTCTTTTCTTCCTTCCTGAAAGACTGACCCCACTTTAAGTTAGGCACACTCCCTCAATTTCAAAGCACAAATGACATTTCTCAGCCTCCTTTCAGGTAGGCAGGAGCTAGCGACTCAGTTCACATCTGTGAAGTGGAAATGATGTAGAGGATGATGATAACAGCTTGCAAATAACAGGTGACTCGGCTGGAATATAACTTTCTGTCCTCTCTGCTTCCATTCTTTTGATCAGGGACTGTCCTACTTATGTAATGTCCAGAGTTCCAGTAGCCATCCTGCACTAGGAAATATTCTGGAAGATGGAAGCCATGCACTAGCATAGCAGAACAGAAAGACAGAACATCCCTGTTTCCTAATCATGTGCCATTGTATCAGTATTTAGATTTCTTCGTCATAATTTTTTTGTTTAAGCCATTATAATCGATTGATAGATTCAGTATGCTTTAAACCTAATCCTTATGTAACAGAAATGTAAGGGCCATATCAAGTCACAGAGAGATTTCAATGGTATCCAGTGCCCAACCCATGAATTACTAATTTACTGATATTGTTTCCAATATCCTTAAAAGGTATGCTGCTTATGCACTACTTTAAGTTTATAAAGATCTGTTAGTATTTCTACTCCCTGTGCCATAAAACAGTCGACTGAAAGATAACAGTACAGTTTAGTGGTCCCAAAATGATTAAAGGTTAGAATTAAAAGTGGACAGCAGTGGATGAGCTAGAGCAGTCTTTGAGACTGCTGGCCACGGGGGGTGGGGACAGAGGACCAAGGAAGATGACACCAAGGTGTCTGTGTTGGTTCACTGCTGCAGATGAGAGTTTGGAGGAAGGACAAGGCAGAAAGGAAGATGATGGGTTTGGTTTGGAACTTACAAAGCTTTTGCAGTGCCTTCTACCTAGACCAGAAGAAAGTCAGAACACAGGCTGGGAAGCCAGGGTCACTCACTCTGCATTTTAAACACATTTGATCTTTCACACACCAATTAGGCGGTAAAGCCCACCATATCCTTACCATGCCTTCAATGTAATTTACAATCGGGCTGCAACCTAACTTTTTAGACACATGTCTTAACCACCCCTCCACTCACTCACAAGACCCGACAAATATAAATATTGCCATACGTAACTTGTTTCTCCCAAGTAAGCTTTATAGAACCCCCCTGCAAGCACATTTCTTTGACAACATGTATCCACTTTGCTGCAAACCTCTGACTATCCGCCTGCCTCTCTGCTACACAGAACTCTTTGAGGCCTGCACCAGTCGTCTTGGATATAGCACTGCAACATTGATCCATACTCCAATTCTTGATTAATTAAGAGAGGCTGGCACTCGATGCTGCTCTGTTTTTGCTTATTCTGTTTTCCTTATCAGAAACACAGAAAAATCAAAGATGACCCTGAGTTGTCTGGGCTGGGTCAAAAAATACACAGTGGCTTTTTATTTGGGGAGACCAGATAAAACAATGATAGCAAAAAAAATTAGCAACAGCCTCAGAAATAGATGACTTTTATATAGGGAAAAAAGGGAACACATATGCTCTAATAACTGGTACTACGTGCAGCAAAATAGTGTATGCTAAGAGGACAGAATCAATGGCTCACATTGAGTAAAGGCAGGCAGGAGTATGATGTGGCAGAGAGCACCAGGATTCAAGAGGTAGGGCTGGGCTAGGTGCAGAGAAGTGCTGCAGGAAACCTCTGCAGGCCACTGAGGCACGGCAGCCACTCTGCGGTGCTCACGAAACAGCGTCCTCAGTGCACAGGGCTGCACTATGTGCTCGTCCACCACCATGCATCAAGAGACCAGCTGCGTCTGGAGTTTGCCTACCTAAAAGATTCTCTAAATGTCACCTGGACCTCGTGGGCCATCCTTTGATTAAATACAGCAACTCTCAATCTAGAAACAGCTTCCTTACCTTCTCCAATTTACAATAAAAAGAGAAAATAAAACAATGGCAAGCTACAGTATTGAAAACCGAGAACCCTTATCTTTGTCCCCTGTGAACATCGTGGCCAGAATTCTGTGACACGCTCTGATTTTTGATAAGAACTAACCATTATGAAGTGCATAAATTACCTTTAATTAGCATGATATGGTCCAATAAAAACACAAGATGTGTGCTGTTAACACTGTGAAATATGGACAGCACAACAGCTGTGAGCCCTTGGGGAACAATGTCACCACAGTTTCCACACATCTCCCAGCCCTTTTCTAGGAGGACAGGTGACCCTGAAAAGGAAACTTAGTCCCACTCAACCTCACTCCAATGAAAACCACTTGTAAGTGTTAGTTCTCAATGCCCAAGAGACACAATGAAAAGTGAGTATTATGAAGCAGTCATGCTCTTTGGTATTTGTCTAAGTGAGCTGAAAACTTATGCCCATATAAAAACCTAAACAAAATGTTCCTAGCCATCTTTTTCATAACTGCCAAAACACTGAAGGAACTAAGATGTCAGGTAGAAAAAACATGGCACAACTATACAATAGAATATTACCCAGAGACTTAAAAAAATAGCTATCAATCCCTAAAAAGACATGAAAGAAATTTAACTGCATATTGTTAAGTAAAACAAGCCAATTAGAAAAGGTTATACATCGTCTAATTCCAAATATAGGACATTGGTGAAAAGGCAAAACATAGAAGCAGTAAATGAATCAGCTGTCAGGCACGGTGGGGGCAGGTAGAGCAGAAAGGCCTTGAGGACCATCGTACTATTCTGTGTGACAGTGTGCAGGTGGCTACCTGCTACTGTACAGAATGCACAATAGTGAACCCAAATGTAAATGATGGGCCTTCATCAGTAGTGTTTTTAAAATGGCTCATCAATGGAAATACCAAACAATACATAATATTACAAGGTGTTAGTAAGGGGGGAAACTAGTAGGCATGGCAGGGTAGTAGGGTATATTATGTCTCTGTACTTACTGCTCAATATTTCTCTAAATTTAGATTTAGAGAAATGCTCCAAAAAGACGTATATAGTCTACTAATTTTTTTTAAAAGAAATTAGTTTCAAACTTCCAAACCATTTAATAAATAATTTTGAAGAGCATTGTGTCAACATAGCTTAGAAAATAATAAACCATGATAATCCAGAGGGTAACTTTTTGGGCTACAACTGGACTCAAAAGTGTAGCTCTTTCACTTGCTAGCAGAATCTTGAACATGTTGCACAGTGTCTATTTCTCAGTGTGACCTTTTTGCTGGCTCCTCTGTGGTGCATTGCCCCAGCACATAGAGATACCTGGCCTCACAGAAACAATAACACAAAATCAAAGAATAAAAAGGAACCACCAGATAAATAAGTGTTGGCCCCGCCCCCTGGGGCACTCTGAGATGGCAAATGAGACTGGGCATGGTAGTGCGTGCCTGTAATCCTAGTGCTTGGGAGGCTGAAAACAGGAGAATCATTACAAGTCCGATCTAATGGTGAGACCCTGAACACCCTGTAGGCCCTTCCCTAAAATACAGAAGAAAAAAAAAAGATAACAGCATGAGAGGTAGGGATTGTTGCCCCAAAAAAGGAGAGCAGGTTAGAGGGGATCAAGGTTGTTAGGGCGGACTAAGGGACAGTCCCAGCATCTACTAGCAGGCATGAAATGCTTCCAATTACCTGAGCGTTGTGCTCCATCTGACTTCCCATAGAAGGTGCTTTAATAAACAGGGCTGATACAGAGAAAATGCCCAGTCAGCAAGGGTAGGCTCGCATTACAGCATTTATTGCTAAGCAAGCACTTAAGTAAGCGGCAGTAAATTAGATGTTTTCATACCCACCGTATTTCAGTTCCTAGACTTTCTTGAAATGTTAACCATAGGAAGTCCAAAATGTAAATCTTGAGTAGGAGACAACATATACTTCCCGGAAAATAAGCAGTTGTAGAATTCATGCTTGTTTACTAATGAAAGCCATCTTCCAGTTACCTTTCTGAGGACCTCTGTCAAGACATCTTGTATGCAATGCTGATGTCGAGGGGCCCTAGAAAAGGTGGCGACAGCTGTGTTTGTATAGATGAGCACTGGCTGCAAAGGACAGAGACACTAGAAGAAACAGGAGCTTAGGAGCAGGTGAGCACAGCCACCTGTCACATGAGAGGTGATCTGGGCAGCTACGAGTGCCACCAGGTCATCAGAGCCCCAAGCTCCCCACAGCTCACTGCCCTGCTCCTCCGCAGTCTGGACTTGGGCCCTGCAGTCTGAAAAGGGTGCCAGGGCCACTGCATCTGCATGGGATAAACAAGGGCCCCTTGCTTGCTCTGACAAGATGAGCACCCTCCCTCCACCATTCCTCATGTTCCGCCAGCCCATGGCCACACTGATCAAGGCTCATTTCAGCTAAAAAGTGGGAGAAAAGTGCTCTCAATGCAGCTCCCTTAGCTGTGGCTGTGGTGCAGAAGGGTCCGGTCCCTCTGCAAGATTTTGCGCAGACGCAGAGAGAATAGGCAATGTGGTGGCAGTTGCTGACTCTGTACTGAAAAGCAACTCTCTCTCCCTCCTAACACTGATCTAAATTCTATCCAGAACAAACAAGACAGTAACCCATTAAAGCTTAAAGTTGGGAGTCGGAGAGATAGCTCAATGGCTTAAGCACCTGACTGGCAAATGCAAGGCCCTCAGTTCAATCCCTAGTACCAATCTTAAAGCTGAAGAAAGATTTAGAGGGTTTTTTTTTTATAGTTTGCCTTATACATAATATTACAAGAATACTTAAGTCAATTATGGTGAATCTGCATAATGGTTTTTTAATGTAGCTCTTAAAATAATATTATCAAATATTATTTAAAGACATACAGAAATATTTATCATGTAATAAATGATAAGAAAATATAAATATAATGTGAACTATGCAACATACATATATATGAATGCTAGTAATTGATATAATTTTTATGCAGGCTTCTAAATTTCTACATACAAAATATGCTTGATTTAAAATTTTGCTTTTTTTTTGTAGTTTTAGGGAAGTGTCTACAGGGTGTTCATGGTCTCACTACTAGATCGGACTCATAGTGATCCACCTGTTAACAGCCTCCCAAGAGCTGGGATTACAGGCGTGTGCCACCACGCCCAATCTCAAATTCTGCATTCTGATAGCAGTTTTAAACTGTCTGACTGCCTTTATTTTTTCCTATGATCTTTTGTCTTTTAAAATTATAATCTTTAGGGCCAGCCAAATAGCTCAGCAGATTAAAGTGCTTGCAAGCAGGTGCAGAGGCCTGCCGGGCCGGCCCTGCCCCCGGGGTACACTAAAACACAAATTGAGACTAGGCGTGGCGGCGCATGCATGTCATCCCAGCACTTGGGAGGCTGTAAACAGATCACTATGAGTCTGATTTTAGTAGTGAGACCCTGAACACTCTGTAGAACCTTCCCTAAAATACAAAAGAATTAAAAATTAAATTAAATTATAATCTTTAATTATAGAGAATTTCAAAAGTACTAAAAGCCAGGAAGCACCAAGCAAGCTAGTAATGCATTTTAAAAATATTATCATTTGGGGCTGGAGAGATAGCTCAGTGGAATAAGTGCTTGCCTGGCAAGCACAAGGTCCTGAGTTTGATCCCTGGTACCACCAAAAAAAATAAAATAAAATAAAAAATATCATCTTTCAATTTGGTAAAAGGAAAATAATCATCTACTTATGTTTAACTGGATGGTGGTGTAGAAAAATTAATAAAAATCAGTAGCTCAAACATATCCGGTTTGTAAAGGAAGAAAACCAAAGTGCTAAATAAATGTGAAGTCCTATTGGTCTCATGAAGACTTGAAATTTTGAACTGAAGCACATACTAACAATACGCTCCACTCTTACTCAATTCTGAGGTTTCTTTATAACTGAAGTTTTTGTTTTTAATGGTCTCATCTTATGCTGATGCTGATGGCTATGCCCACTGCATTTGCTTCATTTCAGGAGCTATTAAGTTTCTACTTTATTTGCAGCAGTGGCATGTTAGAAAGAGGCTTCAAAGACTCCCAACTTGGCCCCTTCCTGAGGGAGCCTGGGCCGATGGTCCCCGCTCGCTGGATCTAGCTTTTCCTCCAGGTCATGGTTCCTACAGCTGTTTCCTTCGGACACTGCCAGCAGTCCTCTTCCTTTCGCAGCCCGTTCTTTCTCCTGGCTTTATTTATTTAATTGTGCAATAGACTATCCAAAAGAAGCCACTGTGTGAGGTCCAGAAAAAAGACAAAACATAACAAAGGATGTGAAAGATAGCAGCTCTCAAATGTTTTTCTAAGTTGATAATAAAAAGGTATATTATAATTAAAAAAACAAAAGCCAAGTCTACAGGAATGAGGAATTGTACATGATTTTTATTTATTTATGAATTTAGGACAAGGTGTACAGAGTCTCACTACATAGATCAGACTCGTAGTGATTCTCCAGTTTTCAGCCTCCCAAGTGCTGGGATTACAGGCACATGTCACCATACCCAATCTCAATCCCAGTCTCAGTGCACCCTGGGGGTGGGGCCTGCACAGTAGGCCCAGGGATTGAACCCTGGTCCCTGTGTCTGCCTAAGCAGGTGTTTTAGTCTGCTGAGTTATTTGCTCGGTCATTGTACATTATTTTTAAAACCAGAGACAGCCACGAAGGGTGCACTGGGGCTCTAGGACCTCAGCTGAAAATAATCACAGAGAACTCAGTTACTGTAATAGCCTGTCCTGATGTTTGGCCAACTATTTTATTAGAGAACAGAATACTTTTATTTACAAGAAACAGCAATCTCTCTGCAAGCCAATCAATTTTCATAAATCTTTTGGTAAAAATAACCTACAAATTATCCTCTGATGCTTAGCAATATAATACGAAAAAGATATAATAAATGGGACAAAAATGCAGCCACCAGCCTGACATTTTCCACGCAGACAGATATTTGCGTGCACCCCAGTGGGAGGCCCAGCAGCATTAGGCTTCTGGATCTTGTTACTTCACACATTTGCCTCTCCACAGGGATTCTAGTTTCCAAAGGTGCTGATGATTCTTAGCTAAATACCCTTGACAACTTTACAGGGCCAGCCCTGAATGCATGAACGAAAGATGAAATCCAATTCTAAGTCTGAGGAGAGAAAATGTCAGGATTAAATTTGTTCTTGGAAAACAATAACCCTCTGGACTACTAACAAGGAACTGGAAAGAATGAAAGCACAAGATAAGAAATGTGAAGCATCTTCCATTACCCCAAGGGGGAGAAAGGTTTTGTGAGTTAGAGATAAAAAATGGGAACCACTGTGTTCCTTTCTTTCATTACTCATAACTCAGAGTGTCTACAAGTGGTACATTTGGTATTTGGGAAATTATTTATAGTTTACTCATTAAATATACCTCATAATTCTCTAGCTGCCAATGTACCTGGTAATCAAAATCTTTAAGTGAAATGATATGCTAATCTTCATTTCAATTAAAAATGTAACTAAGGACATCAATGAGAGCAAGTTTAAGCCTTTTTCTAGCATGTTTGCTGTTAGGATATAAACAGTCATGGATTTGGCTTTTCTTGTTCCTTCGCTTTCCTGAGTCACACCTGCATCTACCCTGGACACAACACACACTGCAGGGTGGTCAGAGTTAAGGAAGAATGCAGGTTCTCTTGGCTGTGTACAGAGCTTAGCCCTGGCCACCACCACACACAGGATCTTCCATAGATTTACTGTGGCATATGATGCACCCATTTTTGTCTTGCTACATTGAAACTAAGAGCCATTTCCAGAGGCCAAGTCTATGTATCCAGACATCAAACCTCAACACATCCAGGGCACATGCTCTAGGAGAGAGACAGACAGTGTTGAAATTGCTTCTAGCTCCAATACTTTCTTCCCATGATGTGACAAACTGAATTTTTAAAAGAGAAGGGCACAGATCAATGTTTCTTTCAAAAAGATTCAGATCTAGGCTGAGACAAAATGGAAATAGTAAAAAAAAGTACAATGTGATAAGGACAGACTGTGTGAAATCTTCAGAGAAAATAGATGGCCAGGGACAATGACAACACTACTGTTATCCTTCCCACGAAGAAGATGGGCTATTCCAAAGCTTCCTTGTAATTCCCATAAGCATATTTGAAAAGGCAGAGGTACTCACCCAGATACATTCTAAACAAATTTATTCTTACCTTATGTTTATTTATTTTTTATTTTTTAACAATGTTTGGAACACAGTATAAAAATGTTTTGGTCGCCTCCTCTTGAGGGTGAGGGATAAAAGGAACATCTTACCTTGGCAAGGCATTACAAGTTGCACAAGGTACAAATGTTGCCAGGGTCCTCATAAAAAGGAGCGAGGGAAAGAACTTATGTGGTCAGATGGTAATAAGGCTGGCCTGCTCTGGTGAGCACACTGGAAGGTTCTCTCAAATCTGTTTCACTTGGGGAGGGAGCACAAAGACGGCAACTCCTTTAAGGGAAGCGAGTAGGACCTGATTATAGTGTCATCAGGGCCCACATCCGGGCTCCAGCCATAGAGGCTGCTCAACAGATGCTCCTTGAATATTTTATAGTAAATTTCCCAGGCATCCATGTAAACATGAACAGAATTCTCATTTATATTCTGAAGTCTTTGGAGAACCCCAGGCCTCTGCTGTTAAACTGGCAATAGAAAGAGTGTATTCACTACGAGCAGAGCATTTGTATGTTCTGTTCCTATTTGAATCTTCTCCTCTATTCAGTAGGAAATAATCTCATTTTCTTGACTTTGTCACATAGTGAAATACTCCTGCTCCTTTTTTAAAGCTCTGTTATAAAATAGTCGATACCAAAAAATGTTATTCATTTCTTTATCTATGCACTTTTTAATTTAAGTAATTGTCTTAATTGTGTGTTGAAAGTTCACTGTATGTTAGCCTATCTTGTCAGTTGAAAGTTCACTGTATGTTAGCTTATCGTATTAGGGACATTCTAGTGACCAAACTACAATCCAGGTTTACAAAGGTTCACAGCTCAGGTGATAAAAAACAGAACAAACAAAACTCAGACAATAGGAGCCAGGGAGATGGCTCAGTAGAATAAGTGCTTTCCTGGCAAGCACAAGGTCCGGAGTTCAATCCCTGGTTCTGCTAAAAAAAAAAAAAAAAATCAGGCAATATAGTAAAGCATGTATTACAATTAAGATAAGAAACTAATATACTGGAAAGATGAAAATGGTGGTTAGGGATACATATTAACCTATCTTCAATATATATTAACCTATGCTCATTAATACATCTTATGCTGCTCATTTCTCTTGTCAAGATAGAATTTAAGATAAAAGAGGTAACATGATAAATAATGTATATTAGCATGATCTCATTAGTTAAACTATTTATCTCTATCTATCTATCTATCTATCTACCTATCTATCTATAAATGTTCTGTTTATGTATGAACTATCTTCTACGTATATAGGAAGTACAATGAAACCTTGGATTGCAAGTAATTTGTTCTGCGAGTGTTCCCTAAGATAAGCAAACATTTCTGGATAAATTTTAACTTGATAAACAAGCTATGTCTTACAGTATGAGTAGTACGTGATGTTGAACATCACATGATCATAACCATAAGGCCAATAATTTCTCTCCCATCTCTCTGTCCCTGTGTCTGTGTACATCTCTGTCTCTGTCTCTCTTGCTGCAGGATTGTGGGTAATTGTCTCCCAACAGCAAGAGATTACAGAGAGATCTCATCTGTAGAAGGGGAAGAGAAAAGGGGAGAGGAGGGGCTGGAGAGATGGCTCAGTAGAATAAGCGCTTCTCTGGCAAGCGCAAGAGTCTGAGTTCAATCCCTGGTTTCACCAAAAAAAGAAAAGAAAAAAGGAGAGGAATCCCTCACTTCAAATGAGCTTAGGAAGACATGTATGATGTGTAGAACAGTGCAAACTTTTGTAGAAAGATACAACCTGAATAAAGCTGTACCTGTGTGAGCAATGAATTAGTTTAATGACAACACAATGTCACATTTCTGTGAAATCCTCAAAATGAGACAAAAATCAAGCATCACTGAATAAGTCCTTCTAAGTTGCATGAAAAGAAAAAGATTCCACTGAGCCAATAGACAGCAGTGATGCTGCTCGTGACAGTGAGTTAACCCACATAAGTTATCCTCCTCCCTCTTGCCTCCCTTACACCAGCCATAGAGACTTTAAAGCTAAGTGAGGATAATTATTAAAAATATTTGGTTTTTTAAAATTATTTTGTATTATTTTACAGTGTTGTAATCATTTTAAATGAATATTTTTAGATTGTGAAAGGAATTATCTGAGTTTCTATTACTTTTTATGGGGAAATTCATTTTGATATATAAGTGCTTTCTATTACAAGCATGTTTCCATAATGAATTATGCTTGCAAAGCAATACTTCACTGTACTTATCTCTATAAAGAAAAAAGCAACAGGAACTGGGATGGAGAAAAGGCATGGAGATTCATCATTTTTAATTTCCATGCTTTTCTGCACTATTTGATCATTTTCCCCATGAATCCATAATTTGAAATGTAAAATGACTTTTTAAGTATGAAATAAAATCCAAAGAAAAGGAAAAATAAGGACCATTAATTTTCCAAGGTCAACTCCAAGTAGGCAAATTTACAATGTTCAGAAAACAAAAGCAGAGCCTGTAACTGGCCTGGGGCCTTTACCTATATGGTTATTAAAAACTGAAGACATCTGCTCCTTGAACTCGTCACAAACTGGACATGATTTGAAATATTCTGCTATTATTATCCTATCAGTGAAAGAGTTCACAAGTCTCCTTTGCATCTGGTCCCCAACAGGAGCTGAGGACCCCACACTCCACTCGGCTTGCAGCGCACTCCCAAGGGAGCCAGTTCCACCAAGCACTCAAGCTCACATCACGGCCCCATGGCTTCCTCTACTTTAAGAACCTGGGTAAATTACTGGGCTTTTTGTGCTTCGGTTTCCTTCTCTGCCCCATAGGATATGAGACAATTACCCTTGGGTTGGCTCCCACCTGAGCATTTACTCGGGCACAAGCAGGTCCCACAAGGGCACTGTGGCCTCGGTGAGCTGTGCACAGGCTCCAGGGCCCAGCAAAATTCTTCCTCTTCCACGGAGTATCAAGAGCCAAGTGTGGATCACCTGCAGTCTGTTGTGCATATGGAGCAGGCAGAAACCCACTAGGTATTTCTTAGAAAATGCTCTGAGTATGCTTCAACATGCTAAGAAGTGGACAACAGGAGCCTCGAAAGTTTACTACACTGAGCAGCTCAATCTATTTCCTGAAGAACCTAAAAGAGAAAACTTACTATACAGATTAATTTACATTCTCTTTGTATCATTATTTATATTGAATATAAATTATGGGTTGGGCACTTAATTCTTACAATAAAGCCATTGGTGGGTCCATTTATCATCCAGTTTTATAGATAAGGAAACTGAGGCACAGAGAAATCAAGTAACTTCTAACACATCAAATACCTCTAAAGGGCAGAATGAGGACTTCAGTCCAGCAGACTGGCTAGGCCCAAAGTATGCATGACACCACGCTACAAACTGCATCATTAGTTAAAAGTTTTAAAACTTCCACCAAAAAGTTAAAGGACCTACAGCTCTGCTTTTTAAAAAGGCTTAGGGACCTTTCAGATAATAATACACTGCCCTCACACAAGGGAACGCCTGCTTTGTATCTCAGGATCAGTGACTGCTTTGGATTACGTGGCTGCCTGCTTCAAGGCAGAATCTTTCTGCCCAAGCTTCCAGGACCTGTTGAGGAGAAAAGGCCTACTGGCCTTGATAAGTCTACACAATCAGCAAGAAACTCACAAGCGAAGGAGCACTTTCCTCCCGGAGGGCCAAGTGCATGGTGCCTTGTTTATTAGGGCTACACACATGGCTGTGAGCTAGCAGCCTAAAAAACTAACTTAGCATGAGAAGGCTTAGGTTCAAGTCTCAGATGTACTACAGATATGTGAAGGTGGGAACTTTGTGAAATGATACTCCCTGGTCTTGAGATATTGCATATACACAGAGATGACCAATGAGAATGTATTGTCTGCTGTGTAAAAACAAACCATTCTTTTATTTATTTATTTTTTGGCGGAACCAGGGATTGAACTCAAGCCCTTGCGTATTTTTTTTAACTGGGAAAAAAGTATATATTTAGAATTAGCCAGCTGCACTGAGTTTAGATGATCCCAATTTTGTTGGCAATATCCAACGCATCATAATCAGGAGCCAGTCCAACACAGGCCTTCTTCTCTCCATTAGGCCTGATCAGGGTATTGACCTTGGCAATATTGATGTCATAGAGCTTCTTGAAAGCTTGTTCGATTTGGTGCTTATTGGCTTTGACATCCACAATGAACATGAGAGTGTTGTTGTCCTCAATTTTTTCATGGCTGACTCTGGTCAGGGGGAACTTGATGATGGCATAGTGGTCAGGCTTGTTTCTCCTGGGGGTGCTCTTCCGAGGGTATCTGGGCTGCCTCCGGAAGTGCAGTGTCTTGGGACAGCGGAAGGTGGGTGACGTGGATGCCTTTCGTCATAGCCTTCTTTGCCTTCAAAGCTTTTGCTTTGACTTCAGCTTTAGGAGGGGAAGAGGCTTCCTTCTTCACCTTTGGTGCCATCTTAGTAAAAAGGCTCTCTCAACCAAAACAAACCATTCTTGAAAGAAAGAATATAAGCGTCAGGATCATTACTGATCTTGAAATAACAGGGCTTGAAATATGACATAAATAAAATTTTATCTAAAATTTCACAACTAACTGATAGCCAGATAGTATTTAAAGCTGGGCGTGCTCTGTTGTATCCACTGGAATCCTCCATACGCTCCTACAGGTTTCGACTTGTGAACTACAGGGCATGTTTACAGTTAGCTCACAGACCATTGTGACAGGCAGTACCTGTAATCTGAGCTTTTGCAGCACCTTACTCCAGTAACTAAGAACAAAACCTATACTATACACCACTATATACCTGTATTATACACTATTATTAAAACCTATATTATATACTGTTTACATACGGTGTAGCCACGTTGTCTTGCAGTCCTTTTCTAAGGCACTGATATCTTTACATTTCTGAGATGCAAGAAGAATCTGAGTTTGAGGGCTTAGTAATTTAAAACCAAAGGTTTTGACTCTTAAAATTCAAGAGGACAGCTAGATATTGAGAGATTCTTTATATAGAATGGCTGGTCATCAGCATCCACTCATCCCTCTATTCTTTCTTTCCAACATTACTGAGGTGCCAGAAGGGCCATCTGTCTTACCTGCTTTTTACTCGTTGCTGGGACAAATACCCGACACTCAAAATGAAGGAAGGAAAGGTTTATTTAGCTCACAGTCACTGGAGGGTTCAGCCCATATTCCGCTGGCTCCAAGGCAAACAAGCGCAGTTTATGCGGCAGAAAACAATGAAGAGCAGAGGAGGAGCAGCAGCTGTGGCGTCAGTCAAGCCTCTACACTGACTGCCAAGACTGGCGCTCCATGGCGATCGTAGCTCTTCCAAAGTGGCGCGGCTGCCCAGATCAAGCTCCTCTAAAGACTGGGACTTCTCCACTGAAGCAGGGCAGGGCAGCAGGAAACCAGGCAGGGCTGCAGGAAGCCTTTCTCAAGTCCTGGGCCCTGCCCACCTGCAGGGCTCGGCCCCCAAGCTGAGAACTGCCGGAGCTGATTCAGCCAACTTGACACAATGTATCAACTAACACACCATCAGACACTCACTTTCCAAAAGATATTTTCTAATTATTTATTGAAGAAAAATATTTTCTCACATCCCAGGGCATATTGGTAAGGCAGGGATTTATAAGTTCCACTTCATTATTAGTTTTGGCAGGATTTTACTGTTACAGTTGTTAGCTTTGTTGGCATCAGATACCATTTTTTCTGCTACAGTAGGCCACAGAAAAGGCATCCTAGATTTAAAAACCAGGGGAGTCAAGAGTACTAATGAAGATTTAAAAAGTTATATGGAGTTGATAAACCTAAGGAATGGATAATTGAAAACAATAATTCACCAATATTTAGGCTACTTAAAGAATAACAGCATACTAAAAAGAAGCTTGTGGGCTGTATAATTTTAATCTCTCTCTCTCTCTCTCTCTCTCTCTCTCTCTCTCTCTCTCTCTTTCCAGAGCTGGGGATTGAACTCAGGCCCTTGTGCTAGTCAGGGAAGCACTTATTCTACTGAGCCATCTCCCCAGCCCCTATGTATAATTTTAAAACAAGACTTACAAGTCTTCTTTCCAAGAGCTATAATCCTTCTTTGTGTTGTAAGGAAAAAAAAATTACCTGCCCAAGAATGTCCTTGTTTTATGAATAGTTCCCTGATGCAATCAAGATGGCCATTATCTGCGTTAGAGCTAGCTAGCTGAAAAATGCCTCCCATCAAGAAAGGACAGCAGCCCCTGGAAATGGCAGCTGAGGACAGATAGCCCACTGGGCTGCAGCCTGCATTTAAATCTCTTCCCTTTTGGGTTTCATTTGAAAATCAGTCATTTATAAACATATCACTGTACTCTATTTTTCTTGTGTGGGATTGTAAACGTTTAAATAATTTTCCTAACAACACTGTTTAAGAAACCCATCCTCTGTATTTACAATACAGTCATACTTTCAATGACCCAGTAATGCCCAGTTATCTGTCCATAAGTCAGACTTCAAGGGCTTATTATTTCCTTGGTGTACAGAAGGTAATAGAAAACTATGGTGTGTAAATTTTAAAAAGACAAAACAAAACTATTACAACAAAAGATATATTGCCCACCATCTTCAAAATATAGTACTCCCACTCATTTCAAACACATTTATGCCATCATTCTCACCACATT
>NW_004524641.1:11621386-11630520 GCF_000260255.1 Octodon degus
CCTCAGAGGCAGCGGTGACCCTGAGGACTGGCTTCCCTGAGCTAAGTAAGTCCTTTATTTAACTAGAATCATCACAGCTTATCAGTAGGTGTGACTGTAATTCATAATCACTACAAGCTTATTTAAAAGGTTATTTCTCCTTCCCTTTAATTCATAGGACTAATATATAATGGTCTCAAAGACTATGAAGGAAATAATATGAAAATAAATGACCATAATAGAAAGGAAATGTA
The DNA here is from genome assembly GCF_000260255.1 of Octodon degus. NCBI lineage: Eukaryota > Metazoa > Chordata > Mammalia > Rodentia > Octodontidae > Octodon > Octodon degus. The sequence goes on from NW_004524641.1 coordinate 11,621,620, forward strand.
TGGTTGGCCTGGAGCAGCAAAGAGGAATAGATCCTATGCAGTAACAGTCTAGGTGAGAATGGAGCTGAAAATGCACCCCTGAAATGCACATCACTGCAGACCATAGTAGGTCAAACTCTTCTCAGTGGCCTCCTCTTGCTATAGGTGACCATTCTCAAATCTATCACCGTTTAATGACTTATAGCCCTGACTAACCATCTGCCTCCGGAGAGGCCCTCTTCCTTCATTTACAAGTAGGAACTCACCCCACACCTCTCCTTCCTATTCTTTCACCACCCCATCCTTTAAACTATACTCTGCTTTTGCCTCTTGACCCCACCCTAGAAGTAACAGGATTTCTGCAATCTTGAAGTAGAAGGAAAAATTATACCCGAATACTGTTCAAGAGAATGCTGATAAAAATAGGAAGTGAGGCAACGAATAATTGCTGGTGCTTTTACAAAGATGACAGCTTGGCAGCAGGACAAATAAAACTCCTATTGAAAACTGTACAGAAATCCATAAAAGAGATTTTAATAAAAACTGAAGGGCTACACTTGGGCCCGACATAGCTAGCATCAGCACAAACTGAGTATGCATCTGGAAATTCTCATTCAAAAATCACTGGAAGTGGACTGATGAAGATAAAAGCACACAGGAACCGCCTGTAGAATGCAATAAATAGACAAGGGGAATAAAGTGTTTTGCCTAGGGTCTTTGCGAACTCACCTGGTAATGATTTAAGGCTACAGGGGTGGGCTACTGCATTTGAAGATGAAACTGATGTTTATCAGTAGGGCCAAAAAGAATATAGAGGATTTAACAATTGATAAGGCACTCAGCATTCAGAGCAGAAAACAAGCTGTAGCAATAAATAAACAAGGTGCTTCCATGACAAAAGGACAGATGAAGGGATGGAGAGGATGGCACTGTCCTCTCTGGCTCTCCACGGGACTGTTAGCCATTCTTTCGGCATCTGTGGTCCTGTCCTTCCCCTCCTATCATGAGACACCACCATCACAGTTTGCAGGAAAGAAAATAGGAAAACGGGGATATATCATCCCTCCTGAATGGACAGCTGCTGCTTTGGCTCTTAGCATCTTTTCCTCAATGTCAGAATGAGATGTGGAACATGTACACAGCAATACATAAAGCACTGTTATGTGGGACAGCAGCTCCTTTTTCTTACTTTATTGTTTAGAAAAAAAAAAAAAAACAAGTTAAGAATGTTCATTTTCTGGTTTCATTTTTTGACAATTGCTCAGCAGTCTGTATACCTTATGTAAGATGCCGTTGCCATGAGTTTGACCTTGACTACTCTGTGGGCAAACAGCAGATCTAGTTCAACAAGTATATGTTGAGTATTTCTTTTCAGGAACTAGGCATGAGGTGCTGACAGTGAATGGGAAAAAAACACCCAGAGAGTCACTGGACACACAGGATGAGGTCGTCAGCATCCACAGCAGGGGTGTTCAGCCTCATGCAGGGGGCGGGAGGGGCTTTTCCCATTAAAACACTGAGATGTTCTACTTTCTAGTACAGTTATGATAAAAGCTTTTCTCTGTTAAAGATATAAAAACATGATTTCTTCAAACTTCATGCTCACAGAATTTTGGTAGAAATTTAACACTTTTAAAGCTGATAATACTTTTTAAAAAATCATTTCTCACTCTTCTTCCCACCATAAATAAATTACCCACATTGAGGCACAACATAACGTCATGGACTCTCTGAGGATCTGGCTGAAACTGAGACAAATCATGAGGCTGTTTAAGCATGATGAACGTGGATGAAGAGGCGCTGGGCCCGGGGCTGAGCACCAGCTCTGTCACTCGGAGTTACTTAACCTTTCTGACACTGTTTTCTCCTCTGTTAACTGGTGTAGGAACACAAACCTCTGCAGCTCAGGCAGAAGATCAATGAAACATCACACCACAGGCTTCAGCAGCGCTCAAGGCAGTAGGCTGAGACGTGTGCAGCCATCATGGCTGAATACCTCCTTCCTCCTTCCTCTGAATACCACAGAACCAACACATACTTCTATTTTTTTAACTGTGTATTATGCATCAATATTAAAAAAAAAAAAATGAGGGTTGGGTGTGTAGCTCAGTGGTAGAGCACTTGCCCTGCCTGTATGAGTCACTGGGTTCAAACCCCAGTAGAGGGGAAACATACTCAGGCGCAGTCCTCTCCCCACCTCAAATATGGTAGTCATCATCTTCATTAAATATGGATGCCCTCACAAATTAAAAAGTACTTTCTCTTCCCTGTGGGACAAGGTCATAAAGGAAACAGCTACACCTTTGTCAGGTAATAAGGTGGAGGGGGGTAATGAAAAGTCTTTTTAAATGTTTTACTTTTTCTTTTCTTCCCTTTGAAGAGTTATTTTTAACACATCATGAACATTCTACTTGTCTCTACTTTTCCCTTTTACGCTCGATCTTACCTGTTCTGTGCCTTATAACAAACAACAAATGGTCTACCTGTGTGAAATGGCCTCCTGCCCACCTGCCTTGGGCCAGCCTAACCCAAATCCACACCTGATAGGCAAGAACCAGTTTTCACCTGCTTATCAGCTAGCAAAGCCGTGGGAGTCTACCGTGCCTCCTTGCCTCTGGGACTTGCTATTTCTGATTCATTCTTCACACTGCAAATAGCCTGATTTTTCTCACCTCTCTTTCCATTGTTGATTACCTGTTTCCCTAGTAAACAGAAGCTAAGATTCTGGGCTGTCTATGTGGACTCTGCCCACTGCACCACTTTTCTGTTGCCCTTGTAGTACTCGCTGCCTCCTCCGTCCTCTGCCCCTGAACACACACACACACACACACACACACACACACACACACACACACACTCCACAGGCCAAGTCCTACTCCATTCTGTCCTCTCCAGCACTGCTCTTTGTCTTTTCCTCCCTTTTCTACCTCTGGCTGAAGCATCCTTCCCTGTCCACCCTCAGTGCCGCATCCCCCTCACACTGCAGCTCAATACTCTCCTTCCTCTTTCCCCAGTCCTAGAGCGCTATCAGCACGCACAGCGGTGCTTCTGCCAGATGTCAAGTTGTTTGCGAACAAGTCCTAGCTTGAAGTGGCCTGTAGTCTTTAAGTACATAGAAGGAGTCTGCAGTCCTTTAGTAGGAAAAGCTTCCTAAAATTAAAAAAAAAAACAAAACACATCTTTGAGATCTAGCTAAATTTTTCTTTCTGGGATTTTAAGGCAATAGAATCACATCAACACTGATGACAGACACAAGTCTATACCTCCTGCAAATCCTCTCCACTGCACACGAGAAACCTGAAGGGTACCAAAGGGCAGTTTGCTCTGAATATCCAGGGAGTGAGTGCCCTCTGAGAGACTGGGGGAGATGGAGACAGATCTTCAGGCTTTGTCTGGCTGAATGATGCCTTTGTAGGGCAAAAGGTGTCACTAAGGCTCAGAGGAATAGGGAGGCAGAGAGAGAGGTAGAAGGCTACCACGCACTGCACAGTTTCATATAGGATATGAGGCCCTGCTCTCAGCAGCTTTCAAAGCAGGTAAAGTGGATGAACATTCATTGGAGAGGAAAGCCCACGACCCTTCTGACTTGAGAACTGGAGGAGACTATGATAATCAACTGGCAATTCCTGCTTACTGAACACAGAATTCCGAAAGCTCATGGACTACACTGTATTCTTTACATATACTCAATACAAGTGACAACAGGGAAGGTTATTCTAAGTCTAAGTGATGTGCAGAAGTAAGCCCAGTGGTATCCATGTACCCAGCCTGCCTTGGAGCAGTGGCTGACTATAGAAACAGGGGCACAGTTTGATCCTGTGTTTGTCTTCGTCAGAGGTGCTAACGCCCATAGGAAGAACTGGAGACTATGTGTTCAGCACAGTTTCAGTGGGTGGCCAGGGCAGAATCCTCGAGAACAAATCAGTTAAACTCACTAAAACCAGTTTAATCAAAATAAGTATTTAATAGAAAAATCACATTTCTAGTGGGTATGAAATCTTCCTGGAGTTTTAAAGGAAGGAAGGTGGTAAAGAGAAAGGTGAAAAGGGTCAGTGGGGAGGACACTGTTGAGCAGTCACCTTGCTTACAGAAAGGTTACAATAGTAATGAAAGAACAGTAATATTAGCAGCTTTGGCGGAGGTTCTGCTGACTAGTACTAAGGCTGTCACTTCATCAAAATTCACATGTGGATGGTGGTTCTCCACCATCATTGTTAATTCTCAGTCCTACTGAGTTGCCTACTGTAGGCAACTAAGATAGAAATATTCTAGGCACTCAGGCAGGGCTAGGTCCTTGAAGGAGCCAGTGCAGGAGACGGAGATGCCTTGCAGCTGTTGGGGAGACAGGCACCTTACTGTGGGCCAGACCTCAAGACTAAAGATAAAACTAATGCACCCACACACCTCTCTAAAGGACAAGTATCAGGGATTGATATCCTACATAGGTCTCTGTCACACTGAGAAAACCAAGAAGAGTCACTAACTCAACTCCTACAGGAAAAGCCCCCATTCTGCACTTGGGCCAGCTTGCTACATGACTTGCTTCCTCATTTGATCCTGACTTAATCAATTTTACCTGAGCAGTTATACTCACAATCTTATTGGTTGACCATAGTTGTGTCTCACTTCATACCCACCTTATAATTTCTTTTTTGTCCCCACCTTGGACACACCTCACCTTGTGGATTTGCTCTATAAAAATCCCTGGAAAAGACAGAGGTTTTGGCAACCCTCTTGGGTTCCCCCTTCTGTCCCTCTCTCAGACAGAACTTCTTTTTCCCACAGTAAGTATATTCTGCTCTTAACCTCCGTTGTTCCTAAAATTCATTCTTTGAATTTAGAGAACACAAACTCATTCCAGACATATAACAGGTTAGGAGTTTTTTTCCCCCTGTACCACTACTCACTTGCCATTGTGGATACGTGAAGGAAGAAAGTACAGAAAAGAATGGCAAAGAGGCAGAGCCATGGGTTGAAGAGATGTGGTCACAGACTGAAGTCAGAGAAAAAGAAAAGGGTGTCCTTTCCACATAAACCGCAGGTGTCTTTACAGTGGGGACAGGCGGGAGAAGTCAGTCCTCTTCCCGTCCAGTCCAAGGTTCTACTCAGCACAAAGCCTCATACTGTTAGTAGTTTTAGGTAAATCTTAACTTCTCTATTAGATTATAAGATCTTTGAAGACAGGAACCATGTCTTCCTTAGCCTGTGTACAGATGCTCAATAAGCATCAGCTAAAGTGAATTAAGTTCCTAAGCCATGATGACAGCAGAAGAGCACTACAAGCATTAGACACCGAGGTAGGGGCTTCATGGCGTATCCAGCATGCCTGGAATAACTGCTGTCCTAGCACAGGTGATCAACTGGACACTGACTGGAAGAAGGAAGAAGAGATCAGTGAGTCCATGTGTAAGGAACAGAAGCTCTTGGAAAAGACCGTGACCAGGATGCCCCAGCAATCACAGCTTTTGATCCTCTAATGCCTCTGTTCCCATTTCCACTCAGCGACAAGCAGTATTTACTCCATGTGGTAGCTACAAGGCTACTGGGGACCAGGAAGTTTTATTTACTGAAGTATAACTTGCACGAGGCAAAGCGCACAGAGCTCAGGCAGGGAATGCTGTGCCAACCTGCAGGGTATACCTGTGCATTTAGGCTACTGCCATCCTTACCAAGAACATTTCCATAGGGGCTGGGAGTTCCATCCCCGGCTTGCCGGCCCTACCCCCAGGGCACACTGAGACAGCAATTGAGACTGGGCTTGTGCAATCCCAGCTCTTGGGAGGCTATAAATAGGCAGATAACTACAAGACCGATCTAAAAGTGAGACCCTGAACACTCTGTAGACCCTTCCCTTAAAAAAAAAAAAAAAAAAGGGACATTTCTAAACTTCATTCAAACAGATTCTGTCATAGGTCCCCTTCCTCCAGGGAAACTACCTCTATCAATTACAATTACTTTTGCCTAAAAAAAAGTTGTTTTAACTGGCTTTACTGTTCACTTAAAGTGTCTGTGGTCTTTAGGCTTTGGAATTGGTTCAAGGTGTCTGGTAACACCAGGCTTTTGCTTAATAAATCTTAACACAGTGACAGCAAAGGGCCCTGACAGATGACCTTTCTTTTCTCATCTGCATTAATAAAGGGGCCAGGAGGCAAGTAAAACACAAACATAAAGCCATGAGTCCCACCTTCGAGGGAACTGCAGTATATCCTGTACCATAGGACTTGGAACTAGTTTCTCTAGAACCACACAGAGCTACAAAGCTATAATGAGCTAGTCAGACTGGGTGTCGGCAGCTGTCCACATCAGGTTCTTGTCCTAAGCACCCCATCTCCAACCCACACACCTAGACAAAACTGGGCTTTCACTTTAAAAAAAGAACATCAGTGTCATAAGTGAACTAAGTGCCTAAGAACATCAGTGCCTAAGTGAACTGTCTAACTACTTCCACCAGGAAACTGCTGTTTTTATACAAAAAAAAATCTGGTTTGTTCCACCATTGGTAAGGGAAATGTTTTACTGTGGTGATTGGTGTACATGAAAACCATTAGCACTCAAACTTTGTTAGAAAACACTGGAATAAAAATGATGTTTCCTTAAGCTACATACAAAGATGCACACCTGTAAACCCAGCAGTCAGGGAGGTTCAGGCAGGAGGACCATAAATTCCAGCACTGCATGGGCATCTTAGCAAGACCCTGTCTCAAAATACAAAATTTAAAAAAGCCTGAGGGCACAGCTCAGGGGGAGAGTGCCCCTGGGATCAATCTCCAGTATTAAAAAAAGTCTTTCCTGTTGAATTCAGTAAACGATTTTCCTCTGAATGTGAGAGAGGTCCCTGGCGATGATTCAGCTAATGTGGAGTGAATGTGGAGGTACAGGATTTGATAGATGGATCAATACTTCATCTCAAATTACCTGGACTCTCCCGTGACTTACTGGGTCTCTGCTCCTCATGGAAACAGGGAGGGATTACTAATGCAATCCGGTTCTCAGGGTACTGCCTGCAGCCAGAGCAAGCCTGTAAAGTGAGCTTCGCAGCAGCATATCAATGAGGACTGTGGGTTTTCATAATCAAGCTCCGCTCTACTCCAGAGAATTCTATGCCTTTAGGGAATGAATAATGAACATGTCTTAAGGAGCGGTATTTTGGTAGCCTCTGAAAAGTAAGTTCACTTTTTTTTTTTTTATTAAAGGAGTTTCAACAAAGTCAATATATTATCAAATGTGCTAAAAAGATAAAATTTGTGGTTTGATAAAGCACCAAATCCAGAAGCCCTTGCAATCATTACAGGACGGCAGTGTCACACAGTAAGGCGCAGTCATCACTTGTGCTAAGAGACGGGGCTGCCCTGAACCCTCCAATCTCTGGAAGCCACTCCAGCTTCAGGAGACCTTTAAGTCTTTCCACCTCAATGCCTGGACAAAAATGTCTTTCTCTCCAAACAGCCTGAACTTCTAATGCAAAAACAACCTGGAAAAAAAAGGCTTCTAATACTATTTAGAGAAATTTCTCACAGCCAAAATTTAAGGCATTGTATCTTATTAAACCATAGGCCATCAGCTCAGTTCTGACGAAATGCCTTGCTCCTCTGAACTGGCTTAAATTTATCCTCAGCAAAGAACAAGTTCATGTAAGCTGCACTTCTCACAGTCTACTAAATACTAATTTGTCCCAACCAATTTCTTACTGTGAACAGTATATTAATCGTTTGCTAGTTACATCACATGAAGTATATCACATTGAAGAAAAACCCTGTGTCCTGTACTGGTATGTGTAAAAAGGAATTTCTACACATAATCTGAAAGTCAGATCATTTCTGATGTGACACAAAAAAATAGTAAGAATCCAGCAACCCGAGTTTCACTGTTTTGCTAGTACAACAATTAATAGTAACTAAAGGAAATATAGTGGTTATTTGAGCTCTTTGAATATAATCACTAAGTTGAATGCTGTAATCTTAATATAAATTGGAGTCACAAGCAAGAGCCTTGGGCTGAGGGCACAGTGCAGTGGTGGAGCATCTGCCGAATGAGAGCGGGACTCTGTGCTTGGTCACTAACACTGAAAAGATGCAAACACAAAGCCTTTGCTTTTTAAAAACTTATCTTTCCAGTCCTAACACAATGCCTGGTCGATGGCAAGTGCTTGAGAGAGAGTAGCTGCCATTATTTCAACTGTGATTATCACTACTATTGATTCAGAATTTCATCCTAGCTACCCAGCAAGCCAATAATGTCCCCAAGTCATTATCTCATTCTAAGTGAGAAAAGTTCTTTCTGAAGTGCTTTACAGAATGAAGAGTTCACGTTATTTTCTAACGCCGACTATGCAAACCTTTCATAGAACAGAGCTTGCACCTTAACAGAGAAAAAAGATAACAAAAATGGCTGAAAAGCCATAGTAGGGTTGGTCCAAGGTACTCTGGGGACCACAATCCTGTGAGGAAAACCCCCAGGAGAAAAATTCAAATACCAGGGCAGGAAGAACTGCCGGAAATCAGAAAGAAGCTGATTTTTTTTTTTTTTTAATCAAAGCCATGTATTTCTTTTTCCTTGAAATGGAAGTCAACTTTTAATTTTAACTTTTTCTATTTAAAATTCGTAACTTTGCGCACTTTTATTACCCAGGTATTATCTAAATCTATGCATAATCATTTCCATCCTAATTCTTACATCTTAGAGTAAACTGTGTAACAGAAAGGAATGTATTAAATATATTTTCAAAAATGTATCTATTTTTCCACCTCTAAAAAGAATCTTTTCATTTGTATTCATTGCTTCAACTTATCTACATATGACAATGACAGAAAAAATGTACAAATGAGTTTGTTGGTTTTCATGTAAAATTCTACTAAACATTTGACATAGGACTATAAAATATATAATAGTTACTCTGTAGTTTTTTTATTTTATTTTTTTTAT
>NW_004524641.1:11632187-11653651 GCF_000260255.1 Octodon degus
ATCACTGGTCACAATTTAACTAACTGCTTCTACTAATAATGGACATTCAGATTTTTAAATTCTTTTCTGGATTTGCCATTTCCTGTGTGCCTTTATTCAGACATATTCTAAGTTGCAACAAATAACTTCACACATCCACATTTCATGGTTCTGTGTGACTCTTTGCTCAGGCTGAATCTACAGAAGCTGAGTCCCTGGGTCAGTGCATGAACACACAGTTACTCTGCCTTACCACTGTTATCTTCTAAGCCATTTATAACAGGTTAGCATAGTTATAATGATTTTAATTTCTTTACTCAATTATGAGCTATGAGCTGAAAGGTGCTCTGTTAGTCCACATTACTGATTTTAGAGAAGGAACAGTTAAATCTTAGAGAGCATGAGACTGACTTAATTAGGTCTCCATCCTCTCCAAGTCTCCGGACTCCCCATGGGATGCTCACCATGTCTCATCATCCCTAGTTTCTCACTGTCCTTGGTATGCTCCCCTTGGGTGTTAACACCCACCCGCAAGTCCATACAGAAGGAAAAGGGGTGGGGCTAGTGAAATGTATGCAAATATGCAAGAGAGCAGGTATAGGGAGGAGGGAAGAAAATGCAGCAAGAAAGAGTATGGAAGAAATTCCTAAAATTAGTACAGCTCATTCATTGTCCAGAATGGATGTTTACTTGATTGTAAATATCAAAATGTGCTCACAACAAGCAATCTTAACAAAGGCAACAGTGCAGTATAGTATTCAAGTTCTCAGTACAGCAAATTTAAGAGTGTATGGCACTCAAAATTCCCAGCACAGCCCAACTCTCAATCAGTTAGTGTAATATTTTGTTTCTAAACACTTTATAGCTTCCTAAGTACCCCCAAATACACAAGCTGAGAGTGTCAGGGCAAGCATAAGTGTCAGGGCATTTTTCTATATTATAGGAAAAATGAGGAAAAAGGTTTCAGGGAGAGGAACATAATTGCACATGAACAGAAATCAAAATAAGCACAATGGGCAATGAGTGCCAACAATGAAAATTCCATTTGGACTTCTATCTAAATCTTCTCCTACACTGATAGGATTTGAAACTCTTACACAGTGAACTTCTTAGCTTTTCAAAGCAATATTAGAATAATAATTTGAACTGCTAGTTTTCTGTTTTGTTTTGCCTAAACTGACCTGGAGAGTTCAAAGTCTCTAAGACAGGCTTCCACTTTGGCCTCAAGCAAGTCAGTTTACCCTTGTTTCTGAAAATTGTTTGTTCTTTCAGAAACGAGAAATTTGGGACAGTTGATCCTTAGGGTCCCTTCTTCCCAGTGCTCGTATTCTATGAAAATGCATCCATAATCTAATGCCCAGGCAAATTTTATTTTCACCCTCAAAAGGATGATCATCTTTCAGAAAGATGCCAAACTAATCAATAAAACAAAAGAGAGTATCTTGAAACATGGTACCAGAGAAACACTCTGGCTTTTACTGGTGATCTCTTAAGAGCAACCCTGTACATAAGCGCAGGCTTCACCTTGGGTCAGGTTAAGTATGGAAATTCAAAGCAAGAAATGTGCCAAGGGGTCAGTCTGGAGAATGTTTTCCTTCCAATTTTGAGTTTTCACCTGGTAGTTTGTCATGAAGTTGGCATAACAGGAGGAACTCAGGTTATGCAAATGTAATAAATTATAATAGGTTACCAAAGTGACATAGGCATAACACAGGCAGAGACCATGATGGGGCAGAGGACAAACCCCTGGGCCCTTAGCTCATTATTCATTGAAAGCATGATTTGCTGGGAGATGTTGGGAAAATTTTGGAGCTGCCAAATAGAGAACCCTGAAAGCTGTAACAGAGCTTAATGGATGATTTGGTTAGAGCTCAGAAAACCAGAATAATGACAGAAATATTACCAATGAAGGACAGGCTCATGAGGTTTCAGGTGGAAAAGAGAATGTTACCACAAACTGGACTAGAGGCCATGTATGTTCCAACAAAGAATCTGTCTACATTATGTCCATGTCCTAAGATTTTGTGTGAGGCTGAATTTAAAGGTGATGGCCTAATTAATCTGGAGGAAGAACTTCAAGGCAGTCCAATTCAGGCTTGGGTGCTGCTGGCTGCATTGAGTCAGAGCTACCATGAGAATCAGGAGCAAAAAGCAAAGCTGAATGATGTGCAGTATGGCACAGGCAGTGAGTGGCCAGGTGGATGCAACCAACAAGGACATGGGCTGCTCAAGGCCCTGAGAGCTTACATCACAACACAACCTAATGTCTTAGGTGCTAGACATGAAGCTATGGGACTCATGGTCTGCCTTGCTGAGCATCAGTCTTGCTTTGTCTGGTTCCTATCTATTCTCCTATTCCTGTCTGTCTGTCTCTGTCTGTCTGTCTGTCTGTCTGTCTGTCTGTCTCTCTCTCTCTCTCTGTTTCTGTCTCTGTCTCCCTCCCCCGCTTTCTTCTTCTCTACCCCATCTCTTCTTGAGACAGGGTTTCACTACGCACTTCAGGCTGGCCTTGAACTCACTTTGTAGCCCAGATAGGCCTCATACTCACAGTAAGTGAGTAAGGATCCTCTTGCCTTACCCACTGGAGTGCTGGGACTACATGCTTATATGTCACCATGCCTACCCTTCTCCTCTCTTTTGGAATGAAAATATTTGCCTGGTGCAAATATTTTGTAAGTGCTGAAATTTATTTGTTTGTCTATTTAATGGGCTCACAGCTAACAGTTTGCCTTGAGTCTCCAGAGACTTTAGATTTGGACTTTTCAGCAATGCTAGAATCGTTAACATTTTGGTGGTTCTTAGAGATGCACTATATGAATTCTGCCTAATAATTTGGATATGAACCTTTTAGGGGCTAGAGGTAGAATATTATGGTTAGATCTTGAATGTCTCACAAAAGGTTCACATTTGGTGGTAGGGTCAGGTTGGAAAGGGTGGGTCACTGGGGGCACGACCCCAGTGTATTGTAGCCCCCTCTGTGCTTTCTGGCCACCATAAGATCAACAGCTTTCTTCTACCATGCCATCTTGCCATGCTGTTTTTGCCCTGAAGCCTGCTGACCATCAGTGGAACCCACTGAAACTGTAAACCCAAATAAATCTTGCCTCCTGTTACGGTTTGTGTCTAGTTGTCCCCCCAAAGCCTTATGCAGTCATGAGGCAGGGACTTCTAGAGTTTGAGACTAACTCATGATCCACTGGGACTATGGGTCTTAGCACTGCTGAGATTATGGGTATGAGTACTACTCCTAGTCTGGGGCAATAGACTGAGTACAACTTAAGGGAGAGAGACTTCCTCTCTCTGTTGCCACTGTTGCTGCTACTCCTTCCTTGGCTCCTCATGCTCTCTGCCATTGCCGTGAACAGAAGCGCTCTGCCCTGTGCCATTCTGCCTTGGAGCCAGACAAGTATGGACTGAAACCTCCAGTAACTATGAACTAAATAAAGTTCTCCTTCCTTTATTTTGGGTGTTGGATAATTGTGTCAGCAACAAGAGAAGAGTAACTGAGACACCTCCCTTGAATGAATGAATGAATGAATGAGAAACCAAGCAAGCATGATGTGTGTTTTCTTCTAAGACAGACATACATTTTAAGGTGGTTTTCAATAAAAACTATGACTCTCTACTTAGGCCTTTAGTGACTAGTGGGTAACTATTACTAGAACAAAGCTTGACCTTCATTTTATAAACTTTTGGGTCAAATCTTTCTCATGTTCTATGTAGGCATTTTAGTCATTTAGGGAGTGTCTGTCTAACAGTTAGCAAGGAAAGTTTAAGCCCTAAGACTTCCTGGCTGATTTCATCACCCATCGAGACTGAGACCACCTTTGCTCAAAAAGTCCTTGACCTGAACCTATCTATGGTTACCTTGCGTTAGCACAGAGCCTCACTTCACTGCCTGAAGGCACAAGGACTCCTCATGGGACAGTCTAGTCTCCTTCATCAGACTGTGACTCCTCCAGCTATTATTCCCTTACTCTATTTCACCTTTCAATCCACACTACAGCTTAATTTCCATTATCACTATAGCGAGGACCTATGCCACCTGGTCACAAAGGTACGTCACAAACTACAGCAATATGGTAAGTCTGAGCTAGTCACTGAGACACTGCTCTCAGCTCAGAGCTTGGCCTCGGCAAACTACACTTCTGACTCCAAGGAGCTGGGCCTTGGCCAAGTTTGATCTCTCAGAAGCACAAGAAGGGAGCTAGAAGGCTGTGAGGGGAAAATACGACTTGTTCTTTTCTACTTTCCTTTTAGTTCTCTTATAACTCCCTGGCAACGTATCTTCACTCTGCGCAACAGCTGGGTGCAGCAGCAGTAGCTGGTTCCAGCTTTTAATTTCTCCTCACTGTCAGAGCCAGCTTCAGTGTGCTCCCCCGAGGTCACCAGCTGGTCAGCATTCCTGGCTCAGAAGTCTTTACCAGGCTCCACAGCTCTTCACCGGAGCTCTGAGGTTCCGATAGGTCCAAACTTCCTGTAATCTCTTGGTCCTCAGAGAGGTGCCATCTTTCCCTATTACTATCTGCATGACACCTCAGTACGGTACCAATGGAAAGAACCGGTTCTTGAAATGACTGGCACCGGTCCACAATGGTAAAGGAGCTCACACCACAGTGTAAATTAATTACACTGAGAGGTACTGTTTAGTTCAGCTGATCTGATTTCATAGGTGGATTGAAAAAGAAGCAGTGATTTTATATCCCAGTGGAAACTCCTTATCTCCTCAAACTCCAGTAGTCCACAGTTGGCAATTCAATTACTATGAGGAGTACAGGCTTGGTGGTTCCCCTGGTTAATGGTTTTTCATATTATAGTAACTCCTAAAATACCCCTGTGGTTTCTGTTTTCTAAATGACCCTAAATAGATATGAAGTTGGGTATAGGAATATCTTCAGTAACTTTCTTTTAATTATATGCATGGAAAAAGAATTCTGACATAAAATGTATCATATGGACAACAAGTTGGAAATAAATTAGCTTAACATGTAGATTATAAGAAAAATATTTACTTAAATTCTAGTAGCACATAAATATATACTGACTTCCTGTGATTTTTTTTTTAATGAGCAAATTCAGGGACTTGAAAGTATTTAAAGAATGCCACCCAATAGAAATGCCCAAAAATAAATTTAAAAAAAGGAACAGTATATGAGAGATAGTTTAGTTTTTAAACTATAACATGTAGGGCTGGGGATATAGCTTGGTAGTCTAAGGACCTGCCTGACAAGCACAAGATCCTGAGTTCAAACTCCGGTACCACATGTCGTGCTGGCCCCTGATCACACATGGTGGCACACGCCTGTAATCTCAGCACTAGGGAGGCTGAGACAGTAGGATCACTACAAGTCTGAACTGTGTAACGAGACCCTGTATCAAAAAAAAAAAAACAAAACATAATATGTGATTCTTTTCAGGATCTAGGAAACTGGGATGATTTGTAGGAGTACATTAAATGTTAGGGCTTCAGAGAACCTTAAGTAGTTGTGAGCCTTCTTTCACAAAAGTACTTGTTCCTGCCAATTGTATTTATGGGCAGTCACGTACAGTAATAACAATGGCAGACAATGTGGAACCAGGATTACTAACAATTATTTAAGTGCTTTGTACCAACCTAGTAATGACTTGGTACCTAAAAGTTCATTTACAGGTCTGTAAGATAAACACTGCATAATGTATACTTTCCTATTCTCTCAGGGTAGAAAAGGTACTCAATCCACCTGGGAAGATGAATTGTAACAGGTTTCTCTGACCTAAAGACAGAATGAACCTCTGTACATGGACTGCAAGGAATTTTGCCAACAGCTGACACAAAAATCACATTTTTTAATGGTGAGAATAAGAGGCAGAGATAGCCTCTCACCTCTAAAAATTGGTCCATGACTCTGATATTGTAAGAATTTTCACATTATGCTTTTGAAGGAAACTGAACACAAGGATAAAGTTATGTACTTTTGGCAAACGTGTTTTATTTTCAAATATTTACCATATTGCAAAAGTCTGAATCATTTAGATTATTTTTGATGCTCAATCCACAATATTTTTCTTGATTTAATTAGTAACTATAGTGTCCTTTCCAAGAAAGTTGATATAAAACATTGCAAATATGTATTGAAGCATTTAAAGTTATATAAATTGGAATGAAGAGCTGCTTGTGTCAACCAAAGAAGGAAGTCATTTGGAAATCATGCTGAAATTACACCAGGCTGGCAAAGTGGTCAGAAATCTCTGGAATTGTTTGCTTCAGTCTTTAACAAACAGGCTGTGCAACCTTCAAAATGCCACCTACCCTCTTGGGAATTCTGCTTTCTTGACTGTGAATTAAGAGGGCTGGACAAGATGGCTTAGAAAATCCTCCCCAAGTACTTTAGTCACTCAGATGCTGTGCTCACACTTCTCCTGTACACTGTAAGGAACACCAAACCAAGTAGTACACCCAAAGCCAAGTGATACTTAGGCAGCACTGCACCCAGAAACCCCCGACACAAATTAACTCAACCAGAGCAAGGTGTAGTTCTTTTTTTTTTTTTTTTAAATTTTTCAAAGCATTTGTTATAACCAGAGGCAGTGGAAAGGAACCTGGCATGAAATCAACAGTCTTTAAGGAGAAACAATTTCCATGCGAAGATGCTAGTGAGAGGCTTTCAAACTGCCTCAACAGTGCACTCCAGGCTGAGGGGCGATAGCTATTCTCATTCAACTCAATGTGTTCAGGGACAAAGTGAACCAGAGCTAAGTGGCAAAGAAAGTGCTTCCTGTTCTGATGACAGACAGCCACACACTTACCTTAGTACAACTAAAGCAAGCCCAGCCCAGGAGACCTGGGGAGAAGGCAGGGCATCCCTCCTGGCACCCTATCTTGCCTTTGCCCCCAGCACAGCCTCTCACCAACAGAACTGGCCAGAATTCCAACTCTTGACCTTGGTTAGCAAGCAGACATTCCTTCGAACCACAACTCTCCCGTATCAGCTAAACACCCTCCACTGCTATTTCCTCTTCTAAGGTAATAAAGTCAGAAGCATAAATGTTCTATAGCCATACTATTTTTTCTAAAGACAAGTTTGAAAGTGAGGTCCCGAATAGCAGCTTCTACCATGGCTTTTTACCCCCACTGAGAATCTTGTCATACTTTCAGAGTGACATTCATCCATTATATCTACTCTAATGGCCTCTGAGCCATGTGTTCTTATTAAGTGAAAAATAACTGCAGTAGCTAAGGGAAAAAAACAAGGGGCAAAAAGACAATTTCCTTTAGGAAACTACAATCATGGGAAAATGTTATTTACAATAGAATTCATCATAGGCAGACAACATCTGATAACTTCAAGTTTTAAAATAAAAGCATATTTTACACTTTCATGTCAATATTTATAAGGAGATTTACTAGGAAGGCATGCTACCTGGCACAAGCCTCATTTTAGAGGTATTTTTGGACCAAAGATAACACAGATAGATACCATTTTAAGTTAGCCTTATGTAGTACTTTGTTTTTCAGCAGCACTTGGGATTGAACCCAGGGCCTTTGCATTGATTACATCCCTAGCCCAGTTTTTTGTTTTTTCTTTTTTTTTTTTTTTGACACAGGGTCTTCCTAAATTGCCGGGATGGGTTCAAGTTTGCAGTTTCCTGCCTCAGTCTCCCAGTGTTCTGGGATTACAGACTTGTGTGCCCACACCCAGCTTTATAACCTTTTTTTTTTTTTTTTTAATGTTTTCAGTAAAGGGTCTACAGGGTCTCACTACACAGATCAGACTCATCGTTATCCTCCTGATTTTAACTTCCCCAGTGCTTAAATTACAAGCTATAAACCACTTTTATAAATCATTTCCCAGGGCCGGGAAGATAGCTCAGTGATGTTGCATGCCTGTAATTCCAGTACTGGGGAGGCTGAAACAGGAAAATCACTAGAGTCCGAGCTGCATAGTGAGACCTTGTACCAAATACATAAAATGAAAATAAAAAATCATTTCCCATCTTAAGCTAAATTTGTTAACATCACTATTAGAGAATAAATCTCCATGAAACTTGAATTTAAGTAGCCTAAATCATGAGTAGTATCAGTAAGCACTAAAATAACCCGGGAAACGCCCATGGCAGCTGCAAAGAACTACTTTAATAGATTAAGGGGCGCTAGTTCTTGTACGATTTAGCAAAGCAGCAGCAAGGAAAGCCCAGCTAAGGAAGGAACCGGACTTCCTGCAGTAACTGGTGCTGCCCTGGTAATACAGGACATCACTGCAGTGTTTCCTACTGCCAAATTCTACAGTGACAACACACACTGCAGCAACTGATGTTGTCAAGTTGTGAAATGTGTGATGTAGAAATTCTAGCCTTCTTCACAGCTTCAACTGGATTGTATAAAACTACCAATTTGATAAACAAACAAATAAATAAATAAATGAGCATAGAACTGAGCAACAACTTTCACTGGAAAAATGAATTGTTTTCAAAATTAGTTCAGAAAAATGCCTAAAAATAATTTACTATCAACAATGAAGCACAAAAATCTTTACATTACAAATGCACAAATAATTCATAAAAGGCCTGTTATGATTGCTTAAAATGTAGCCACATATTAAAACTGGGATATAACTTACATAGAAATTATAGAAATTAATCTGTCAGATCCTACCTTTTTCAGGAACCGAACTCCGTAGGTAAATACATACAGGTAAAAGGAAAATCTCCACCTGTAGAAGGTTTAAAAACATTCTATGATACTCAGTTTATATATCTCACAGCATATTCTGAAAGGCAGGGGGAAAAAAAATAGTCATTATATCCACCCCCCACCAACAAGGACTAAATCTGATGAGCACCTGCTAGCTGAACACATCATGGCTGATAGCAAATGTAAACATCAAGCTTCATTCCTAACTTTCAGTTATCTACCACACGTACCCCATCGCTGCTCCCCCTACAACATGAGGATGTTCTTACAAATCACTCAGAAAGTGATATAGTTCCACAATATGAAGGTATTTGGATATTTGTCTGAGTCACATACTAGTTAATGTGTTTTATAAATATAAGCTTTGATATTTTTAAAATTAGGTTAGAATGTTTTATCACCAACTTTTTATTAACATTTGTGTGGATGCTGCCAAAGGAAGCCATACAGAGCAAGTTTTTCAAATAACTGAAAAACAATCTTGGACTGTCTTAGGTCAGATGTGTAGATTGCATATATGTATATGGAATCAGCCTCCCCAGTGCTGGAATTACAGGCATGCACCACCATGCCCAAACTCTGGCCGGCTCAGCCCACACTGGGAGTGGGGCTAACATGGCATGTGGTGCCGGGGATGGAACCATAGTCCCTGTGCTTGCCTAAGAAGGTATTTCAGTCTGCTGAGTTATTTTGCTGGCCCAGATTCACTTTTTTAAGGAAGAAAAGTTTCAAGTATTTTTAAAAAATGATTTTAGCAATCTAAATATTGTTAAATGTAAGGTATGTGTATATTTGTGTGCTGATTACCAAAAAACTTTTTGCTCTGGGACTTAGTTCCCAATTTTATTTCTTCTACTTTCTGAATATGAAGGAATGTACCTGGAATAGCTGGCTGAATACCACTAAATAGCATTCTTGAGTTGTACTGCTGTGGAACTTTGGATTACAGGTTGCAAATTAACTCAGAGAAAGAAGTAACTAGTCAACTTCAGTCCAGCAGAAGCCAAACCACTTTTTCTGCTTGAAAGCCAGGTAAAAATTACAAATAGGGTAACAGTGGAAAACAACTCTGGAAGATGATTCAAGTGATACACAAAATGATCTAAAGAAATGACAGTTACATTCAAATGGGGGAGAAAATAACGATACCAGTTTCCTTCCCCTCTTAAGCACACACACACACACACACACACACACACACACACACACACACACAGTGTCCTTAGACTTGTACAATCACATCCATTCCTGGACTGATTTTGGCTTCAAGTATTCTGGAATTCTTACAACTTTTAGAGATCTTTGAACTTCACAGTGAAAACTCTTCAACAAATAACTTACAAAACCAGAGTTCAAGAAGGAACAGTGAAAAGTGATGGAAGGAATTATAATTCATCCAGAGAGTTTACTTACATAGCATCAAAGTAAAACATTTAGTTTAATCCCATCTCTATTATCAATGTCTTGATGGATGTGGGAGTATCTGTGTTCGTCTCTCTGTTTGGACTACAAACGCTCCATCAGAAGTGAAAATCAGTATGGACTCCTAGGCTTGTGACTTATGCTCAAGACAGGACCCCACCCTTGCATTAATGCTCTGGGATCACCATCTGACAGTTCTTAATTGTTGAACAAGGAGCCTTACATTTTATTTGCATTGTATCCTATAAATAATGTAGATGACTATGGAATTGTGATTAAGTCTATAGATTCTCCTAATTTAGAAGCAATTCTATTAATATCCTTTGACCTCAGTTCAAGCTCTGTAATGAGAGAGTGGGTTTGTAACTCTAACGGTGACTCAAGGGAGGCCAGGGATGTAGCTCAGTGGCACAGTAACTGCCTCACAAGCACAAGGTCCTGAGTTCAATTCCTAGTAGCAACAACAAGAAGACGATATGATGATTTGGTTGTACAAATAATCTCAAATTTTCTGTAGTTCCTGCCTCTCCTTACTGTTATCAAACAATCCTGTTTCATGGGTTTGCCTTTGTTTTCTTTGTCCTGAAGGTAAGTGAATTTGCAATTTCTTTATTAAATGATTTATAACAGCTGTTTCAGCTCTAAAACTATTGTTAGCAGACTGTGACCAGGCAGCTTTTATGTATAATAAAAATTTTATAGAAGCTACTGGAATTCCTGCCGTTACATATACACATTTTATTTCATCACTAAAATGACCCAGTGTTCATAAGACACAGGTTCTGTAACTGGAACACTGATGCCTCCATCATGTGAATGACAACTTCTGATGAATATTTAAAAGGCTGCTTTTATTTCTACAAAGTATCTCCAGGAAGCAAAATTTTCAAGCATTTTGTGACATGAAAAAGTTCTTATTTTATTTTTTATTTTCATGTCTCAAATAAAAAGTTTTAAATGCTTGCCGCCAGCCCTTGGTATATAGACTCCTCTAACTTCCAACTAAAATTTCTCTAAAGAAAGAGATAAGCAAAGCTACATACATGGAACACAAAAAGTAAAATATGACCTTCGGCCTATTGCTAAAATTAAGGAAGTCGTTTTATACTACTAAATGAACAAAATTATATTTAAAGGATTGATTAGAGGGGCAGAAAACAAGCCATGAACCTTAAAGGAAATAGGAAATTTATCAGCCTATCTACCTATCTTTTCTCTACTTTTCACTATCCTGAACAGAAACAGAAAAATCCCTATCTGTGAGAAACCTAGACAGCTCTTTGTCATGAATGATTCTTTCTGAGGTAGCAGGAAATCCTCCATTCCCTAGCCCCAGTTAGTGACTGTTACTTTTTTTAAAAAACTGGAAGGAAAAGGAAGTACTCTGCACCCTGGCAGTTTTAGTTGCAGAAAATCAGGTTGAGGGACAAGATGATTTTGAAAGTGTGGCACCCTTACATAACTCCCATACTGTATAAGTAACAAAGAACATGGTGTGGGAGAGAGCTGCTCTACAAGAAACTCTTCCAGTCCAGTGAAATCGGGCCAGCACCTATAAACATCAACCTGCTACAAAGCCAGAGGTCGAAAGACAAATACTATTAACAGACTGGAAGACAGGGGAGCGCCAAAGAAAACTCACACTTGCTTTCTGTGAACAGGTCTGGAGGGGTATTTCAAAATTCAGGAATACAGTAAAAGTAACAGCTAAATGTCAGTAGGAACCTACTGAGCAGTACTGAATATAGAAAGTAAGAAACATGCTAAATGCTCACAGCAAGAACAGTCTCCTAAAGATGATTTTTTACAGGAATTGGAAGTAATTCCCATGCCAAGCATTTGGCATTGTCAATACAACACAAGAAGACATGATCTCAAAAAACCAAAGTAGAATGCTGTAAATCAATCAAAGACTGCCGGCCAAGATAAAAAGAGAAAACAGATTTTTTTGAAAAGGATCATTGGGCCAGGGAGATAGCTCAGTAGAATAAATGCTTGCCTGGCAAGCGCAAGGTCCTGAGTTCAATCCCTGGTACCACAAAAAAATTTTTAAAAAAATTTAAAAAATAAAAAGGATCATTACACAGATTCCGAAGAGGAAGCACAGCATCTCTCATGAGGTGTGTGGGGGTGGGGAGGCACAGACGTGGAGCAGAAATTAAATCATTGACACAAATAAAGAGGAAACATCCAAGTAAGGCCCACAGGCAGGGAAAGCTCCTAGATCTTGGAACCCCAAAGTAAAGTGCAATTACAGTTGTTTCTGAGAAAATACAAGAACTGAAATAGAATCACAATCAAGACACAAAGCCAAACTAAAAAAAGAAAACTAAATTGTATTCAAATTGTATCAATCCAAAGCTATATCGTGGCAGTAATTTTGAATCCTATGGTGAAAATAAAATTAAAACTTCCCAGTATTCAAGCAAAAAACAAAAAGAGGTCAACACATAAATCAAAGGAAAACAAGTCACTGTAAAAGCCGCAAATTCCTAGTTGGTCTTAAATTTCTCCCAATTTTCTAAATGACAGAAAAACAAAGGACTCAATCAAAGAAAGCTACTGCCAGTCAAGCTGCCCCTTTCATTTGTAAAGGAGCTTGAAATGTTTTTATAATCAAAAGCTCTGAAGGCACATTACTAGTTAATGGTTACTAAAAAGTTACTATTAAAAACTTGATAAAAATTTGCTCAGGCCAATTCCAATCCATCAAAGTACAAATAAAACTTCAGATTCAAGAAGTATAATCTTAGAATAAAAAGACTATATATAGTGACATAAATAACTGCCCAAATTTCATTGATAAATTAAATGCAACTATTCTCAAGTAATAATATAAAACATTTAGCAATAATCTAAGAATGAATCCTCTGGGTAAATGAAAACATGCAATGAAGAGGAAATGCATTAAATTCATTGTCTCACAAGATACTACTATTTTGACTGCAAGATAAATATATTTTAATAAAAAACTTAAAGATGAATCCTGGTTATAAACAGCAAAAGGAACACAAATATTCCTCCCTGTCTTTATGAATGTACCAGTAAATTAACAGAAGAGGAATCCTGTTAAGGGAAGCCTACTTCTTAGGGATAAGAAAACAGTATGGTGGACAGTGATTCCACTTGGTAGCCTGGAAAGCAGAAATGGGAAGGGGTGTTGAGCTGAGCTGAGGCTGCGTCCCGAGCTGTCTGCAGCAGGTACTCAGAAGGACCACAGCACCCTGAAGACTTCAGCAGAGGAAGCTCCATGGGCACAAGCAGCCCAGGGATGAGCTTGCCCAAGGCCATGCAGTTGAGAGGGGGCAAAACCAGAACAAACATAGCACTGACTTTAAAGACCTGTCAGATTCTTCAGGGAAGAGCACACTGCTTTGCCCAGAGAGCCAGCATCCTGTACCATACTTGCTTGGTTATAGAAATCTTTTATATCCACCAAACCTGAAAATTGAATAGGAAGTTAATAGAAACTACCATCCACTGAATCCAGCTTTTTATACAACCAGGCTGGCAAGGACTCTTTGTTAAAATCAAGACTAATCAAATGTGCCACACAAGCAGAGAACTAGAGCACTGAGGTTTCCTGACTTGCTGCTGAATGTCACCCAAAAGGCACAGGGATCCCAAATGACAGAGAAGGCAGAACAGGAGATTACAGGAGACCTGAGATCAGCTTAAGCTGTTCTGGGGAGGGTAGGGCAGGTGGAGAGAAGTAATTTTATTCACAGAATTTACAAACTGCTTTCTCTGTACCACAATGTTTTCTAAGCACCTTACAAGAAAGAACTTATTCAATGCCACTATTTCACAAAACAGAGTGGGCATTATTACCATCACGTCTATTTTTGTTTTCCTTCTAGATGAGAAAATAAGCACAAACTGGTTTAATAATTTGCCAACAGCGACACAGCTAATAAAGGGAGAGGAGGGCTGGAAGCTAGGTAGTGTGATCCCAGCATCTAGGCTCTTAACCATGAGGCTCTGCTGCCTCTTTCTGATCTAATACAACTGAAAATCAAAGATAATGTATTCTGCCAAAATGTTTTTCTTTCTTTCTGTTTTTTTTTTCTTGTATTTTAGGGAAGGGTCTACAGGGTGTTCAGGGTCTCAATACTAGATTGGACTAGTAGTGATCTGCCTGTTTACAGCCTCCCAAGAGCTGGGATTACAGGGGCATGCCACCATGCCCAGTCTCAATTGCTGGCTCAGCGTGCCCTGGGGGCGGGGGCAGGGCCAGCATGGAAGGCCCAGGATCAAACCCTGGCCCCTGTGCCTGCTTGTAGGTACTTTAATCTGCTGAGCTATTTGGCTGGCCCCCAAATGGTTTTCTAACTTAGTGGATATGAATGAAAATCAAACAATGAGAACAGTCTCTAGTGAAGAGAAAATAATTTGGTGCAAATCTGGAACAAGGGAAGATGACAATGGTACTTCTTTTCAATACTAGGTCAGGCCAGGGAGATGACTCAGTAGAATAAGTGCTTCCCTGGCAAACACAAGGGTCTGAGTTCAATCCCCGAGAACAGCCTGGACTGCAAAGTGTTACCCTGTCCCAAGAAAACAGAATAAAGGGGCTGGGGAGATGGCTCAGTGGAGTAAGTGCTTCCCTGGCAAGCACAAGGGCCTGAGTTCAATCCCCGGTTCCACCAAAAAAAAAAAAAAAAGAAAAGAAAAGAAAAGAAACCAGAATACTAGGTCAGTGTGTGAGTCAGTTTTCTATTACTATTACTATGACAAAGTAACTCAGATGTTCAGCCTACAAAAGAGAAAGGTTTGTTCTGGCTCACAATCTCAGAGGGTTCGGTTCATGGCTGCTTGGCCCTGTTGCTTTGGGCCTGTGGCAGCACAGTACCTCACTGTGGGAGTTTGTTGTGAGGAGACCTGCTCACCTCATGGTAGCTAAGAAACGAAGAGAAGAGAAGGGACTAGGGTCCACAGGTCTCCTTCAAGGGCACAACACCAATGAACTAGGCTCCTCCCACTAGGCCCCACCTCTTAAGCTCCACCACCTGCCAACTGCACCATAGCTGGGGACCAAGTGTTTTAATACATATGCCTCTGGAAACATTTAAGATGCAAACTAATAGACAATTAAAACAATACTAACTTTATCAACTGAAGACAACTGAAGCTACCCAAGGGCCCTTCTCTGACCTACACACTCAGCACTCCACCTAATGAGACACCAACCCTCTTACAGGGCTGATGTCAAGTGATGATTGTTCTGTGAAGCCACCTATCTGAGAGCTGAAACACTGAAAGCTCTGCAATCCCTTTTTTGTCACCAGGACCTCACTATATAAAGATTATAACACTGGTCCAGTGAGCTATATCCCTGGCCCAAGTGCTGTAATCTTTTGATGTTCTTTACATCATTTCTACATCTTCTATTAATGTCAAAAACCTCTGACTTGCTTATAGGTTAAAAGGATAAGACTGAGTCTTATTTATCTCTTCATTTCTGACTGCAAACATTGGGCAAATAACCCCCAAACTAACCTCCAGAATTTTTTTTGTCTTTCTTTCTTCTTTTTTAAATTTTTTTTTTAAATTTTTTTCTTTCTTTCTTCTTTCCTTTTTTTAGTACAGGGTCTACGGGGTCTCACTACACAGACGAATTTGTAGTGATCCTCCTGTTTTCAGCTTCCCAAGTGCTGAGATTACAGGCATGTGCCACCACGCCCAGTCTCAGAAACATTTTTTTCTGATCTCCAAATTCTTACTAAGAGTATGGAGCGCTCTCTTCATTTATTTATTTTAAGTTTATGTTAACTAAAGTAATCCTCAATCAAATAATGTGAACTAGCTTCAGAAACTATGCAAAAAAAAGAAAAGGGAAGGGTATCACAAATATAGTCAACATAATTTTTAAATAATCATCATAATAAGAATTTGAAATCAAAGGTAGTCGACTTTGAAATGTCTAAGTAATGAAATTTATTTTTATTGGATGCAAAATATTCCCAAGCACAAAAAATTTGTGTGTGATTCTTTTCATTATAAAACTGAATTAACTTTGATGCACTTCTCACTTCAATTCTTTCATCATCTAAACTAAAAACAAACAATGAACGATTGAAACATTTATTATCAGGTACATAAGGCAATGGAACTAGAGATCTTACATATGGCATGGAAATATTTCCTTCACAAATTTAACACAATCTAAACCATCTCGCTATACCTTAGAAATTATTAAAGATGAAGTAAAAGGAGGCAGTTAGAAAATAAGCAGAATATATTTAGGACTAAGTATAAGCTTTATTTCATTGACATTTTACACAGGCAATCACATACTGCTAAGCACAAAGTGGTATAAGGACCTATTTTCTAGCCAAAACTCATAAGCTGATAATTTCATAAGATATTAGGAAAGGCGCAATACATTACACTCAGCTATTATACGCCTTCAATGAAGTACAGTAAGGATACTTCTATACTAATTCTAATATACCCACTCCCATAGATTTTTTTCCCCCTTTTGATACTAGGGATTGAACCAACGGCCTTCTCACTGAGCTACATTCTAGCCTTTTCTTATTTTTGATTTTGAGACTACATCTTGCTAAGTCTTTAAACTGACCAAACTGGACTTGTGGTCCTTCTATCAGTCTCTGGGAGTGCTAGAATTGCAGATAGAGCCACAATGCCCAGAACTTCCACAGATTTTGAACAGGACATAATTAGGGCTTCAAGCTTAAGAGAAATAATCATCCTGAATTTGTTTTTTACTCACGGTAAGTTTTCCTTAGAGATCACCTATTTTATAAAATAACAATAATAGCTGGCATTTCCTGAGCATTTGCTTTAGCTCCTATATAAAAAAGTCTCACAGATTTCTTAGACTATGTATTTAGTACATAATATTCACATCCTCTGTGTGGAGTCAGCACTGTTACACAACATGTTCCATTTTCTTACTTTTATCACGTAACCTTTCCCTCTCCATCTCTTCGTTCCTTTCCCCTGAGGAAATGATCTATCTTCCCACTTCTTATTATCTTTTATTTTGTTCTTTATTTTTACTCTGGGTGTCTCATAGAAGAGAAGCTATGTGATATTTAAGTATGCGTGAATGGCTTATTTCACTTAACATTGGGGCCTCAAGGTGCATACATCTTCCTATAAATGACTAAAGTTTATCTTTCCTTATGGCAGAGTAGCATTCCACTGTACATAAACACTACATTTTCTTTATCCATTCACCTGTACATGGATATATAGGCCACTTCCAAAATTTAGCCATTATGAGTTGTGCTGCTAAAACCTTGGATATGCATATATTACTGTAATATGAGATCTTTAATTCCTTCAAGAAGATACTTAGAAGGGGAATAGCTGGGTCAAGTGGAATTTGTAATTTTAGTTTTTTGATAAATTTCCATATTGATTTCCTCAGTGGTTGTACTGGCTTACATTTTCACCAACAATGCAGAAGGGTTTCTTTTTCCCTTAAGGCTCTCCAACATTTATTATAATTCAATTTCTTAATGATGGTTATTCATTCTGGGGTAAGATGGAACTGCAATGTTATTTTAATTTGTATTTCCTTAATGGTCAGAGATATTGAGCATCTCTTCATGTATTTATTAGCCATTTGTACTTCTTCCATGAAACGTCTATTCTTTTTTTTTTTACTTTTTATTGGGTCTTTTATTTGGGGGTTTGTTTAAGTTCTTTACATATTCTAGTTATCAGTCTTCTGTCTAAAGAACAGCTGGCAAAAATTTTTTTCTCATTATACTGGTTCTTTTTATTCTATTGGTTCTTTTTATGCACAGAAGTTTTTTTAATTTTACATGATTCATTTGTTGATTCTTGGAACAATTTCCTGTACAGTTGGGGTTCTGTTCACAAAGTCCTTGCCTATGTCCATGACTTCAAGAGCTTTACCTATCTTGCCTCCCAGCAGGTTAAGTGTTTCTGTTTTAATATTCTAGTTCTCACCTTTTTATTTAGTACATGGTGAGAAATAATGGATTTAGATTCAATCTTCTACACATGGACAACCAGTTTTCCTAATACTGTGCATTTAAGAGGTTATCTTTCCTCCAGTGTGTGTTTTTGGTCCCTTTGTCAAAGATCAAATAATTCAGCGTACTTAGGATTGCTTTTACATCCTCTCTTTTTGAGATGCAGGTCCCACTGATCACTGATCATGAGGTCCCGCTAACCCTCATGTCTGTTTTCATACCAATACTTTGCAGTTTTTATAACAGTAGCTTTATAATGTAACTTCAAGTCTGACACTGTGATGCTCCTTACTATGCTCTTTTTACCCCATGTTGCCTTTGCTCTTCTGGGTCTCTTCTGGTTCTATATTAATTTTATGATTATTTTCTCCAGTTCTGTGAAGAATGTTATTGGAATTTGATCAGGATTGCATTAAATCTGCATAAAAATTTTGGAAATCTGATCACTTTGACTGCATTGGTTCTGCCTATTCAGAAAAGTCTAAAAAGATTAACTCCAATCTTCTGAGAACCTCATGAGATAGGCATTACAGTCATTCCCACCATCCAGGTAAGAAGGTGAGAATTTGTCAAGAGACACAATTAGTGGTGGATTTTGGATTTAAATCCAGCCAAGTATTAATGATTTTAACATGCACATTAAGTTTTCATTATTCTGGGGCCAGGAAGATGGCTCAGTGGAATAAGCACTTTCCTGGCAAGCGCAAGGGCCTGAGTTCAATCCCCAGTTCTGCCAAAATAAATAAATAAATAAAATAAGTTTTCATTATTCTGAGTAACACTGCAATTCTTTCTCCCATCACAATACACAAAATGAAACTACTCTGTTAGCTACTCTCTCTCTCAGTTTTGTTTCCCTCTCCGTGGTTTCTTTTCCATTCTCTGGGCAGTTGTAAGGCATACACACACACTCAGAGTGAAGCAACTGCACTGCAAAATCCTGTGCAACAATGACATTGCGACCATAAACTGCATGTCTTAGCAGGAAACAGCTCACTAGAGGCAAGCATTTGGAATTTGGTCCTGGCTACTTTGTAAGTTCAATACATTTCTATACACATACATTAGAATTAGCTGATTTTCCAGTTTTTATTGTTGTTGTTGTTGTCACTGTTTTCTTGAACCACAGGCTCCTCTTGACATCTAGGTAGGGAGTGTGGGAGTCATCTACCCTATTGTTCTACAGATGAAACCATGGACCTAGAGAACTGTGCAATTCTCCTGTGTTTATTGGCAACATGGTAAAAGAAAACAAATATTCCCAGTTTTTAGAGCAAGTCTACTTCATTCTCATCTTGGGGCCTTGGGGCTTAAAGCTGGACATGGACAGTATATATCCTACATGTGGTCTGTTCTGCGAAGGCCATATCATGCTCATTAATGTATAGATAACACTTACAGAGTAAAGCAACACCTACATATTTTAAAAAGTAGCTGGCCTCAGAGTTATTTGTTTTGTTTCTTCAGTGATTGGTTGAATTTTTAGTTTGTAGACCAAACATGGCCCTTGCATTCTTTTGTAAGTAGACAGTCCAATGTCACCATGTAGACTCCACTGCATGGCATTTATACCACAGGCATATTAGCCAAAGTTACTTGCTACAAAGGTTAGGGGTTTAAAAAAAAATGTATGAGACCATGTTTTTTCCCCACATTATTGAGGTATAAATGAAAAGTTAAATTGCATGATCTTAAGGTATAAATCATGATGATTTGATATACTTTATGAAATGACTAACACAGTCAAGTTAGTTTAAGCATATGTTTCCTTGCCAGGTTATAGATTAGATCCCCTAAACTGAATCATTTTATAACTGATAATCTTTACCCTTTGAGCAATATCTCCCTTTGTTCCTATTTCTGGCCCCAGGTAACTACTATTCTACTTTGTTCCAGGAGTTCAGTGGACACCATCTTTTAAAATAGGAGACAGGCCTAAAGCCTTGGTGACCTGGCTGATGGTGGCACCTGACAATGCTTTCTAGAAAACATAGTCTCCTTTTGAAGCTGCTATTATTTCAGCTCACTAACCTGGACATGGACTTTCCTGCTTGAGTACAGCCGAGACGCTTCTCAACTAGGCAGAAAGAAAATTGACTGTCATTTCCAAAGCATGCGTATACATGGTGTGATCTAAACCTATAGTGAGGGCTGGTGAGATGGCTCAGTGGTCTAAAGCACCTACTTAGAACAAGCTAAGCTAAGCAAAGCACAGGGATCACGGTTCAATCCCCCAGCACCACATGCCAGCCAGCCCCGCCCCCTGGTGGGCTGAGCTGGCCACACACACAAAAAAATAAAAATAAAT
The DNA here is from genome assembly GCF_000260255.1 of Octodon degus. Classification (NCBI taxonomy): domain Eukaryota; kingdom Metazoa; phylum Chordata; class Mammalia; order Rodentia; family Octodontidae; genus Octodon; species Octodon degus. The sequence continues at coordinate 11,652,541 of NW_004524641.1, forward strand.
AAATTTAAAAAAATAAAAAATAAAAAATAAATAAACCTATAGTGAATGCTTACATTTTAAAAAAATTATTATTGTAGAAGAATGTTGCCATTACCCACCATCAGAATATGCCCTCTCACTGATAGCAGGCTTATCTAATCATTCTTAACCCTTTCTGAAACAGTTCTGGAAGTTTCCTTTCATAAGTGTCTTTATAAAGTGTGATTTTAAAAAGTACAACAAATACCACTGCCACATGCCATTCAATAGAAAGGCAGGCTTGTCAAATCAACGCAGGGTGTCCCATTCTTTTTATTCTCCAACGACTTTTTGCTCCCTGAAGTCCAAATGATCACAAAAGGTAAATGTTTTATATCAACTCAGGACAGTGAGGCAATAGGACAGGGAAACTAAGGACACTCACAAAAGAGGACTCCAGGCCTGCTTCAGTGAGGGGTAAGAACGTGGGAATAAGTGTGTCTGCATGAGAGGAAGTATTTAAAATGGATTAACAGCAATGCCCTCCACAAACTTTTTTTTTTTTTTTTTTTTTTTGGTGGAACCGGGGATTGAACTCAGGCCCTTGCACTTGCCAGGGAAGCGCATATTCCATTGAGCCATCTCCCCAGCCCCACACAAACTTTTAAAATTGAAACATTCTCTATAGTTTTTTCTTTTTATCATACCTCATATATTTTAAAATGAAATAAAGGTGAGATGAAAGATTCCTTTTGGAACCTCAGTCTAAACTCCCTGAGTGGTTTCAAACTTGCCTTACACTTTAAAAGTCTAAAGGAATACCATGGCGAAAGGGAAAGACGTTATGCTGTGGGCTGATTGTGCAGCTTTGGGCTCAGGACTGGGCAAACATTTCCTGAAACGGTTTCTACCTCCACCAACAGTTAAGTTGGGACTCTAAATATTTTCCCTTCTTTGCTGAAGGCTCAACTGTTTCTCTGTTTGAGAAGCAACAGAACTCACAATGCAAAGTCACTGGTATTAGATGACAGATGTATTCACTTTTTCATTCCCTTGAAAAGCAAACTTGAGGGCCATAAAGTCTAATCAATCACCTGAAAGCAGACTGAAGACAAAAAGACACTTGTTTACATTGAAGCTATGACTGCCTAAG
>NW_004524641.1:11653783-11679957 GCF_000260255.1 Octodon degus
ATAAAGTCTAATCAATCACCTGAAAGCAGACTGAAGACAAAAAGACACTTGTTTACATTGAAGCTATGACTGCCTAAGGAAAAAAAAAAAAAAAAAAAACCAGACCACAGGCCCGAAGTTCTCAAAAACATGTACACTTTGCTTTAAGAAGGAAGGAAATTTCTCCTTCTCACTCTGTTCAGGTCAGCTTTCTGTTAAAGGCTTCAGAGTATTCATGGGATATGAGTAATTTTCCTTCTCACACACCTAGGAATGATGAATGACATTTTATACGAAATCTCCTTCATCTACAGCTTAGGGTTCAGTGGTCTTAAAGTGAAGACCAGAAAACTCTGTGGCTACCCTGGTGCTGGCTATTCTGTAAAATCAATACTACATTACTCTAGGCTTCCTTTTTAAGAATCATAACTAATCTTACTGTTTTTCTGTCATTACGTTCACACTTTCACAGCTAAAATTGCTGCTGGAAGTGTATCAGATACTCTATGCATTTTACACTTAGTTCTGATTCTACTATGTTCAGTTTCTTCAGTTTGATTTTGTTCTGTTCATGGATTCTGCTAACACCACACCAATCCTCTCTCCAATCCCTTATGGACATCTTATCCTTCTCTCTCCATGTGTGTAAATTTGTCAAATACACAAAGCAGCATCGGATTCAGCATTTGTTGCCATTTGTCCCTTCCCATTAGTCTTTCCAACATTATCCTGTCCCCTTAATCTACTTACAATGCATCTGCCGAAAATCCAGGTCTATAAATTAGATCATTCTACCTAGGAAATACCTCTTATTCCTTCCCAGAATTCCTCTAAATATAAGAGAAATTTTTAAAGTCCATTTACAATCACATGAGTGGCCATGATTTATGGAAATCAAAAAAGTGAATATATGCCAACTAACAACTGTCTGTGGTAAGAATAAAAACAGGAATAAGACCAACATCACTCTCTTATTGCCAAAAATAAATTTAGTCAACATGACTTTGTAGCATGTACTTTTAAATACCACAGTTCTTACATTGGTACAGTTGGGCAAACACCACCAAGTATTTATTATCACTAAAATCCAATCAATCATATGCCCCTTATTTTTTTTCTGAAGCAAAAAAAAAAAAATGAAAGTACCTGAAAGCAGACTGATGACAAAAAGACACTTGGTGAGCACTGAAGTAATGCCTGCCTGAGAGAAAAAGAAAAAAAAAAACCAGACCGACAGCACTGAAGTTCTCAAAAACATGTGTACAACTAACTTTAAGAAGGAAGGAAATTTCTCCTCCTCGCCCTGTTTGGGTCGGCTTTCTGTTAAAGGCTCCAGAGCTTTCATGGGATATGAGCAGAGACAATCGCAGACCCCTAGGCCCATGTCTGCAACTGTAGCATAAGATTTCTTTGGTTTCTGCATCTGAAGATAAGAATTTAAATACCTAGTTCTCAGGTTTACTAGGAAAAATCAATAAACAGGAGAAAAAGTGTGTGGGACAGGAAGAGGAATAACACCTAGGTTTCTGACCAAGTTCATTATTAAGTTGGTTGCCCTGACATACCAGGTGCGCTGTGCAGACGTTTACAATCATAGCTCACATCCTGAAGTGATGTGAAGAGAGATATTTTACAGATATACATGAATGTGAATACCTACATATAATCTAAATATGTATTTACATAAATACTTAGGTGTATGCAAGCACACATGTACTCAAGCTAAACCTGTGGATGTCAAGGATCTTCCAACTGGAAAAACTGGAAACAAATATAGCCATGTAGCATGTGAATAATAACTAACAATTTCTCTTGGCAGCCAGGATGCTCTTAAGAAAGGGCTAGAATCAGACTAGCAATCTGTCACCACTGAGAATTTTCTCAATGTCAATCTGCACTCCTGCACAAGAGCATAAGCCTTTCGCAAAGGCTATCCCAGTTACAGCACACAAGAACATTCCTGGCTGACAACTTAGGTCACCTGAACAAAGCTGCTCACACAGCAGGTGCCACCCTACTGAACAACTCATGGTAGCAATACCTGGTGCCTTATCAGTCCCTACGAGTGTGGGAAGACAGAGAGACTGAGCTGCCTACTTGAAATGAGCATTGTGACATCTGGCACTAGCTACCTTAACTTGGAGCGCATGGTGGCTGATGTACAGGTGTCCTCCCAAAGCCTCACTCAGTCACAGGGGAATTTGGGGAGCTTATTTGATCATGGAGATGTGATATTCACTGGTGGATTCGTTCACTGATGAGTTTCAAGCTAAATGAGAGGTTGGGAGGTGAAGCCTGGTGGGAGGAGGTAGTCACTGGGGGCGTGGCCAGGAAGGGTCTAGGCCCCTCCCTTCACCCTTGACCTCTCGCCCTGCCACCCTTGCTTGCCTGTCATGCCATCAACAATTCTCCTCCGCCATATTCCTCACAGGCCACCCTGCCTTAGAGCCAGCTGACTATGTACTGAAGCTTCTGCAAACTGTAAGGCAGAACAAACCTTCCTCCTTAAGAGTCTTAGGTGTCAGGTACTCATCTCTGTGATAAGAAAGGAACCCAGACACACACTCACGGAGAGCTATACTTAGGGCAGAACAAGCGGCATGAACAACGGGTAAGCACGGGCCTGCCCCTCAGAGACACTGTGGTCACTGCCTGATGCTCTCAAGCTGGTCTTGAGCAAGTTCATGTCTCTCTTCTGGAGAGGCAACCAGACTTTTCGGGTTTCCTGAATTCTTGCATTTTTCAGTCCAAGTGTATTATGTTAGTTAGTTAAGTCTTATTGTTTGGTGCTATTATATTTGACAAAAGGGGCATTCATGTTGCTTGTAGCCCTGCTCATTTGTTCTTTCCCTTTTGCCTCTTGCTTCTTGTGCAGATGTTTTTGTCTGTCAGCACCATCTTGAGCCCCTGTGGGTGAATTTACACGCTGCCCGTGTGCTCTGCAATCATGTGCCCAACTGGCTCTGCACCACTTGATACCCCAACACCAGACTTCTGCATCAACATAGCGATCGAGGACTCAAACTTCACAATCACACATTTGTTACCTTTCTCCTACAAATTCACTGTATTTCTGCCTTCCATCACTGACAAAGGTACTGCTATCTCCCTAGCACCCCCTCCTTGCTCTTTCCTTCCCATTCAACACACTCATTGGATCAGTTATCAAATCTCAAAGGTTCTACCTTGGAAACAATATTGTACTTTCATTTATTTCCTTTGCTTGGTCCCCTCTGCATCTTTCCTAGACCACTACACCCTGTCATCTTTCTTCCTGGAGAAGGGAACTAGCATTATCCAAGTAACACCATTAAAAGGCAGACTTTTAAACCAGCTATACAGTGATTAGTCTAATGAAAATGAACAGGCATGAAGTCCAGAACATGTACTTTGGCATGAGTAAGAGTTTCTCTTTTTATAGGAAAATCTATACAGACATCCATAATATAGTCAGGAAGTTACTTGCAAAACAAGAAGAGAACAAGAGGAGCTGGTGATCTAAGGAAGTGCTATTCAGATAGATTGGATGTAATTCACTGTCACCAAAGAACAAGTCTTCCCAGTCCAGAGGCCAGTGCTCCCAGCTGCTCCGTGCTCTTAAGAATTCTCAACAAACCTATGCCTTGGATTGTTGTCTTCTATAAAGGGCAGTTTATACCTGTACCCCACCTTCCTTTAGCTGGGCAAAGCTAATCAACTGTTACCCTAGCCTAGCATGGGATCACCTCTTTAGGATGGTTGGTTAACTTCCGACCACATCCATGGTGATGCCTTCTCCCTTCTACCTCTCCCCTCCTCCCACTCATCTTCTCACCCCCCCCACTTCACTTTAACCTTGAATTTTTTCCTTTATTAACTCATCTTTATGAGCTTTTCCTAAAGTTTTCTCTGGTCTTCATCTTCTAAGACAAACATTCTTATCTTCATGGGATACTGCTCTAACATTAAGGCAACATACATCACAATTATCCTTTAAGAGACCAAAACCAATTGAGTTTTCATCTCTGAGTAAAAAAAAAATGTGTCTTAAATCTTCCACCCAGGGCTAGCTCTTGGGAAGACCCTGTGGGCACTTTCTCAGCTTCTATCTCTTGTTCAAAATAAGATAGTAACACCAAGTTCAAAAGGTTAAAATGAGGATTAAGCAAAGCAATATTTGTAAAGCAGACAGAACACTGTGCATCAAATGGCAGATGTTCAACATCTCTTTTTTTAATGTAATGTATTTGGTACTGGGTCTCATTATGCAACTTGGACTCATACTTATCCTCCTGCTTTCAGACTCCCTGGCACTAGGATTACAGGCGTGCACCACCACGCCCAGACTAGGTTGCTGCTGAGCTTGCCGCTCAGTTTGCCCAGGGGTGAGGCAAGCACGGCACACGTGACCAGAGATCAAACCCTGGTCCCTGTGCTCAAAATTTCTTAACCACCATGATTTTCCAGTAGCTGGTATGTGACATGCACCCAATAAAGGAATTTTGAATTAAGTTCATGGTTAAATATATAGAACAGTGTGAGAGGCCACACAGACTACCAAACTAGCAGCTGACTCCAGGCCACATATGTCTTTAGATATGTAAATAAAATACAGATGCCAGAGGAGGCTTTCATTCTGATACAGCAGCTCAGCAATGGGTGATGTTTTGATTTTCTGTTGCTGTTTATTACATGTAAGTGTCCAAATTTGGTTGACTTCTTTTCTCCTTCTTTGTAGTTTTAAATTTGCTTAATAATTAATGTTTCAGAACCACATGAGATTGCTACTCCATTAAATCTGTACACAGGACAAGCAGCTCTAGAAATGTTCTGAATAAAATTTGGTAAGGCTGGGAAGTGAAAAGCATAGCACTAAATTTCCATAGCAATGTGGTGTTATAAATAAGACACAATACACAAGTAAATCAGCCACTGAAGGCGGACAGATGAACAAGATGAGTTTCTGAAGACTGGAGATTTTCCTGGGTAAAAACTCCCTCTTGTTTTCTAATGACCTAGTGAACATCACTCTCGTTTTCTAATGACATAAAACGTTTACTCAACAAAATCAGAGAAGTAAAATAAAAGAAATCCTACTAGTAATTGGTTAATAACCAAAAGGCTATTCATTAAGCAAGAGAGGTCGAGGATTTACTAAATGCCAAGACACATTACTACTACATGCTGATAATATAACTATGAATACGCTATGGTTCCTCCCTGAGGGTGCTGACAAAATTACAAAGCTACTTCCTCCCAGGCTACAGATGCAAATCTAAGGCAGGCTTACTCATTTTAAGATATTCACATACTCTGTAGTCCCAGCCAGTGACAAGCTTGGGAGAAAATGTTTACCTCAAGCTCATGCTGTCCTAAATTCATAGGGGAAAAGCCTACAGAACTTAATCTTTCTGGAAATCAGATCAAGATGGTGACAGCATCACAGCCTGTCCCTTGTCTGGGTAAGCAGAGGTGAGGAAGCAGTTGAGTAGAGAAGCAGGAGACCCACAAGAGGAAACAAGTCAATCTAAGAGAAAGCTCCTCCAAGTTCAGATGTCTCCCCAGTGTCTGGATCCTCTGAATACTCTGGGAAGAGCACAGAGCAGGGTGAAACAGGCAGGACATCAGTGCTCCCAACACTGCCATTAAGAGCACAGAGGCCCCTCTCTGTGTGGAGGAAGAGCCGGTGGAGAAGGGAGCTGGTCCTTTCTGGTACTCTTCAGAATTTCCAAAGACTTTGGGCTAACCAAGTACATAGAAGAATGTTTATATGCTTGGTTACGCATAAGAATGTAGTTTGTTCTTGGTAATTCTCTTTCCTTTAAATAAAAGAGACAATAAAATTGTACCAATAAAAACAAAACCACCATTTTATTACAATATCTGTCACGTTGCCAAAATTTTGATAATAATTTTAAGTTTTAGAAATTAAAAAAGGAGAGAGGAAGGGAATGAGGAGAGGGTAGGTGGGCAGGCAATCAATGCAAAACTTCCAGCTAGAATTGTAGCACGCAGGTCACTCAAAGCATCTCAAATGGTCATACACACGAATGGGAAAGCAACTCAAATTAACAAAAATGTATTTATAACTTCGCTACAACACATGAGCTATGAAATTCAAGGCAGAGACATAATCACCCAGCAAAGTAACTCTCACATGGCTCCTCCTAATTACTGGTTCCTATCTGGAATATGATGGCTGTGACAATAAATGTATATCCTCTCTCTGCTCCATGGAAAGAGCTCTGAAAGCTCCTTCATGTGGAACCTCAGGTTGGGCGGGCAGCAGTGCCAAGAGAGAAGACAAGGGAAAAGCAAGGGTGTCACACAGATTTTCTTAGAACCAAGCCAAGGGATTAGAATTTTTTACCACATCATTCAAATCGGCAGTGTTCATACAGTGGTTTCTGATTCTGTAATTTTGCATATGTATAAACAGCCACGCTGAGAGTCCGAATGAATCAAGTTTGGCCTTCGAGGCATTCAATAAGCAACTTCTGGCCTCTTACTTTGGTCTTTATGGGGCAATGCGTGAGACTTTTGCAATGCCTCGGCCTTGATCTCCCCTTGCCATCTGTCCAAAACCTGCCTGCTGTCTGCAGGTTTCACTCAGCACTCTCCCCAAGGCCTTCTCTCTTCAACTCCTGCAGTGTTCTCTCCCCCTGAAGGTTATAGGATTACTTTGTCTTTGCTAATCATAGCTCCTTCACAAGAAAAATCAAACGACAGCAGAAGTACCTATTTGCCAGGCCCTGTTAAGTGTGTTTCCATGTGCAGTTCCATTTCACAGATAACAGTAACACTTCTAGGTGGCTTGGCTTTTCCCCTTCAATGAGAAAAGATGAGAAAATGGATCACAGAGAACACACCGCTGTGTCTGAGAACAACAGCCAGGAAACAATGGAGTTGAGAGCCAGACTCAAGGTGTCACTCAGGATGCCTGACAAGAAAGCCTCTGCTCTCAAACAACAGCACTGTTACTTAATAACAGCAAACATAACAGCTAATACCTAGCAAGCATTTGCCACGCTCATGCCTGCATGTATTTCTCATGTTCTTCCCATAATCCTCTTCTTTTATCTTCTCCTCTGTTATCCTCTCCCTCTTCCCCATTATCATTTCCATTTCAGAGGTGTGAAATAAGACACAGAAAGCTCTTGACAGTCTTCCATGCTTCCTGTCCCATAAATGAAAGAGTAAGGGTCCAGGCTCTTCTCCAACACTCATGGTCAATACCAACCAACAGTGCCACCTAACTGCTTGAGACTTTTTTCCTTACAGTCTTATCATTTTTTACACCATAAAGGGAAGTCTTGAGAGAAGACAGATTTTTAGAAGGGATACCTGGTATGGGTGCACAGGTGGTGGGGGAGAGAAGAAAAAGGAACTGCCCAGCTGTAAGAGTGCTGCCCACACCTGCAGGTGGTCTTCAAAGGCTGAAAACCTCAAGCTTCATGAGGATGCAACCAACTGCTAACTTCTTCTCCTTGCAGTCACACTGTTCAGCCATACTCTACTGGAGATGGGAAAGTAAATGCTTATAAGTAGCAGGCGAACCTGGGGAGCCTCAGAGCTCTAGCATTGTGCAGGAATCCAAAACTTAAACTATCCAAAGAGGCAAAACTATGTGAAACCCAATTACTGGCTTATTGGAGAAGCTCCACAAACTCACTACACCTACTACTAATTCTGGAAGATCCTACATGCCTTAGATTTGGAATATGATAATTAAAAGAAGACAAATGTGAAAAATGAGTTTCATTATGCATTCATGATTCATATTTCACAATATATTGTCACTCAAAAGACACCATTAGAGAAAATAACTGACAAGCCAAGAATGAGAGGAAATATTTGTAAGCTGAATATCAGATGAAGGACTTACATCCAGAATATGTAAAAAGAATCCTTGAAACTCCATATTAAAAAACTCCCTAATTTAAAAATGAATAAAAGATCTGAATAGATATTTTCCCCCCAGAAAATATCTATGGGAAATATTTATTTGAAAGGACACATTATTCATGGAAGAAATTTAAAAATCTAAATGAGATACCCCTTCAAATATAAGAGAATAGCTGTAGGGGAAAAATAAAGTATCTAAGGAAGTAAAACAAATAGAACCCTCACACATTGCATGAAGCCATGCAGCTGCTTTAGAAAATAGTTTGAGTTGGGCTGGCGAGATGGCTCAGTAGACTAAGTGCCTGCTTTGGCAAGTGCAAGGACCAGGGTTCAATTCCCCAGGACCACATGCCACACTGGATCCACCCCCAGGCACAATGAGCCAGCCACCAAGTCTGGGCATGGTGGTGCATGCCTGTAATCTCAGTGCTTGAGAGGCTGAAAACAGGAGGATCACTACAAGTCTGAGCTGTGTAGTGAGACCCTGTACCAAATACATAAATGAAAAAAAAAAAAAAAAAAAAAAAGAAAAGAAAATAGTTTGACACTTTCTTAGGAAGTTAAACACATTTGCCATATGACCTATAACTTACCAAATTTCTATTTAAGATATCTACTCAAGAGAAATGAAAATCTACTTCCACAGGCAGACTTAAATACACATGCTCGTAGCAGTGTTAGTCATAATATAAAAAAGCAGAAACAGTCCAAATTGCCAACCAAGGATGAAAGGAGGCACAAAAAGTAGCATATCCACACCCACTCCAAGCCAGTACTGGTAGAAGCCCATCAGCTACATGAAATTCAAACACAATATGGTATGGCAGGTGAAAGGAGTTGGTGCAAAATATTACATACTGGCTAATCCATGTATATGCAATTTCCAGAAAACACAAATCTATTGAGACAAGAAACAGATGAGTAGTTGTGGAAAAAATTAATTAGGGATTAAAGGGGATGAGAAGGAACAGCAAATGGATACAAGTTACCTCTTTGGAATAATGTACTAAAACTGGATATGAACTAAATATACTAAAAATCAGAATGGGGGGATTTCATGGTATGTAAATGACACCTTAAACTGTTAAGAACAAATAAATAATACTGCCTCTGCCCCGCTGCAGCTCTAGCCACTCTGCATGGCTGCAGGTCTGCCCTGACTCACCACAGCTGCTGCATTTGATGCACAGGGAAATCAGATCATATCTGAGGTCTACTCTGTGACACATTCTAAAGTATAGAACACACACAGAGGAAGAGGGAACTGGTAATCCATGAGCAAAGCAAACACTTCAGAAATGTTAACATTAATCCACAGACAACTCCCTGAAATGGGAAGAGTGTTCTGCAATTCTCTTCTTACAGACTTCCAAAACATATTGTACAGACAACTGGTTGACTTCAATACATTACAGCAAATGCTTTTTGCCTCATTCATGACCCCTGAAAACATTACGGAGATTTGTATTAAAAAGTACTAGTTTTGATTACTAGAAATAGCAAGAGTTGAACAAAACTGAAATCAAGAGAAATGCCAGTAACATCATTCTCTAGACCAAAGCATAACAAACTTTCTACAAAAGGGCTTTTTAGTAAATGCAATAAGCCCTGTGGGCCAAAACTCAAAAATCAAGGATACTATGCAGTAAGTATATAACTCACTTAATATGCAACCATTTAAAAATATAAAAGCCCTCTTACCTCATTGGCTATATAAATTGGCAGCAAGCCAGATGTGGTTGGCTGGCCATAGTTTGCCAACCCCTACAATGAATGTACCTAAACACACACACACTCAAATCCACACTTACACCAGTCTTGAGCTAGACCTCTGTAAAGCTGTATTTTGTTGAAAGACATAGCCTTTCAAGTAACCACGACTATAGCAGCAAGTGTGTTTCAGGGGCACTGGGTGAAAAGGAAAGGACAATAATCTGAAGTACACTTCCAAGATTTAGCTGTGACGCATTGTGCTATGAACATGGATACACCTGTATCTCTGTAATGTGAGGTCTTTAACTCTTTAAGGAAAATAACTGGAAAGGGAATAGCTGGGTCAAATGGAATATCTAGTCTGGGGTTTTTAAGGACTCTCCATACTGATTTCCACAGAGGCTGTACCTGCTTATAGACACAACAGTGGACAGAAAAAAGGAACAGGGATGTGTTACACACATGTGCCAACTTGACACGAGGAATGTAAGCATTCCATACTATATACATGGACTAAAAAACTTAAAATAAATAAATAAATAAACAATTGGAACAGTAATTACAATCCCTCTCAAGTAATATAAATACATGTAAATCTTTGTTTTATCTTCTTAGAGGGCATGAGCATGACTCCCTTATAAACATTCTTGCATCTACTATTTTCATCATTTTTTCCAATTCATATTTAGTAATAATTTTGTATAAACCACTGCACTAATATACCAAAAAGCTATTGTTTCACTACTGATCTCAAGCTCCCATTCAACAAAGTGCTGAGATTGAGACTTAGAGGCAGACTTGGATACAGATTATTGACTAATGTAAACCTACCTAACCCACAGCCTGGGCTCATCAGCCTCCACTCTGTTTCTTAACTGCTCTTGGCTCTTCAGATCACAGAGATTCTAGGTGGGGATTCTCACTCCTGGCTCTACAGCTCCAATCTCCTAATGAGGCACTTGATGAACAACTGCAGCCTACTTCTGCTTGGGAAGATGCTGCTTCATGAGAGCTGCAGTGACAACCAGCTCCACGGCTGGGAGCTGTGAGAGAAAAGGATCTTCCCAGAGGCTGACCCACACACCCACGGTGCCCAGGTCACAGACGAAAGGTCTGAAATGGCAAGGTGGTTGCCAGACCACGGATAAAAGGGCCTGAGCGGAATCTGTCAAATCCACAAGCATAGAAGTCTGTTGTAAAATCAAGGTGCTATTCAGCTGAATCAATCATTCTTTCACATTTGCACTTTCAGAATCGAGGCCCTGAGGCCAACCTATCTAGGTGTCTATTGGTAATCATTCCTCGAACTTAACTTTCATAAATGCTACAAATATTCCTTGGGATACAGAGCAGTTATTTCAACCCTTTGCTTAGCAAGAGAACATGTAGCTAAGTCACTTGGAGTGACTCAGTGCAGCTAATAGAAAGGAAAATGTTGAAATAAAGAAGGGAGGCCCCACGCTCTACCTAAGAGTCCTTTGGGCACATTTCTTTTCCCTTGGCTCATAATGACAAGGTATTCAGCGAAAGTATCATGCTATTGCAAGCATCAACTGGACACTCAAAGGGCAAGCCCAGAGAAGAGCAATTGAGTTACAAAAAAACCTAGGGCTCCTAACTTCTGTTCCTCTTAAATAGCATGGAAGGACACTGTTAGTGGCTGAATGCAAGGGAAGGCAGAAGTCCAGGGACCAGGCAATTCCCTAGTCCCTTTGAAATACCCCCTTTAGCTTTCTCCACTCGAGTGAAATAAATCAGACACATACGAGTAAATATCACATTATTTCTCTGGTGTGAGAAGCTGAAAGTGTAAATAAGAACCAAATGTATAATAAATACTATAAAATAGGAAGAAAATGTTCAAATGGGAAGAAGAACTAGGCAGAGGGAGGAGAAAAGGAAGGAAAAGAAAAGATACAGTGGAAACAAAGCTTTTATAAATAAGAAGGGGAAGAGGGACAGAAAAGAGTGGAAGGAAAGGAGGTAAAAATAATCAGGGTATATCATATACAGGCACAAGTTCCATATGGTGAATGTGATCACTATGCATATATAAAGCATACCAATAAGTTTAATAATTCAAAAAAAGTAATCCCCTTTTAGGGGTAGAAAATCTATACTCTCCACAAGACATAAATTCATGGAATGTATTTGCTGCAACATGTCTCATGAGACTGTACAGCACCCTAAAAATAATCCTCTGAAATGATGACACGCGACGAATTTTTTCTTGGAATGGAAACCTGTTCAGGACTGAGAGGTTAAGGCTGGAAATAAAGTATCGTTCAGGTAGCTAGCAGCAATTGCCAAGGTCGAAGCTCCAACTGCATTGCTTTGTGCACACACAATGCACCACAACCTCACACTTTACTGGATCAAGTTTTCCCAGTCCTTTATGTCAACTCTTAATGTATTTGAGTTAGTTTATATCCATTGACCACACTGTACACACAGATATTCATTACTCTTCTCCCTTTCTTGTGAGCAAATGACACATGTGAATTAGTAATTTAAACTGTCTTAACACTGGCACTGCATAATTCCAGGTTATTTGTCTTCTAGGGATCTTCCCAAAAGTCTTAAAGACATATTTCAATAACACATGCGCACCATGTTTACTGCAGCAGAACTCACGGTAGCTAAATCTTGTATGTCCATCAACAGAAGAATGGATAAAAAAAAATGAGGTAGTTACACACAATTGAGCAGAACTTTGCCAAAAAGAAGGATAAATCTGGGTCATTTGTAAGAAATGGGTCCACCTTGAGACCACAATGCTAAGCAAGCTAAATCAGACATGCAAATTCAAATATCACATGGTTTCTCCAATATGAGAAACTCAAACTATAAATCAATTTATACAGTAAAATAAAAGATATAGGAAATAGGACAATACATCTTCCGCAAATGGGAAGGGAGCAAGAAATGGAGGAAAGGGGAAGGGAGGGAAAAGAAAAGAGACATAAGAAGAATTAAGATGCCTTATGTACACATGCCAACGCCTCATGATAGATGTAACCATTATATACTGCAAACATATATTAATAAAAAATGCTATATATATTTTAAAATATTATTTTACCACACTCTCCTTTGTAAAAAGAGCATCCACAAGACAGGTTGATCTGGATGATTATTTATTACAGCTAAAAAGATCTGGAGGGGTGGGGGAGATGGCTCAGTAGAATAAGCGCTTCCCTGGCAAGCGCAAGGGCCTGAGTTCAATCCCCGATTCCGGAAAAAGGAAAAAAAGATCTGTATTAAACTAAAGCTACCACTTGTAGCAATGGATCAACATCATTTTAGCACTTAACACATTTAGTGAAGATACTGAAATCATACAGAACACAGTCAGTCTTGGAGCAAGCAGACACTTTATGTATCATTTCTCTTAGCTGCACTTAAACATACATTTTCACATGCTTCTGTCTTCCTTAAGTTTTTGGTGAATTGATTTTTCAAGGCTACTTCATCTCAAAAAAGATTGTGTAAATCTTAAATTGTTTAAATGAGAGGAGGAAAAAAATGACCAACACTTCTGATTTGCGATTCCTTTGCTACCACAGCAGCGTTCTCTTCTTTCCTTTGTCTCCCAGCTACTACTAAAATATGTACATAGCCTACTGACTGCTTTCCAAGACCCAATCTAAATCAACTCCACTGACCTGGGATTTCATTTAATGTATTTATGGTTTTGTGGCTTAGAGTGGCAGTAAATTTTACTTCATCTGTGCTTCCTTTTCTGGAAGTCATTTCAAATATTCTTTGTCTGCATTTTCAGGCTCTAACTTGCATGCAAATAAAAGACCTGTGAATTAAATGTTGTTTTTAAAGACATGAAGGGCCAGTGAGATAGCTCAATGGACTAAGAGTCTGCTTAGGCAAGCGCAGGGACCAGGGTTCAATCACTGGCACAAGATGCCGTGCCAGCCCCACCTCTGCAGGGTACTCTTAGCTGATGACTGAGTTCAGGCCTGGTGGTACATGCCTGTAATACCAGTGCCGGGGAGGCTGAAAACAGGAAGATCACTACAAGATCCCGTATTAAATACATAAAAATAAAAAATAAATAAAGATATCAAGATAAGGTGGAGAAATTGGTGTCTACTTGATACTTTTCAATTATTTTCTCTACACAGTGAGATGGCTGCACTATGGGAACATCAGCGCTAAGGAAACTGTTCAACCAGGATACACCACTGGTCCTTGTGTTCACGAACCTAATGCCCACCAGTAACCACAGGGGAGTGTATGGATATTATCAATGCAAAATTATAACGTGAGTTAATGACAAGTAAAGAAGTGGGTTTGTTGTATTCAGAAACACAACTGTTCCAGGGCTGGCTCTAAACTGTTTCTCAGAGTACACAGTGCCCTTATGTGGGAGACTGTGCTGACATATTTTTTTACGGAATTCTAGGTGGTAAGAGAAAGCCACCTGTTCGGTCAACTGACAATGTTTATTTTTGTGCACCTTTGTAAAGAGGAGTACATCTAGCCAATTTGCCTAGCTGAATCATAGGATGTAGGCTGAAGTGTAACAGGCAGGGTGGTGAGGATTAGGAGGAAATAAAGGAGCTACAGCTTCCATGGTAATAATTTTCCTTTGCTATGGAGAGTGGTGGAAATGAATCCATGGGGGTTTTGGGTTGCGCTGTCTCTAGACAGACTTAGCACATTCTGTACAGACTGACAAACAGGGATGAGGTGGCTAGTTAACTCAGCCCGAGGCCATATACAAAGTAGGAAATGGCTAATGGTTACATGACAGCCTTATGGACATACCAGATCAATTTAATTCAATCCCAAGATTTAATGAGTGCAAGGCCTTGTGTGAAACACCACAGCAAATGGAAAAGAACCTTTCAGTGATATAGCATCAATATCCAGGCAAGAAATGCGACAAAATAAGTACACAAATAAACCCAAGTTCTGATGACATCCAAGATGGATACCAGAGAAGTGTCACTGGGATTCCAGAGGTGCTAGTGGGTGAGCAGGAAAAATCCCTCAGAGTAGTGGGGATATATGAAAAGGCCTGGAGCCACAACACAGATGTGAAGGGACTTCCTCTTGATTTAAGAAAAGTATGGTAGTTTCCCAATTGCAGAATGAGAAGTTAGGCAAATTTAACTCTGATTAGGCAGAAACCACTGTCATCTATGTTTATGGTGTTTACCGTAGGGTGGCAGAGGCACAAAGGAAAGGGAGCTAGGTTGTGTGAAATAACACCCTTTCATACGCAAGTTACTCTAGTAACAACCCAAGGAAGAATGTATCGCTGTGTCACTGTGTGTCACCAAACTGGTTTTAGCCTTACAGCAGGGAAATCAGATTTTATCCCAGATGGAAGCTGACAGCAAAATCCACTCTGGTCCCAAATCTTCACTGGTATGTTGCCAGTGTTGAAAATCTTACCTACTGATACAGATAAAAATGTTTGGCTAAAAAATGATTGATTATAAAAATGCAAATGCCCTGGGTCAAATCACACATCAAAGCATTGTCAAGTATTAAGCTCTTGCTAAAAGAATTGTAGGAAAGATGCACAATAACTTGAAAGGTAGTAGAGAGTTAGCTGGAGGAAAAGAGGGCAAGAAGAGTGCAGAGATTTCTTTGTCCTTTCCACATATTGGGTCTTTGAGAGCAACAAAGTTCTGGTGAACAGGAGAGGGGTAAAGACGCACTGAGGATCTGACCCAGGCAATACACTGTACCAGCCAGCGTCCTCTTATCCTTTCTTCAAAAGTCATTTAAGGGAAAGAATTGTCTCCCTGGTACCCGAAGAAAACCAAAATTTGCATAATGGTCACCAACACAGTCATTGGTGTTAATGTATTAAGAGAAAGTACTTAATACTTTCTCTTCAGAAAGTACCAGGTCCCCACGTTCAACTACTCAGTCTTCTTCCTACCATTCTGAATGCAGGCCCTGCTTTCTAGGACCTCCTGTGGGATGCTGTTCAGGCCTTTGCTTCCTCCAGGGACTATACCCTGCTGTAAGGCTGATTCTTTTTTTTTTTTTTTTTGTGGCAGGGATCAAACTGAAGACCTTGTGTTTTCCAGACCAGCATTTATTCCACTGAGCTATCTCCCCAGCCCCTGTACAGCTCATTCTAATTTTCCCAACTTGATAGGTATGCTCCCTGGACTGAAATCATGCAAGATGGTACGTAGATTTCTCTTCCTGCATGTACTCATTCTCCCGTGCCTTTGCATTGTCACTGCCCTCATCTCTTTGCCTATTCTGGTACCAGTGTGTTAACCTCCTTGAAGGGATAGAGCTCAATGTCCCCAGGTCCACAGCCTGCTCATTTTCAGAGTGTAATAAATATTTGTGACGTTTAATTGCATTCACTCAAGACTGGCAACCAGCTTCTACAAGGGAAGCTTGGAACAATGTTCTGAATAAAGTGAGTACTTTATGGTCTGGGAGGTTTCATGCAGTCCTCCAATACTGCAGTGTAAGGCCTCATGCACAGATAACCCTAAAGGGGTTAAAGCAAACAAATGCTACACAGCTCTCAGATGAATCCTAGGAAATGATTATTTTCTGGAAATTACCTTGAGAGCAATTGGATTTTCATCTAAAAAGCTGGAGACAGGGGATAACAGTTAGGAACCTACTTACATCTACAAGTCTTTCTGGACTAGACCATAAACCCTGGCAGCTCATGGTTGAATTTACTCTGACAATGTTCATTTTTAAGTATACTGATATTTTCTTTGTTAAGTGTTCCTGCGGTTTCATTTTTGGCAACAGTAAAAACAGAATAAAACACAAAAAGGCTAATAATTTATTGCACTCCTTCAAAAACAAATGACTCATGGGAACATCCCTAAGATCACGACCTCTAAAGCACATTCACAATGATTCTCTGGGACGAACAGGATGAGAAACTGGACTTGAGAGCACAGAAGACAACACAGAGCACAGTGATACCATGTTTGTCCTCAGCCCAGAGAAGTAACCTGGCTCCTCTTTCTCCACCTCTACATGGTGACTCAAAGCTTGCCAAGCCTATCAGAGGCTTGATTTCTGTAAGTGAAAAAACAAAACAAAACAAAACAAACAAACAAACAAAAAAAACAAAAACAAAAAAAACACACACACAAAACAAAACCAGGAGAAAGGAAAAAAGAAGAAAATTCAGAAAGAGGACTGAAATGCTTCTAATTCTCAGGTCTACAGAGTTTTTCTGAGGTGGAATTTAATAATGTTTGCACAAGGGTTTTGGAAAGTATGGAGCTAGACAAATGTCAGATGCTATGACTTCAACCTGTCCATTTTTCTCAGCTTCTTTGAGCACGTATTTCCCTTGCTGATGAAGGGGAACAGTGTCTCAAGAGAAGTGAATTAGTTGTCACCTGTTTCTCGTGAGGCTCTTCTCCCACATTTATGTCCTATTTTCAAACTAACCAGAGTTGCCTAACAAAATGCTCAAGTTCTACAGTAACAGTTTGAATTTTTTTATGACAGCAGTGTTTCACACCACTGTAAAAGGTAATTAAGATACAGAAGACTAAGGGATAGCACTGTACTGGAGAAGTGAAGATTAATGGCAATTTTGTATGCAGCCATTAGTTTTTTTGAGACGTTTTGGTGAACTGAAATTTTTTTTCATTAACCCCATAGTTTCATTTTCTATGATGATATTATAGTCTCAAAATGCCACATATTAACTATAAAATGTTTATATATATCATAGGATAAATTTTAATTCCCTATTCTTCCCACAAACCATTATTTTTCATCCATCACTTTTTTTTTACCTTCAGAAAAGGTATATGATTGTCTGACAAAATAATTTTGCCACTAAAAAGATGGGGGCGGGTTCTGTGGTTAATTACCAAGCCACATATACTGAGGATTTCTTTTCTCTGTCCGTCAAAAGAAGAGGTTATATTCAATGCCTTACATAGTCTCTTATTTACAGAATATATTCTCAGGCACTACTTGGAACAAAGAAGTATTCTTTGAATAAATACACTGAAATCAGGAACAACTTCAGTTAATGATAGTTTTAAATGCTTAAAAAGGTCAGTTGACGCAGTCAGATATTTTAAGAAATTCAACAAAAAATTGTTTCTAGGTCACAGCCTCATAGCTGTTCCTATTAGATGTAGATGTCATTGTTAAGTCACTTAAAGGTCCATCTTAAAAGCGGTGTGGAAAGTAGTCACCTCATGGAGCATGTCAATATATACCTGAAGCAGGAGTGAAAATAATGTGTGAAAAGAGGTAGGTGAGTGCAACATCCCAGGATAAAATTTATAGAAATGATTTCATATGTGGTTCCCAAACACATCAGAGTCCACACAATTTAGATTCAAGTGCAAAAATAAACTCTGGTAGTTTTCCTAGATGACTCCACATTAGCTCCAGTAACTGTACAAGATGATCTTCAACTATAAGCTTTGAACAAATAGTTTCATGAAAGTGAACAAGAAAAATGTTTCTAAAATAAACACTTCAATAAGCAATGCTATTAATATACGTGATATTACTTCATCTCCAAAATCTTATATATTCAAGATCCCTGAGAAAATGTTTTCTTATTAGGGAACTGGAGGACGTACCTTATATGTCGCCTCTGTGCTTTGAAAAAGCTACTAGTGTAGCTAGTAGTCATGTGAAAATGAGTCACAAATGAGTTAGAATACTGACTGCAGTGCTCAGCTCCCTGAGTTCAAAAACTAGGAAAGGTACCGTGAACCAGCCTTTGTAGTTTGCAGAGAACATGTGGGCTAGGCAGCCCTTTTATTATGATGCAGGAATTATCACACTCAGATTTCCTACTAGAGCAAACAAGCAAAAAACTAACTCCACAGCATGTGCTCTGAACTCCAAATGCATTTAGAACCCATGTGCAAGGCCCTGAAACATCAGCATGAAGGAAGAAAAAAAAAAAAGCCACTGAGATGAGCTACAATTTTTTCTTGTAATCTCACATTTTCCCACTGGTATTGTGTTCGAGCAAGGCCATCGGTCACATTCCCCTGAACAAAGCTTTCTGGAAGTCAGCCAAACAGCCAAGTAAAAGCTAGCCAAAATGACAGAGCTCCTCTCCACCGTGATCTGGTCTCTACCTGTTAAAGCTGCCAGTTCATTTGAGCCTGTGATTAGCAGTGGTCCAAGTGCCCTTGGCGAGATTAAAAGCAAATCCCACGACTCACAGCACACCAAAAACATACCTTCTTGACTCATAAATAAAGTCAGCCTATTAGCCTAATGCATGAACATGCACCAGCAAAGGCTGACGGGAGGCCGTTCACATTGTAATTGTAAAGCGCTATCTGCGGACATCTTTCCTTTACATTTGGAGAAAAGATAAAGCCCAATTAAGACTACGTACATTATACAGCCAAGTCTGCTAAAACTAAAAATAAGACTGACCTCATTAGGCTCCTCCAGGAATGTTAAATAACATATAAAGAGCAGCACAACTGTTTCACCAATTATAAAACAACATTCAGGTGGATTACACAGTAAGTGCTATTTGATGTCTGTGTAAAGAAAAATAAAGGTGATATCAATTTGCACCATTATGCTTCATTTGTTATTATTAAAATCAGCATTATAAATAATCCAAAGTAAAGAGACAGGATAAAAAATCTCAAGGGAAAAATAAATGAAAGTTGGGCATTTTTTCTTCCACCCACTGATTTTTACATTCCTCTGCATGTCTCATTGTTCAATCCAACTTTGCCCCAAGAACTACCAGGCAGAAACCACATGGAAGAGAACTCAAGGCCAAAATCTCGGACTGCACAATTGTTCCTCTCTTCAGCCTGAACATATTCTCCCAACTCTCTCACCATCTGACAGTCAGGAGTTGCAGCAGAATTATTCTGAAGCCCTGCATGTAAAAACATCTGCTGCTCATCCTGTGCTATGCAGCTCCTGATACGAACTACAGTAACTCTCTTAAAAATTTTCCTAAAAGCAACCACAAAATGGCTTGAGAGTAAGGATACTTCTGAGTTTGCAAGACAAAAGGTTAAATTCCAACAGAAGTGAGGCCACTTTCACTAAAGATCCTTACTGAAATTGAAGAGTCAAGCACAAGCCATCACCCCTGCATCCTCACAACCCTAAAGCACCAGTAGGCAACCCTCTTAAACTCAAAGGGAAGAAATGATGCCTTGGACCAACCCTAAGTCAATTAGCAAACTACCATATAGCTGCTGGACATAGCCTGCACACACAAGCAGCCTCGCCGGGAAGCAACCCCCCCTCCGACCGAAGCGATGAAAGTTAATATGGAATAATTCTAAATTGCAGCAACGTATGCACAAAAGAGCACTCAGGATAATACCAGGACATGGGCTGGGCTCTGAAGCACAGAGGGATGCTGTAGGAAGAAGGAGAGCAGCAGCGCTGAGAAAGAGAAGCAGGACTGGGCTGCAATGTGCAGTGCGGTGAGGGACCTGCCACCCTGTGCTGAGTGGATGATGGGAGAGATCACATGGAGTGCAAATCCCGGTGGCTGCAGGCAGTGTGGGAATGACAGGTCTGAGGAGGACACAGGAGAGGTGTGACGATAAACAGACAATGTAAGGAAAGGAGACATGCGTGATTAGAGTATCTCCACTTTCCACATTAAAACATTAGCATAGTTGATGCTATTATTAGGATAGAGCATTCTGTCAGAAAACAGAAATTTGAGACTACTGACAGCTGGCTCTGTGCCATATTCTGAAAGTAAGACTTGTATCTATGAACTATTCAACTGCAAGTTTGTGTTCTTCTATTTGTTTGATGAACAAGAGAAACTGAGGACTCGCTAAGTCAAATACTCTGCTGGGGCTCATCTAGGGACTAAGTACTTGTGCCTGGACTCACACTCTCATTTCACTCAGGGTGAGATCTGACAAAGAATCTCAGATACATTCAGGCAAGCTGTGTGCTGTCCACTGCTGTAGCCCCAGAGACCAGACAATGCCTGGTACGTAGCAGGCAGGCACTAAATATTTCTTGAATGAACGAGTCTTGCCCATTACTCATCTTGTCTTGCTACATAATGAACATTCCTATTTGATGAATGAGTCGCTAAGAGAACCAAGCAAGCACCAAGAGCTTTCCATGAGACCTTACCAATAAAAGAGTCAGGAAATTTTACAAACACTGACGAAGAAACAACTCTTGTACATGTAACAGTATTTTTACAATGTATAGTTTCCCATTACTAAGAGGGAACTATTCAGGATGTTATCTGCATGTAAAATAAAAATCATGAACATTAGCATAAGCCCAAAGGCACATGATCTAAAATAATTTTAAAAGCTCTTAAATAATATAAAAATATCAGATTGTGGTTGAGGTTAAAAGTAGAATCCAAAGCAACATGGAAACAGCATTCTTGGTGCCTGAGGACACACGGCAGAGAGCAACGGACTTAAGAGCCGTGCATAGGGCTGGTTTGGTTTGCAAGGGCGCCCCGCTCAATTATCCCAAGACGAAAGGGACTGAGTGTAGGGCTCACGTGAAACACCAGACATTTTATGCAAATTTTAAAGACATATATGAGTTGTTCTGCAGAAAAATGTTTTCTCACATTCTAAATGAAAATTTTGAGAAAGTGCAGTGCTCTACAAAGCTTTGTAATAAAAATAAAAATATTTTTCCAGAATCTCTGGACCTGATCATAACAATTTTTTTTCCAGCTAAAAATTTGTAAGTGGCCAAACCTAGGCTAATACTTTTCATGGTTGTTTTCACTTTGGGGAAGAACTGGAAGTTGCATGGGGTTAAGATCCAGTGAATAAAGTTAGTACAGCCTCGTCATAATGTCTTTATCTGACAGAAGTTGCCAGAAATGTTTTCTATCAATTCAGGACATGGAGGCAGCCACAACTGAGTAACTAAAGACACTCATGAAAGAGGACTTCCAGAACAGCCGGAAGGAGAAAAAAAGATTGGGTAAATGTGGTAGAGGAAAATGGGAGGATCTTGAGGATTAATGGCAATACATATTACAGTGTAATAAAGTTTTTCAATTTAACATTCACTATATATTTTGACCATGCTGCATCAACAGAACCCCCCAAAAGGAAAAAGACAAATGATTTAGGAAAGAAATTCACTTAATTTAGTAACAATTAAGCAAATACAAATTAAAATATTATTTATATACCTCCTCTTTTTTTGTGTGTGTGGTACTGGGGATTGAACTCAGGACTTTGTGCTTGCCAAGCAAGTGCTTATGCCGCTGAGCTATACCAGCCCCTTATATACATCTTATTGATAAAGCCTTTTTAACTTTTAAAATACATAATGACTAGGGCATTAATGGGTAGATAGCTCAGCAGTCTAAGTGCCTGCCTGGCAAGCACAGGGAGCCGGGTTTGATCTCCAATACCACATGCTGTGCCAGCCCAGGAACCTCAAGTCACATCAAGCAGGCCACTGGTGTGGTGGCACAGCCCTGTAATCCCAGCATTGGAAGACTGAGACAGGAGGATTACTAGCAGTCTGAGCTGCACAGTGAGGCCCTCTAATTAGTTAGTTAGTTAATTAATTAATTAATTAAAAATACATAATGACAAGAAAATACAAAAGAGTAGTACTTTTACGCATTGCTTATTGATGCAAATAAGAAGGCAGAATTTACATCACCTTTTTCTAGTCATTTCCTTATTTGTTCTATACACTGTAACTTTTATTCTTAAATCACTTTTAAACTTTGAATCACTATGTGGTGACCAGGTGAAAGAAGCTTAAATTCATTTGGCCAGGTGTTCAAATCCAGGCATGTTTCTCAGTGATTCTTTTAACCTTTCTCAGTTCCTTAGCTTCATTTGTTAAATGAAAATACCTATATCTATTTCAGTGGATATGTGAAGATTCAGATTGTGCTTAAAGAACCCAGAACAGCTCCTGGAAATCTGAATTGAAGAAGTACCCCAAATCATTCCCCAGGCACCTGTCTGCACACAAGGAGTCCATGTGGACACACTGCTTTCTGCAAACCACCCGTTAAACTCCAACAACCGGCTCCAATTCTGTTCAAAAGTTGGCACAAGCCAAGTGGCAAGCACGAGAACAGGCACACGCTGCCTTTCTCATTTCCCGCCTTAGTCACTCTGCCAGTTAGGGGTTAATTTAGAAAGCTGGGGTTTCCGAACAAGAGTTAGAGACTGGACACCTCACTACTCCTAAAAATAAAGCTGAGGGCTGTAATGTGGCAGGCAGAATACAGGCCCGCAGACATGTCTGCACTCCAGTCTCCAGAACCTGTGAGTAGAGTGTACTACTTTCCATGGCAAAGAAAGTGCTGATATTCAGGTTGCATCCAGAGTAATCGCAACAGTCCACTGAAGGAAAAAAAAGATGTAACAGAATCCGAATTTGGAAGGAGTTGAGCAGATGATCACTGGAGTGTTGCAGTCAGATTTTAAGAGCGGCCTTGTAGGCTTTCAAGATGGAGAGGAAGCCTGGAACCAAGGAAGGAAGCAGGCCACTATGGCCCAGAGAAGAAGAAGGAGCAGATTGTCCCCTGAACCTTCCAGGAGTAACGCAACTCGACTGGCACCTGATTTTGCCTAGGGAAGCGCTTAGGTCTTCTGACCTTTACAACTGTCAGTGTTAATGTAAGCCACGAGTTTGTCTATTTTCATTTGTTATCTCACTTTTAGAAAAACACAGTCAAATCGTGAGACATGCTTGAAATGTGAAGAACATCTTCTGGTAGGGGCACTGTAAGAGCCGATAGTTAAAATGATAAACTTGAAAGTTCATGAAAAAAAGTCTACTATGCCTAATACACTTTCTTCAATGAAGGCTTTAATAAGTAGATGATGATGATGATGATGAAGAACAAGTGCGGGGTGTAGGACTAGTGGCTGCGCCAGCATGAGTCAGGATTGCAAAACTGAGCCACGTGTCAGCTACTAGGGAGCTAGTAACCCAGTTTATTCAAAAGTATGTTTTCGTTTAAATGTCAGTGATGTCTATGTAGGCATCAAATTCTCTCTGTGTCAGTCATTTTCCCCAACTATTAGTGAAAAAATTATTTTCCTTCTAGGAACAACATGAAATTTTATGATATGGATGGTGAAGTCATTTGAGCCTTGCATTTCTGAAATCCAAGGGAAAGAACTTCAAAGTACTACGAGGAGGTTTATGAATGACTTAAAGTCTTTTTTTTTTTTTTTTTTTAGGAGTTGTTATTTAGGAGTATCTAAAACATTTGTGAATAAACTAAGATCAGTCCTACACAACAGGGGAGCAATTAAGTAAAGCTTGCAGCCATAATATTAGATGCAATATTATATAGCTACATCAATGAACATAAAAGAGGGCATTAACATGGGATGTTCATGTCATTAAGGCAGCGACATGTGAATCTCACTCATCCTTCTATAGGTGGAAAAGGTAGGCCAATTATTTGGAATTCACACGTGGTAATGCATTTTCCTAGTGCTGGGTTTTGGGCATTCGCTTAGATTCTCTTAAGTCTCAGTTTCCCTGCATAAGGACAAGTTCAGGGACCCAGGACACTGTGCCCAATGTCCACCATTAACTATGTCTTTTGGTATGGGGCCTTAGATCAGCAGATACCAACAAATTTGAAAAAAATAGAAAACAAAATTTTCACACATTAATTTCAAGGCATAGAAGGTAGTAGAGCCAGGGGGAAAGTTTGCTTTTCAAGACAAACATTTCTCCATTGCTTCCCTTTATTGCAACAGTTATATAATAAAAGATGTGGCGACTGCAGTTGCAGTGGAATGAGCTCAGGCTCCAGAACCGGGGTCCCTGGGCTCAAATCCCAGCTCCTCTTCTGACCCACTGACACCTCTACACCTACTTCCCTTCCCTTCAATGGAGATGATATGACCTCCCTCTGGGATTTCAACAGATTAAATAAATGAGCACATTTTAAGTAAAGCCCAAAATGACACATATTTTAAGATACCTATTATGAAAGAGAGGAGGGACACAGAGAGACAACAGAAAAATAGCCAGCAACAATGTGGAACCCTGTCCATGTTGTGGGGATGTAAAGTGGTGAAGCATCCATGAAAACAACACGGAAGTTCCTCAAAAAGGTAAAAATAGAATGCCCATGACCCAGCAGTTTCGTTTCTGGGCACTCACCCCCAAGGAACTGAAAGCAGCTTGAGCATATCTGTACACCCACGTTCCCAGAAGCAACTCGAGGTCCATGGCAAAAGCATAATGGAGAAAATGTAGCATACAGACCCTGGAGTGCCGTGTGGTCTTAGAAAGGAAAGTAATTCTGACATGCGCCACAATAACCACTTTTCATGATTAAGATGGCAAGTTTTGTTATCTGTATTTTACCACAATTAAGTACAAAAAGGAATGCCCTAAGGTAGTTCTGTGCTCCAAGTAAGTGCTCGATAAATTCCTGCAACTATACAATGAAGTGATATTATTAGGTTCTGTTCTTAAAATGAAAATGGTTAAAAGACTAGAATGGAAGCTTCTCAATTCAAGTTCCTTCATCAACTTTCGCTTATCCATGCTGACTCTGTCCGTATATCACTGCCATCACTGAAGTTTCTCCACCTCCTTGCAGAAAGGCTACGAGGAGGAGTTTCCACAGCCAAGAGCTGACGTTGAGCAACCACCTCTGGCCGAAAGGCAACAGCGGCACAGCGGCATCTAGCTCGATCACCATTTGGCAGAGGGCAAAGAAATCCTGGTTACCCAG
Source organism: Octodon degus (assembly GCF_000260255.1). Classification (NCBI taxonomy): domain Eukaryota; kingdom Metazoa; phylum Chordata; class Mammalia; order Rodentia; family Octodontidae; genus Octodon; species Octodon degus. The sequence goes on from NW_004524641.1 coordinate 11,679,042, forward strand.
AGGCCCTGGTCAGGCCAGCATGGGCCTGCTCTTCTTCCAGTTGCCCCTCCGCCTCCTAAATGGGCTCTTCCTGGCTATTGGTGGAACAGTAACATCATCTTGTCCTCGTGGGACCACATTTTGCAGCTGGTAAGCATAGGACACACCAAGGTACAAAGAAACTAGAACTGAAAGCCACAGTAACTCAAAGCCAACAAACATTTATCAAGGACCACTTAACACCAGAGCTTGTGCCGAGAAAGTTAACACGCTGTATTATTCAGAGTTCAACAGTGCTTCTAGACATGTAACATTTTCTCATTTTTCAAATCAGGAAATGTGCTCAAAATTACCTCAGGAAAAAGTGTAAATTAGAGAGATTGCCAGTATTGAAACTAAGTTTCAGAATTTCAAGCCCAATGATAAGGCTTGAAATTTTCTGGAGGATAAATGAAAAATGGAATAGCCCCTATATCACCATTTTGTTTTATATGTCTATTGGTGGGTAGCTCCATCAGTAAAACATGTCTGTTAGTTTTGCTTCCTGCTTTTAAATTTTTGCCAGTACTAAGAAATGAATGCAAGCACACTCTACTACTAAGCTACATCCCCCCCGCCTCTCTTTTTTTTTTTTTTGAGACAGAATCTCACTATGTTGCCTAGGCTGGCCTCATACTTGCAGTTCTCCTACCTCAGTCTCTTCAGGAGTTATGATTATGGACAGCTGCCACTACACCCAGAAGACTTAGCTATTTCTGAAGATGAAACAACTTTCTGAAACTTTTCTCCAGGTAAATGGGGAAAAACAACAAACACCTTTAACATGTACTTCAGGAAAATCTGATTTGCAATTGTCTCAAACTTTCAATTTCCAGAGCGCAGGCCTGGCGAGTGCGTGAGACGACCGGGGCCGCAGGATCCTGAACAGACCCAGAGC
>NW_004524641.1:11682112-11701945 GCF_000260255.1 Octodon degus
CCAAAAAAAACTTTCAATTTCCACTGGAAATAAAATGACTTCTGTAAAGTAAATAAGTGAGGGATGCTTTATACAAATGTTTTTAACCCATTTGTGCCAAAGATGGCTATTTCTTGAATTTTTACAGGAAATTCATATAAGTTACCCAGAAAAATGCAAGAACTGGGAGAGAAAAAAATGTCCTTATGTACTGTAGTTCTGGGAGTTCCAAAAAGGGAGCACTAGGCTTTGAAGGGTTAAAGAGTATTTTATAACAGGCAATGGAAGAAATGCTGTCTTGGTCCTGATTTTCTTTAATTCTGAGTGAAAATATCATCTTCTTGAATTTATAAAAAATACAGCAGAACATGCTACAAACTTTTCCTCCTTTCTTTTTTTAAAGCGTCTTAACCCACGACTAACAAAGATGCCACTCAAAACCAATACTGAAGGATCTAAATGCCTTTATGCAACCCATCCTGGAAGCTGAATACATATTTGGAAGGATTACCCAGTAATAGAAATTGTCTACAAAGATTCACTTCTGTTTCTTGCTTTGGGTTCCCTGGCTCAAACCAGGCTAGGCTTAATACACAGAAAGATTCAGAGTAAAGCTCACCATTTAATTCCCTCCCTAACTGTCCAACACCTGGACTAAAACTTAACCAAGCTAAGGTAACACACCTGGAGAAGAAAGGGGAGACTTGGGGCCCAAGATTTGCAAAGAATCAGTCCTCCTTATTTCCCTGGTGGGGTGGTGTTGTTCCTTAGGAGCTTGATTCCTCCCTTGGTCAGAGCTAGGAGTCAAGTCCTTATACTGTATTTCAAACACTTTTCCTTTGTCCTCATACCTCGAGGCCAGACTATAATCATAATGATTACCCAAGTGCAGTGGTGATAGGAACCAAGGGGCACCTGCTGCCAGTAAACACTCCTTTCCTGTGTGACCTGCTTGCCACCCATGTTATAGAACAAGGAGTCTTCCTTGTTGACATGGCTTGGCCAACATTAGGCACGTGGTAAGCAGAAGACTATAGCCCAGCTATGCCTGACTGCATGGTCTTAGTGCTTAACCATAAGACCATGTTCTTCAGGGCAGAGAGGGTGACAAGAAGAGAATCCAGAACACAGCTCTGTGAGGCGTGACACTGGGTCTTGTCGACCACTAGCTCCTGTACCTCTTCCTTCCCCCAAATACACTAAGTCAGAGATGGCGAACTTTTCCGAGTTTTCAGTGATACAAACAGCCTACTGTGACGTGCGTGTCACAGGCTTGACACTACTGTGGTTTATTGGAGGAACACTTAACACTTAATTGTTTGATCAATTTTGCATGCCTCTATCTGGTAATCTGCCCAACTACTTTGAAGATAACAGTATACAATATAACAACCATTGTTAATTTCCTATCATCTTTTTTTGGGGGGGTGGGGCCATAAGCATGCCTTCAGGGCATTTCTGGTTTGGTGTGAGTATCTGGGTTCAAACCAGAGCAACTTGCGCCTCACTGCTTTGTTTAAGCAGGCACTTAAACAACTGAGCTAATAGGAAGGCCCCCTTTCCTATCTTCTTGATTTGAAATAGTTTTTATTGGGGGTTTTTTCCTCATCTTTTAATTCCCTTTTTTTAAAAAAAATTAAGACTGGATGAACCACCAAATGCATGAAATAACACCACTAGTAACCACCTGGATTCAGATGCTCAAAACCTCACTGCATCTGTATCTGCTAAGAAAGTCAAGAAGTCAATCACGCACTTCCTGATGCAGGTCGAGAAACACCAACCACTCGCTCAGCCACTACTCTTTCTTTCTTTCTTTCTTTCTTTCTTTCTTTCTTTCTTTCTTTCTTTCTTTCTTTCTTTCTTTCTTTGTTTTGCTTTTGTATTTTAGGGAAGGGTCTACAGCATGTTCAGGGTCTCATTACTAGATCGACTCGTAGTGATTCTACTCTTTACAGCCTCCCAACAGCTGGGATTACAGGCACGCTCCACCATGCCCAGCCTCAATTGCCTTCTCAGTGAGTCCCAGGGGGGCAGGGGCGGCACGGCAGGCCAGGGATTAAACCCTCTGTCCCTGCACCCCGGCTTTATCCCACTGAGCTACTTGGCTGGCCCTGTGATACTACCATTTAAAGTGAGGAAGCTACTGTCTTGAGCATAGTGCAGACAGATTTGGCATGTTTTTCTTAACTCTTAGGATAGGAAGTGAAATCCTGGTGGCTCTTTCTGCCAATTTCTTCTCCCCCACCCCAGGGGAGTTCCAAAGTGGGCCATGACTGCCATAAATCCGGGCATAATATTTACTTTAATATTTTCTACCTCCCCAACCACATCATCCGAAAAATGATTCAAGTCCTGCCCTTTCTTGCCTTAGTGTGAAAAGCAAAAAGCATCACAAACAGAAGAATTCCTCAGTCCAGTGTCTATGACAGCCAGAAGGAGAAACCAGGCCCTCATTTTCCCTATCAAACAGCCCAATTAGTACCTCTCCTCTCCAGTGAGAGAAGCCTTAAAGTATGAGAAAAGACTCTGATTCAAATAGTTGCCAACCCCACGGGGCGGGCCTCACACTGCTTTCCATTTTGATGGCTTTCAAGGGGTAAACAGAAGGATGCAAAGAAAACGTAAATAGAAGTAACTGTGCCAGGTGAGGCCTACCTCAAAATGAGGACATTGTGGAGTGAGAACTTAAAAAATAGAGCCCAGTTTCGTCTCAGCAGGACCATGAGAGGCACAGGCATGCACACCGCAGTGTAGTCCTGGATGTGTTCACTGTCACTGTGTCTATTCCACACCTCACACACAGACCACACTGTGAAATTTTTCTATGCATGTAGACACCACTGCAGAACAACAGCAAGGGGTCTGTGACATGGCACACACCGGTGCCAGGCAACTACTAAAAGCAACAGCACTGAGAAACAAAACTGATGGTCTCACCACAGCTCACCCGCGGTGTTCATTGTGTCTCTGACTCAGCAGCCAAGGAAGAACGAACACCACCCACAATCTAGAGAAAGTCCACCTTCAAGGCAGGTTTGACGACTTAAGAAATGGGAGGGAATCCAAAGCCTTTGAAATCTGTTAAAGTCACCATCTCAGAAGTTGTACAGAGAAAAAAGCAGGAATATAGGCTCCTTGCACGCAGTCTTGACTCTCATTAGGCATCGTAGGCAAGTGCTTACTCATTCTGAATTAGGATAAAATGACCCACAAAATGAGAGTGGGGTAAGGATTAAAAGAAAAGGCTTTGGTGGAGATCTGGAACATAGTAAGTGTCCCATAAATGTTCATGCTATCACAATGGCAGACAGCCCAAGCATGGTGGCCAAAGGCTATTAAAATAATTACCAAACAGAAAATATTCACAAAAACCCTAGGAAAGATTCAGCACAGAGTCTGCATTCATCCTACTGAATGACAGAATGATTTCCATCTCCATGACTGACAAACAATGATGTATCAGGATGGGAGAGCAAATAAAATTATACGATTAAATTGACCTTAGGCTTCCCAGTAACTACAGATTCCTGGCAACGTGCTCCTCTAAAGGTCCTGCTTTGTGCTGCTCCCTCTCCCTGGATTTCCATCATGCTAACTATGAGCAGTTGGTATTTGTGGCTGTTCTCTGAAAGCCTAGTGGCTGATCTGGCGTGACAACCAGGAAGGCCAGACAAGGCACTCCAATTCATTATGTTCACTTAAACTGTAACCCTCTTTTTAGGGTAAATGCAGGCAGTAGAGCTGCGAAGGCTAAGTGGCCTGGGGCTGGCGGAAGCCTACTTGTGGCCAGGCTTTGCCTCACCCCAAAGCAGGTTGTTCCTGAAAGCTAGGTCATAGCACTTTCTTCTCTGCCCCCTTTCTTCACTGGTAGCTTTCCTTCCTTGCTGCACCTCTATTCTTTTCAAAAGCACAAGCTTGTCAAAACCCCACACCCTTGTTTGTTCTTATGCCCACACCATCGCCATCTCACCTATTCATATGCCACACTGTCACAAATACATGTTTCTTTTTTCTTTTTCTTTCTTTTTTTTTGCAGAACCGGGGGCTGAACTCATGCCCTTGCACTTGCCAGGGAAACACTTATTCCACTGAGCCATCTCCCCAGCCCCCTTCTAATATATGTTTCTAAAGTTCAAACTTTTACTTAAGTTCACCATCCTACACAGACTGGATTCAAGTTCACCATCCTACACAGAGATTTTCTGCTCAGCATTACCAGAAGAGTTGGTCTGGGCTGCAGTCCTCCAACCAGCTAAATTTGGTTAAGTTTACATGTGTGCATGACTTTATAAAAGCAAGCCTTGCTGATATTGTTTTCTGGCACACGTGAGGTAAAAACCTCTTTCTCTTCTCTGTACCCCAAAGTCGTGACCTCCAAGGCCTCTCTATATTTCACTGTAGGCTGTTAGGCAAGATGGCGGCTTCCTTGGGTCACCATGAACCCAGGCACCCAGAGCTCTTGTGTACAATTTTAAGAAACTATACTAAATAAAGCTGAGGTTCAAAATGGACCAAAATGACTAAACAGACTTTACTTCATATCAAGGTTAAAATAGTAGTGAAAATCCTAGTTTCCAAAATATTTATCTTCAAAGCTTTGCATGCACAGCACATATAAGTTGTGACCCTACCCACAGTGGCAAAAACCCCATGAATCATGAATTAAAGCACCTGCTTAGGCAGATGCAGGGGTTAGGGCCAGGGGATCCCCAGCCCTGCCCTGGGGCAAGCTGAGATGACAAATGAGCCTGAGCCTGGTGGTGTGTGCCTGTAATCCCAGTGCTTGGAGGCTGAAAACAGGAGGATCACTATAAGTCCAATCTGTGCAGTGAGACCCTTGTAGACCCTGTACTAAATACATAAAAAAAAATCCCATGAATCAAAATGAGTCATAGAAACACAAATATTAAGCCCACATCTCATATTTATTTCATCTATAAAAAAGGGAAAAAAAGGTTTTCTGTAACTGATACAACTTTCAGTTTAAAAACTGCTTTCATAAGGAAATGGCAGAATGTATGCCATTGTTGAAACATGGTGAACACATAGAAACTCATTCTCCTATCCTGTCTTGGGCATATCACAGTTTTCATAATAAAAAGCTAAAAATAACAACTGTTATTTTGTTCTGGTGAAATTAGAACTTCATTATATTTCTGTACAAATCTATGAGTTCAGCCATCAAATCATACCTTGTAGACATATCAGTGAACATCTAATAATTTTAGGGAAATTTTTGATTTGAGATCATTATAAGAGGTCTCAGATTACTTTTTTCAGGTACCTAATAAAAGTCATATTCGTTAATTTTATACAAATGTGCCCCTTACAGTTTTCTCATTTGCTTACTTGGTTGTCTTCCTAATGAAAACCTTATTTTCAAAGCAAGCAACTGGGGCCAGCGAGATAGTTCAGCAGATGTAAGGCGAGCCCAGGGACCAGGACTAGATCCCCAGCACCACACGCCATGCTGGCCCTGCTGAGCGGGCCATAGAGACTGGGTATGGCGCACACCGTAATCCCAGTGCTAGGGAGGTTGAAAACAAGAGGATCACTACAAGTCTGACCTGCATAGTGAGACCCTATACCAAATACATTTTAAAAAGCCCAAAGCAAGCAACTGGGATCCAAAACACTTAATGAGGGTACAAAGGACAAAGTATAAAGAGAAAAAACTGGGAAAGAAATAAAAACATGCTGCTTGCTTTTCTGTCTGTTTTCTCGTCTTATTTACATGCAGATTGAGAAAACTGGCTGGTTGGCCACAGGCCTATCTGGATATGTTTCTTAAAATTAAAAGCCAAATTTAAATAAAAATGTCCAATGCACCAAATCATTCAAAGCTCAAGAGAAATCCATGTGACAGCTTAAGAATCCTCAGTATGTGGGATAAAATTTGCAGGGCAGAAGGGAGTTTGGAATGAAACATGAACTGATGTAACAAGTTCACCCTACCTCAATAGCTCCCTGGACAATGAGTGAAAAGGCACAACAGTGCTTTTTTGGCAGAGCCAAGCATACCCGTAAGGCACTTACATGCAAAGCTGGCTCTACAGGTCAGGTTGATACCCTCAGCATCTTCCAGTGGTCCAGACTGACTGAAAATCAGTGCCTTTTCCCTACATCGACAACGAATGTGGAAATGAAAAAAGAAGGAATAACTGCCCTTGGGTATGGTGCCATCAGTTCTAATCTGCCCCCCTCGGCCCTAAGCGCTCAGTGCCTGTCCCAAAGCTGTACTCTCTGTGCCTGCAGCCCTTGGTGCCACTCAAGGAGTCACTCCCTGCACTTGGGGGGGATTTGGAATGCAATCAGGCAACCTGCAAGTGACCTCACTCTGACACCTCCATCCCTTATTCCTAGAAAAGGCACCCCCAACACACACACACACACACACACACACACACACACACACACACCCCTCCAGAGAACCAGCTCACATGCTCTCCTCTGCCCCCAAACTCCTCAGTCCTCTCATTCTCCACTGCTGAGGCATTGTGCTGTCTCCCTGGGGTAGCAGACACAATCTGAAGGGACTCGGGTGACTCTGCTCACTGTCTTGCATACCCACGCTCTCAGCATGCTGCTTATCCCACTGCCTCAGCAGTCACAGTGCCTGCCATTCTCCCCTTGACTTTTCCTCTGTGTCTTCATTCCCATCAGCACGCAAACAGGTCAGAATTACCTCTTTGTAAGAAAAACTCCTTAGCCCCAAGTGGTGGAGTCCACAAGTCTGGGGACAGCCATGGCAGTGCGGTTACACCCTGTCTCAGAACAAAACAACAAAAGCATCTTCCCCTGCATTCCTCCTTCGTCACCACTCTCTTCTTCTGAACTTCCTTTTTTAAAAATTTTATTTTACTTCTCAAATTTTTATTTGTTTGTATGTTAGTTTGCTTTTTAAGACAAGTTTTCAGGAGTTGCACATGTGTGTTGGTTACTTGGCTCTCCTTGATAAGACAAAATACCTGACACCCCAAATTAAGGAAGGAAAGGTTTACTTGGCTTACAGATGGTGGAGGTTTCAGTCCAAGGCAGGATGGCATGGTGAGAGACAACAGCTTATGGAGCAGAAGACGGCAAAGCGACAAGAGCATGGGGCGAGGGGTAGCGCCAGAGGAGGCTGTCCCTAGTTGGGTACGCAGGCTCCCTGCCCTAGGGTGGGTGTAGCGCTCACACCATGATCCCAGCACTGAACTATGAATCAGTCACAAATGCTAGATTCAGCTGCCTCCAGAAAGCCTCCAGTGACTGCATGAGGTTTTGGGGTGGCATTTCGACACAGCATTTCACTTTGCTAAATGAAGGTGGGCTGAGTCTTGATGGAGGAATGTGTATTTGTCAAGTGCACCCAGTAGGGAGAAGGATATCCTAGGCTGGGGGGACAGGGGAGATAGCATGAGCACAGACCAAGGACAAGAATGGGACACCGCCTCCCCATCCCACGACATTCTCAGCAAAAGCTAACACTTGCTGGAGAAGAGCATTCCCCTAGACACGGCCCTTCTTTGTGTATGTGATGAGTACAGGGCTGCTACTAGTGATCACAAGCACAGTAACCTGCACAGTAATAAGGGCTCACACAGCACAAGTACTTCATGTGTTCAGAATAACGCTATGGCCCATTGAAAATCGGAGGTGCTATCTGGACCCATGTGTGTTTCCAAGCAGGCTGCCACGTGGCAAACAGGCAAGTGGAGACAAGGAGCACCTCAGTCCTCTGTGCGCTCTGACTTCTTGGTCTAAACTAAAAACCTCCCACTTCTCCCACCAGGCCTCACCCTACTGTTTAGACAAGTAAAAAGCTGTGGTTTTGAATGACATGGCCCTTTAAAAGTCAGAAAGCCACATTCTTACCTCAAAATCCAAGAAGCTTTTCTTTAAAGAAAGGGAAGAAGAAAATATAATTATGAGCCTTAGCTCATCCAGCAAAAATTACTACATAAACTCTACCAAATAATCCCATTTGAAGGCATTTGGAGATTTAATAGAGATAAAGCCTGGGTAAAATGAAGACAGTAATGTGCACCCTTAGGGTATTAAGCAAGCTTAGAATGGCTTTTGACTAGGTAGGAGAATTCAATTCGGTTTGACAGCCTTTAATATGCAGAAATTATAATTGTTAAGAGTACCTTTCTTGAACTTTTACTATGTGTTAGGCACTACCAAGGTGCTTTTCATAATCATTTTATTTAATCATTACTATAGCCCTGAGTAGTTCTAAAGATTATTTACCCTGTTTTATAGACAAGGAAACTAAGTTTTAGAGGATGAAGGAAGAAGGCAGGGTCACTTGTCCTGTTTGCCATCTAGCAACTACACACAAGTCAGCATAAAGGAAATGTGCAGAAAAGCTCGTTGAGCTGCATAAGTATTGGGAAAGATAATACTTAAACTTTTAAAATCATGGAGTAAGAGAAATATTTAGGTCTTAGTGCACTAAAAATTTAGCTGGGATTTTTGTAAATGCTTTTGAATTCCAGGTAAGATAATATTTTATTTTTGAATGAACTAACTAGAAATGATGCACATAAATTCATGTCCTATTTAAGAACTAGAATCAAAAAGAACCAAAATCAGTTCTAGTTGAATACATTTCCATGACTACAATTAATAGGGGAAAAAAAATCATAAGCAAGGTGTACAGAGACTCCTCGTGAAATGCTCTGCCTGTTCAACAATCATTCAGAATTAAGACCAAGGCATACAGTTTGGACTTAACAGCCTGCCACTCTGACTTATGATGTGTCTCTCTTTTTCATCTAATTCTATATATTTTGTTGGTAGAGCCCTTTCTTATAGTAAGCACACCTTGTCTATATACTGTCATTTTTGCTAATGGTACTATATAGTCCTATAGTTTTCTGTTTTACAGTACACGAAATGTATGCATTAGAGTACTGTGTGTCAGAGTTCTGCAAATGAAAGCAAAGGCATCAAGCTAGAGCTTGCTTGGACTATTTGTTTGTGAGAAATCTCACAACGCACATGGCATATACAACTCCTCATTTACACAGCACTTCGTTTAATGACCTCAGTTGCAGAAAGGAAACTTGGTCATTAAAGGAGGAGTTCGTTACCCTAGTGCATTTAGGCACGTTCACTAAGCATGGTGGGCAAATAAACACATCATTCATAAAAAGATGAATGCCTTCAAAATCTGTATTACTTCAACTATGTCTGACAATGGAAAAAAATAGGCCACCTGACTTTTTTTGGATATTGAGGCAAAAAATACATGGTGTACCTGTTTTGATGCAGAAGTGAGTCAGTGGTAGCAGGTCTGATGGGACCTGCTGCTCACGTAGGAACGGACAGAACCACTGTGCCAAAGCGCCAGGAAGAGTTATTAGTGCATTCTTTTTATCAGGCTTATTTCTAAGGACTATTTGGTTCCAACAGTTCCTTGGGTGATAATAAAACTGATTCACTTGGAGTTAAATTAATTCTCAGATATAAACAAACTCATTAGAAGTGATATTACCTTTGAAACTTTTGGATATGTAGTAATGTCCCATAGCACATGAGGGCGCACATTTTCCCAAGAGTTATATGTACTCTTCTGAATCACAGGAAACAACTGAACAATTGATTTTCGCTGTTGTTCTGGACTCTTTGATTGTTTCATGTATTTAATGTTTGTCTTAGATTCCCAGCCAGCAAGGTTCTTTACCACACACTTTATATGTCTTTTTATCCTTAAAGTATTTACTGTAGAGCAGGACCTACCAGTGGCTCTGTTCACATCAGTTTCACTGCCAAGGATGTGTGCCATTTCCAGCAAGTTTTACAGAGTTAAGCAGGTTCATGGTTCTGTGATATCTTGTTAGTAGTATTTTAGTTTCATTGGTCCCTTGTAAAGACCTGCAGGAGCTCCCCATAATCCTTTTCCCACTGGGTCTTCTTACATTACATACTGTCCCACGTTTAGTTAGCAGTCCTGTCATGCACACAGGCCTTTTCTCATTGTAATGCGTTACTGTAGGGATAAGCCTTGGTCAGCAGTCACAGCACTCTCTTGGTGGCTCCAAAGGCTGCTACTCAGGCCGTGTTCATAGGAACCCAAGTGCCCCTCAGGATGCCTTTTCTCTTTCTCAGTAATGACATGTTCAGTGCAGTTCCTGTCTTGAGACAAGAACATTTCTGTGCATCTCTGGTAGTTAAGCTTAGCCCTGAGTTTAAGAAGCCTAGGAGAATTTACAGTATGGCCCCTTCCAAGTCCTTGTTCAACAACAGGTATCCTCTGGAGTAGCCTCTGGGTCACTTCTTCCCATTGTTCCCCTGTTGGTGGTTTGGAATCAGTTGTCACTGTCGTGCACCATGTGGAAAAGGTCATAGCCAAATTTAAAGCCAAAGGATTCCAAGTCTCTGTTACAAGAGAATATTAGACTCTAGACTATCTGACCAAAGCACTATAAGCAACTTTTCTTCAAGAAAACTACTACTACTTTTATCATGTTTAAGTTAACACTTAGTGGATTCCACTATCTGAAGCCAAATATAAGCCTGTCGAAATCTTGGGGCAACTAGAAGTGGCATCTGAGTAGTTAAGTGTTAGCAAAGAACTCTTTGTTGCAGCACAGTGAACCCTGGGTCTCATTTTTGTGGTTGCCAATTGTGAACACTCAGGTGCTTCCTTCTCATCCTGCCAGGGTCTTCATATGCCTAATTGGTCAAGACATGTTCTTGTAGACCCACTAATCTGGTATATTCTGTCCCTATTATCGCGTAACACATCATACGTCGAACATATCTAATTATGTAACTATATATGTATGAGCCCTCGAAGGAAATGTATTTTATTTACTTATCATTAACCTCAAGCACCACTCTTAGGTATTCCCTAGGATTTCCTCATCTGTTACACAAGCCCTCTTAAATGCCTCCTCCCATAAAAAAAGTCCACCTCTATCTCCTTCCTGTACCTCTAGATCCATACTCCCTACCTACTCAGCCATATTCCCTAAAAAGCAACTTTGTGTATTAATCTGTATACATAGACTTTAAATTCAATCTCATTATTCTCTAAAGTTTACACCATTTGTGATTGTTAAATTTCAGTTGGCCACTTGTAAATATTCAAAGAAAATTAGAACCCAGGAGAGAGTAAACCTTTATAGTCTGTACATATTTTGTTTTTAATTTTGATAATCCTCAAGACCCTATAAACAGCATCATTGGGATTTGCAGGGAACAGCAGTGATCTTACAGGGATTTGTGTATATTGTGTGTGTGTGTGTGTGTGTGTGTGTGTGCGTGCGTGCACGTGTGCGTGTTATTTGAGGGCCTGACTCCAGAGCCTCAAGCATGCTGGGAAACAACTCTAATACAGAGTTGCATTCTCAGCCTTTTTTATTTTATTCTGAGACAGATTCTCACAAAATTGTCCTGGCCTGCCTAAAATCTGGGATCCCCTTGGCTTTCGATCAGAATAAGTTGAGGAAGTGTAGGAAAGAAATTGGCGAACTGTCTGCAACTAATACCATAAAGCCAGGACAGTGAAGCTCTTAGAGACAAGTGTCCAAACTTGTTTATTGCAAAGTGTCAACCCTGCAAGTTAAGCCTGAATAATGAGGTTTTAGTTTTTTAAAAAGCAACTCAGACATTAACATCTTTTCTCTTAAAAACAACTCACGTGCCCTAGGTTCATCACCACCCCATGCTGTTGTTCTCTGCAGGAGACAGGATGAACTCTAGGCAGCAGGCTACAAAACACAGAACACTCCAGATCATCTCTATTACTGGCCTGCTACTGAAATATATGTTCGGTGCACAGGCTTTTTAATTGAAAACTTTTTTTTTTCAAAACTCAATCATACCTTGGTATAAAGCACTGAAAATAAAATGCCAGTTTCAGTTTTTAGTACGCTAAGCACTTAGAAAACATGAGAGGTTAAAGACAGGCAAGGTGAGGACACTGAGGAGCAGGACAGATGGCCATCAATATTTAGGGGACACAGGTTCAGATGGGTAAGTAGGGCCAACTTGACTAGTGGCAGCCCCTACATACCCCATCAGACTGTTCAGGTGAATCCCACTCCCTGGGGCAGCCATTAGCAACTTCCTGCTCTTTCTCCACCTGGTCACTATCACTGTCCTGGAACACTAGGCAGTGTCACTCCTCAGAAAGCCCCCTTTGCTCTCTTTCCCCACCTGAAAGAAAGATACCTGAAAGCTGGCTTCTCCAGCTAAAGTCAATCCACTGTTCTCTAGAGGACTAACACTGAGCTCAGTGGCATAAGCACCGACCTGGCAAGTGCAAGGTCCTGAGTTCAAAAAAAGGAAAGAAAGAAATAAGAGGACTAATTCAGTTCTGGAAGTCTGAATAACTAATTCATTCTGTAAACATGTCCTCGAGGCTTACAATGGAGCAGGCATCATGCTGAGCTGCACGGATGAAAAGATAAATAAGTCAGGGTCCCAGGACTCCAGCTGTTGGCAGTTTGAGAGCAGAGACAGATGCCAATAGTGAACACAGCAAGGCTCCAGTGTTCCAGGAGGAAATAAGACGAGGAAAGAGAAAAGAGACCATGATTTGCAGACAGAACACCAGTCTTCTCCCACTGCTGCTGCAGCTCTGAAGGCCATTACCATGCACTACTCCTGAGATTCTCTAATGTGCAGTTGAAACAACACAAGCCCCCAACTTGGGCAGCAGTGGCTAGGAATGTGTGCTATGCTGCTTGGTAGCTACTATGTGGTGGTAGGTCAACTTCCTTAACTCTTCTTGCTGTAGTTCCCTCATAACTAAGAAGGACATTTTGGATCTAATAAACACAGTGTTTTTTTTAAAGACAGAGGGCCTATCACAGTGTCTGGAACACGATATAAGCTCAGTTATCTGTCTTCCTTATCTTCTAGATATCTGAGTCTCATGTTTCTATGAAGTACCCACTCCATATGCAAGAACCTGCTGTTCCCTAGTAACACCACAGTTGAAGATGTGCAGTTTCACTGCCTCTGGGACTGTTACATGGGTCACCAGAACTTCGGAGAATTAAGCAATACTGAGAATTGAGCCTTTAATACCAGTTCTGTTAAGCTTGACCTTGGTGTCATGGTGCGCAGCATGTACGAAGCTACACCAATTGCCTCATTCAGGGTATAGCATCCAGAACAGTCTGACTAACTGTGCTGGAAGCTGAGCACTAAGAGCAGTGAGTGGCTCCCATAAGATGGCAATTGCTAAGAGGCTGTTCGGCAGCGAGACTTTAATTCTGCCAAGTTATAACCTTTACAGATGCTGCTAGATAGAGCTCACCTTGCAAAAGGAGTTGTCCTTCATGATCCTAAGTTAAATTTCCTGTCACACATGGGGTAGATTATGAATTTAGATTGGGGAGACCTAGCAATAAACTTCTAAAACCTGTTTCCACAGTGGTCATTCAAAACCTGCTCAAATGCTCCCAGTTTAGGCAATGGCTGAGGCCCCTATTGCTAAATCTAAATACTGACTCCTCAGCCCCCCCCCCCACCTTGCCACTTTCACCCCTTGTATTACTAGATGCTACATTCAAGCACCAGGAGTCATATAAAATGTGCCACCTCTTAAAACAATCATAGTTGGATTAGCGAAGGTCTGCCTCTCGCCAAGGGGTATAGCCACCAGGCTCGACCACAGAGGAAGAAGCCAAACATTCTGAGTGCAGCAGAAAACACCTTCCTTCCTCCACACCTCAGGAGATAAATGCTAAGAACAGAGGGTGAATATAGAGGAAGAAAGTAAGAAGAAAGCAAAAGACAACAAGCAAGACAGGATCGCAAGAAAGGGGCAAAGGATGCCGTTCTCCACAACTCCAAATACAGTCCTCTTGATGGCAAAGAAAGGTACAAGACTCAGAACAAAGCAGGACTGGGCAACAATGAAGGATCCTGGGAAAGAAGCACTAAATATTACAAGTTATGCCTCCACTGTAAGGCAGTGAACAACTTCGCTAGTAAATAGAAACAATTGTCCTTGTAAGTCCCACAAGGTTAGAAACTTTTGCCTCCTTGACTATTCAGTCACAGCTGAAACCAGGCCCTAGAAGATGCACATTATGTATACACCCTCTCATTTAATTCCTAGCATGATCCTATTAATAGGACTTTCTCCTTTATAGAAGAAGCGAAACCCCTTGCTTTGTGTAACATAATTTAAGCCAGAACATGAGCCAGGTATATTTTATTCCTACCCTCAAATCTGTTCAAGACCAATTGCCTCTTTAACCTCTAGTACTAAAAATCACTGTAATTAATAGCAGCCTCCTTTACCCCCAGGGTCACACTGTCCTGGGCCTCACCGTTTCACTGGAGCCAGCTCCACTGAGCATCAAGCTTTGTTCCTCCCTCTCTCCTGGTGGAGGCCAGCTGGGTCCTCTCAGAATCACATGGCCAAATTTTAAATCTCTGCAGTTCAAAGATATTTGCTGTGTGATCTGACATTTCTCACGCAGAGCCTCAATAGCCCTCATATACACAAGCACAGCAGGCCGCCCTCCCTGCTGAAGTAGGACACCTTTTCTGGTCCCCTTCTGTCACATCACTGCACAGCTGCAAGCCGGTGGCACTGAGGCTCTGAACTCACATTGATTTTGCATTGGTTTTGTGTGTCTGCTCACACACACAATGCTCAGCTCGACAGTACCACAAATCCACATGGATTCCGCCTTGAGGGGTTCCACAAAATGAAACAGTGTCATTCTAAATTGGAAAGGCATTCTTCCCAAATGACAAACATAGAGCTGCCTCTTCTAGGTGAGGAGGTGGTGGCTATGAAGGGCACCACTGCCAGCACATGGTTGTCACAGGCTAACCAGTACTTGCTGCAGCTCACATCACACCAATGTGACTAATGGCAGAAGGGCAGTGACACTGCTGGCAGCCAATACTCACGCCCCTCTTCCCGGGTGAAAACCACCTGTGTATGCATCTAAACTCAATCTCCACAACAACCTTATGAGGTAGCTATGATTAATATGCCTATTTTACAAACAATGGAACTGAGGCTTAGATGGCCAAATAGGCCTTCCAAAATACCTCAGCAGACTACATCTGAGAGAAGACTCAAAGTCAGACCCTCTGGCTCCACTGTATTCCCCTTTGACGCTACACTGCACCATGAAACCTTCCCTGTGGCTCCTCGATGTTTTCCAATATGGAAATAACTTGAGTTTCATACTTGGTTCTATGCGATTCTACCCACCAGAAATACCAGGTAAACTGAACTGGGAAGCATGGCCTGGGAACACACACACATATGCGCGCGCATTCTAAGCCTTCTAACGGCAGATCACGCTTCTCCCTGTACCGCAGAGCCAGCCCCAAGCTGCAGCCCTTCTGCCACTGCCACGGACTGGACTGTGTACCCCACACACAGTGGATCCCTACTTCCCATCGAGTGTGTTCAGAGATAGCTTTCCAGGAGATGGCGAAGGTCAGACGAGGTCGTAAGAGTGGGACCCAACCTCGTACAATTGGTGTCTTTATTGGAAGGGAAGGGACACGAGTGATACAGTCACACAATGTATAGGTAAGCAAACAAGCCTCTGGAGAGCCCAGCCCAGGCCAGCCTAGCACCACGGTCTCTGTCTGCCAGGCTGCAGAATCTTGAGAAAATAAATGCCTGTTGCCTTGAGCTACCCGGTCTGTGTTCCTTGTTACCGCATCCTGGCAATCCAACCCCTGCAAGCAAACTTCAGGTCTTTTTTGAGGGAAAGTGCCATATTTATTGTAGCAGTCATGTATTTCTCAGCCAGCTACCATGCATAAAACAGGGCTAATGTTTTTACTAGGTTTTTGTTTTTTTCAGTATGTCACTGATGAAGTTTTTGAGTGTTACACCCCCACATTCTTCTCACAAGCCCAATATTAATTTGCTTCTTTGTGCAATTTAGCATGGTGTGACCATTTATAAAGAAATGGAGCCTGTCATTCTGGTCTTCTGAATATGGGCTGCTTGTCATGACATGCCAGTTGCTATTATGATGTCTCTCAGGCAGATGGTTGTTCAAAACGAAGGGGGGTGGTGAATGAAAGCAAAAGACAGGAAAAGGAAATTGTGGAACTGTCCTGCTTCAAGGTTGTATATGGTGAGATTTTTGGACTTACATGTAAACATAATAAATACATAATTCTTTATGCCTATTTTTAAAATACATTCTAATTTTTAAATGTTTTTTTACCATATTCTGTAGGGACTTAAAAGTTCAACATATCAATACTTGATGAAAAATACCTTTTCCATATTATGCCTAAGATGTTTGATATGCAGACAGATAGTGAGATTAAGCTCAACAGCCTAAGTTGTATGGTAATAACAATAAGCTTGTCCTCTGGATGGTTAATAACCTAAGTTTGCAGACCAAAAATTAGAGAAAAAGGAGGGCCTCAAGGAAAGCCAACATTTTGGCCCTAGCCTTCCAAGGTCAATTAAGACTCAGGACATATGAGAACTTGTACTGTAACATCATGTAACTTGGCAGTGTCCCAAATTTTCTGATCAAGGAGATTATGGGGACAAAGAGGAAAGTGATCGATGATGTAGAGTGTGCCTAAGGAGAGTCACATGGAGAGAAAACATTCTCTCAGGCTTTCACAGAGAGCACATTGGCCAAGCAATGGCCGTGACTCATCCACATGGCTGACACTGACAAAGGTTCTACAATCTGAGGTACAGGATCTCAGGATAAATCCTGGGGGGATTTCACTGACCTTCTCAGACCAAAAAGCTACAACTCTTGTTGCATAGGTCTTGCTTTACCTTGTTCTTAACCATCCAGCAGAAAAGTATAAAAATGAAATATAAGAAGTAAAGCCATGCTATTATGTTGAACTGTAGGGGACTCAGGTCAACAATTTCTGACATTGCCAATCAAGCAGAAGACCCAATACTATTATGGGCTACTGGACTCTTTTAGAATATTTTGCTGAGTTTATACACCTATAATATTCAAATAATGAAACTTAACAAAAAAGGGGATACCGATGAATGTCCATTTGGTATCTGTGCATTCAAAGTGATTAGGATAGATATATAGTTACATTCTCTTAATTAATACAGTGATTTGTTCTAATGGTGTTTGTAAATAGGATATCATGTCTGCATCTTGTACAGCAATTAACCACTAGGAAGAATGCATGCAATGTGTTAATTATTGAAACTGTCCTACCAATTTGATTTGAAACTGTCTCATTGCTATTTGTTTATCAATAAAATTATGGGGGGGGGGAAATGGACAACTTGGGCCAGGTAGATAGCTCAGCGGTCTAAGCACCTGCCTAGAAAGCAGAAGGATCTGCGTTTGATCTCTGGCACCACAGGTCACACACTAGCCCCACCCCTGAGTGTGCTGAGCTGGCCACCAAGACCAAGCATGGTGGTGCACACCTGTAATCCCAGTTCTGGGGAGGCTGAGACAGGAGGATCACTACAAGTCCAAGCTGTGTAGTGAGACCCTGTGTCAAATACATATTAATTAATTAATTAATTAATTAAAGAAAAACAGAGAATTGGTACATAGGTTCAAAAAAGGGCAGCAAGGATTTATCAAGAACAATAGGCCTGAAGGCTGCCTGTTCAACTTCTACCTGCCCGTGGCATGGGAAATGCCATTCCAGGAAGTTCCCAAAACCCTGATGGACAACAATAGCAATGCAAAACCAAATCACACAGGATAGACTTGGGGTATTATGGCCCCTCACTTCTTTTGTCTTCCTCCAAACAGAGAATTTTGCAGCTGGGCAGCAAATTTTGCTGGCACACAAAACCATTCCCTCCCCAAATGGTCTGCCAGGTCTTTGCTCTCAGGCCAAAAGATGATAAAAAGCAACCTCTGCGTGAGTTGAGAATCATCAATACTGGAATTCAAATTCCCAGCTCACCTATGAAAGTGAAGCGTGGAACCTACAGGGACACATGCATAGTAAGCAAGCCTAGGGGTCCCTGGGGAGAAACACACCAGTGGAGCAGAACAGTAAATGTCGCATGCCAGTGGCTAACTGGAACCTCTAGAGAAAGAAAGGTGAGGGACCCAGCTGGTGGCAAAGGGAGCGATTGGCCACTGTGCTCCCACTGTCCTGCTCCCAGTGGCGTCAGAGAGGACAGAGTCCTGGCAGTGGAGTAGAACAGCAGATGCTGTGCAATGGCCCAGAGGAGCCAAATGAGCATGGGCCTCGAGCAGCGTGGGGTCTCTGTCTCAGGGGGCCTCAGAACTGGGCACGCAACAAGGAAACATACAGGGTAACAGAATGTGGGTGGCTGCTGGTGACAACCAGAGAGTTGCTGGCTGAAGACTCCAGCCCATCCCCACATCCTGAGGCCAAATTAGCCCTTCACCCAGCACTAATCCTACTGAAACCTTGGCAGGTTACTTAGCACAGATTTGGTTTGGTTTTGTTTGTTCGTTTTGGTACAGGGGATTGATTTCAGGACCTTGTGCTGGCCAGGCAGACACTGCACTGCTGAGCTAAATCCCCAAACCCACATTTGGGTTCTGACTTAGACCCTACCACAGAACTATGGACACCAAAGGAGTTACGTTGTTTCAGTTTGGTTTTTAGTTGTTTTTTTTCTCTTTCCTTTTTATTTATTTGTTTTTATGTTTGCTGGTTCTGGGTTAAGCAGGTTTTGATTTTTGTTGTTTGCTTTGTTTTATCTCTTTTTTTCTCACTTTCCTCAACTACTTTTTGACTTTTCTATTTTTTCATGTAAGTAAACAATGTCTCAAGTTTTTCCGGTTCACTTTGATATTCTTGTGCCTTCTCTTTCAATTGTTTTCTCCTATCTTCTCCGAACTCCCAAAATTTCCCTTCATTTCTCATCTCTCTTAAGTCACCCCCCCACACACACACATACACATAATAAAATCACTCTACTAAGAGGAAACTCACTGCATACAAGTTCCTGGTTGATGTTGCATTTTGTTATATAACTGTAGATCTTCCTCTTAAATTTAAAGATACCAAATTTAAAAAAAAACTAGAAGGGCTGGGGACACAGATCAGTGGAATAAATGCTTGCCTGGCAAGCTCAAGTTCCTGAGTTCAATCCCTGGTACCACCAAAAAATAAATAAACAATAAATAAAGGTACCAAATTAGTTGTTACACAGTTTGTCAGTTTCTAAGCTGCATTTGATGCTATTGTTACTGCTTTAACTAGGGGGTTGTACTCATTATTATTAGTTGTTCTCCCTCATGTGACAACATTGAGATTGTCCAGGGTCATAATCATTGCCATAGTTCACTCCTGGATGCTGGGCTTAACAGGCAACAACTTTTCTTCCCTCATAGATTGGGAAGGTAGGATCTTAAAGCGAACTCAAAGGCAAAGAATCAGCTATACCTAGAAGATATAAGGATCAGTCATTTCCTAGGGAGTCCTTGATACCAGTGATACAGCTACCTACCGTGAGTAGTTCACAAGCACAAACACAAAAAATTAATTTCAAAAATAAAGAAAATGATAAGACACAGAAGCAAAATAGAAACCGAGACCTCCAGCCTACCCAGTGCAAGTTCAGGGGACAACCAGTTGGAATAAATCAGAAACCACCCACCCAAACTATCTGAAATGATGGATAGCATCAGAAGTAACAAAACGGGTTGGGCCAGATAACTCAGAGGATTAAAGTGCCTGCTTAGGCAGATTCAGGAGCTGGGGTTCGATCCCAAGCTTGCCTGCCAACCCTGCCCCAGGGGTGCCCTGAGACAGCGAGTGAGACTGGGCGTGGTGGTGCATGCCTGTAATCCCCACATTTGGGAGGCTGAAAACAGGCAGATCACGAGTCTGATCTGTGTAGTGAGACACTGTAGACCCTGTAAACCCTGTACTAAGTGCAAAAAAATCCTAAAAATTAATCTACCATTGACT
>NW_004524641.1:11702045-11703075 GCF_000260255.1 Octodon degus
TGGGACAGGTAGCCTGAATGCAGCATAAGGGAGACAGACTTGCTCTCTGTTGCCATGGTTGCTGGTACTCCTCCATTTGCTCTCTGCTCTTCACTATACAGTAAAAAGATGGAGGATCTTAGGAAAATGATGGAAACTATAAATGCCCAACATAGGAAAGAAATGGAATTCATGACACAGATTCAAACAGATACACAGGAGATTAAAAATTCTATTCAAAGTATATGCAACAGAATGAACCAATGTGAGGGCAAAACATCAGATTTATAAGTCAGGAGTATAGTTAGCAAATCACAAAAAGAAAGATTTCTTACAAAGAGAAACCATAAAAATCAATCCAACAGCTAGAAGATGTGTAAGTGGTCTCAATTCACAGATCAAAAAGAAACTGACTGGCAGAATGGATCAGGAAACAAGATCCAACAATATGCTGCATTCAAGAAACCCACTGAACTCAGAAAAAGAAAAATACATAGACCAAAAGTCAAAGGATGGAGAATAATATATCATGCAACGGGAACCCCTGTCTCTCACCATGCACTAAACTGAAATCAAAATGCACCAAAGATTTCTAATATTAAAACAGAAACACTAAATCTAATGGGACATAGAATAGATAAAACTCTTGAAGACACAGGTATAGGCAAAGACTTTATGAACAAAACCCCAATTGCATACGAAATATTACAAAGATTCAAGAACTGAGATTTTATTCAAAAGCTTTTGCACAGTAAATCACCAACAGAACGAAGAGACAACCCACAGATTGGGAAAAAGGTTTTATCTGATGTCCCTCAGTCAAAGTTCTAACAATCTGGAATACAGAAAGAACTAAAAGTATAACACACTCCAACTTTTAAGACTCAATCCAAAAATGGGCATCTGAAATGAATGGTTATTTTTCAGATAAAGAAGTACAAATAGCGGGCTGGTGAGATGGCTCAGTGGTCTAAAGCACCTACTTAGAACAAGCTTAGCAAAGCACAAGGGACCGCGGTTTAATCCCCCAGCACCACAAGCCAGCCAGCCC
>NW_004524641.1:11703294-11717213 GCF_000260255.1 Octodon degus
AAAATAAAATAATTTTTTTTTAAAAAAGTACAAATAGCAAATAAATATATAAAAAAAAAATTTTCAGTATCACTGGTTATTTAAAAGATGCAAAGAAAAACAACCCAAAAATTCCACCTCACTCCAACTCAGTGCTGATCCCTTTTAAACTATATTGAGGTAACTCTAGTTGTTTTCAAATATGAATGTGTACAGGCATGAGTCAGCTAGGGATACTGTTATAATGCAGGTACTAGTTCTTTGGTCCGTAATGGTAGCTGCAATTTTCCTGTTCATTCTCCCCCTCCCCTGCCCCATTATATCCTCCTCATCTTTCTGCTCCTCCTCCTCCTCCTCCTCCTTCTCCTCTTTCTTTTCCTTCTCTCATGTTTTAAAATTAATTCTATTGGTTGTTATAGTTTGCATCTAGTCTTCCCCCCAAAGCCTTATGCAGTCTTGGGTTGGACTTCTAGAGTTTGTGATTAACTCATGATCCACTGAGATTATGGGTGTGACTGTTGCTGAGATTATGGGTGTGAGTGCTGCTAGGATTATGAGTGTGAGTGCTATACCCAGCCTGGGACAGATAGCCTGAATGCAGCATAAGGGAGACAGACTTGCTCTCTGTTGCCATGGTTGCTGGTACTCCTCCATTTGCTCTCTGCTCTTCACTGCTGCCATGAATAGCTGCACTGGGTCTCCACGTGCCACTCTGCCTTGGAGCCAGCTGAGTATGGACTAAAACCTCCACTAACTGTGAACTAAACAAACCTTTCCTTCCCTCATTTTGAGTGTTAGGTAATGAGAGAAGAGTAACTGGGACATTGGTACGCTCTTGATATACAGAAGAGAATTTGTGCTTGATGTATCATGGTATATCTTGAATCTTCTTTTTCCCCATTCCCCTCCCTTCAACTTCTCTTCCCTTCATTTACACTCTCACCAACAAAGAATCAACTGGAATCTCTTCTTATTAAAAAAATTTTTTTTCTCACAGAAGGAAATCAACAATATAATGAGGAGAAAATCCACAATGAGGAAAGAGGTTTGCCAGCTGTCCCTCAGACAAAGGGCTACTATCTAGAATAAAGAACTCAAAAAAGAAAAAAATCAAACCTCCACATGTAAAGGCCCAATCCAAAAATGTGCATATGAAATGAATAGGCACTTCTCAGATAAAGAAGTGCAAACAGCAAATAAATATATGAAAAACTATTCATCATCACTGGTTATTCAAGAGACGCAAATTAAAACAATGCTGAGATTCCATCTCACTCCAGAAAGAATAGTTATTATCAGGAAATCAACCAATAAAAAATACTAGAATGGCTGTTGGTAACAAGGGACCCTTCTCCACTTTTGGTGGAAGTGTAGACTGGTGCAACCACTGTGGAAACCAGTGTGGAGATTCTTCAAAAAACTAAAACTAGAGGTTCCATTTAACCCAGCTATTCCTCTTCTTGGTATCTTTTCAATAGAATTTAAAGCATTATACCACAGTGGTATGTGCAGATCCATGTTTATAATAGCACAGTTTATAATAGCTAAATTGTGGAAACAGCCCAAATCCCTATCAATAAATGAATCAAAAAAGTAGACGTGCTTCTGTTTATGCAATGGAGTACTCTCAACCATCAAGAGGGATAAGCTTGAGACATTTCTAGGTAAATGACATACTTTGAGACTATACTCTTAAGCGAAATAAATCAGACACACATGTTCAACTATTAAACAATTTCTCTGGTGTGAAAAACTGAAAGTATAAATAAGGACCAAAATGTATAATAATAGATACTGTGAAATAGGAAAAAATGTTCAAATGGAAAGGGAAACTAGGCAAAAAGGAAGAGGGCAAGAGGAAGGAAGGGAAAAGGAAAGAAAGACAAGCTTTTATAAAGAAGAGGAAGAGGGGTTAAAGGGAAGGGAGGGGAATATAGAAAGAAAAGAATCGAGATATTTCATATATAGACAACAAATTCCTATGATGAATGTTATCATTATGTACATCTAAAATGTACCAATAAAAGTAATTAATTAAAAAACGTTGAAAAAAAAAACGTTGAGGGCCGGCCTGACAGTTTAGCAGACTAAACATCTGCTTAGGCAGAGCACAGCAGCTGTGATCTGATCTCTGGGTATGCCGTGCTGGTCACGCCCCTGAGGCAGGCTGAGATGGTGACTGAGACTGGGCATGGTGGCACGCACCTGTAATCCCAACACTTGGGAGGCTGAAAATAGGAGAATCACTATGAGTCTGATCTACATAGTGAGACCCTGTAGACTCTATAGACCCTGTCCTAAATACAGGGAAAAAAAAATATTGAGCTTTAATAAGTTCAGCCATTCCTCCGTAGACTCTGTTCTCTTTATCACCAGCCAACTCCATGTTGGACAAAATTATTTAAAAACTATGATTAATAAAGCATTTAGGAATGCAGGAGCTAAAGAAAAAATGGCCAATTAAATGTAAGCAAAGCACAGACTTAGTAATGTGCGGCCAGTACAACCATGGTATGGCCTGCCTGATATTTTTGGCAAAAATCTGTTTTTTTTAAGTAGCCAGGGCACATGCATGGGAAGCCCAGTTGTATGGCACTATGGACCATGAGAGGCTTGGTCTCATTTTCTGTAGGTCTTATACAGAAAGAAGGAGCAGAGCTTCAGACATGCATTGAAGGCAAAAGAGTAGACTGTTCACAGTTTGGTTCAATCTTTAGAATTTTTGTCAAGAAAATGATGCTACCTTGAAGATACTTTACAGCCTCAAAGAGAACAAAGTTGGGCTAAATCAGTCTGCACACACTCAGGATATCATGTCCAAGGAATACTGGAGCCTGCCATACCAACTGCAGGTCTATTCTACTGTAAGCTCTGAGACGTGGGTGACTGTGCCTGGCACTATGAGGCCACATTCTCTTTTTTTAGAACTCCAAAAGAAACACACCAGTATTGAAACTATAAGGCGGGCTTCAGCAACCCTTACTTGCGGGCTGATCCTGCCAGCCATCTGTTTTCGTGTGGCCTGGGGCTTAAGAATTTTTACATTTTTTAATGGTTGAAAATTTTTAAAGAATATTGTATGACCCATGAAAATGATATATCC
The DNA here is from genome assembly GCF_000260255.1 of Octodon degus. Classification (NCBI taxonomy): domain Eukaryota; kingdom Metazoa; phylum Chordata; class Mammalia; order Rodentia; family Octodontidae; genus Octodon; species Octodon degus. The sequence continues at coordinate 11,706,377 of NW_004524641.1, forward strand.
AAATTTCAGTATCCATAAATACATGTTCTTGGAAGCAGGCAGACATATTTGCACTGTCTCTGGCTGCTTTTATGCTGCAAGAGCAGAGTTGTAATCACAACAAAGCCCATTATGGTTTCAAATATTTAATTTTTGGTCACTTATAAAAAGGTTTTGGAACCTCTGCCATAAAGTTAAAACTGACCTAAATACAACCCACAGATTTTAAATTATGTACAATAATCCAGGGCACCAAGACATTTGCTGAGCAGTGTCTAGGCTCCTAAGTGCTCTGGATGACAGCAGGTTGCACCAACCCAGGAACTATTTTGTAACAACCACTACTGTCACCACACAAGTGACAGAACAGCTCAACCCTGAAGTTTTCAAGAGCTAAAAGGCAGTCCTCCACCACATTCATCATTTCTCCACACATAGGACCAGCATCTTAGCATTGCTGATCACAAATCCCATTACTGAAAAAAGAGGACATGGGTTCTAGAAGATACTTCTTTCTTATTCCCTCTTCAAAACTGCATCAATCTTCAGGAAAAATTTGGAGAGTAAATTTTACAAAAGATGCATATCTCATGATCTGATGGAGAAAATAATAAAAAAAAAATGAGCTTTCTCTCTGGTAAAACTTCCCTCATCACCACAAGAAATAGAAGAGATGGTTTACAAATATTCTTTTTTTGTTTGCTTGTTTGTTTATAGACAGGTGGCTGGTTACAGAAACTTCATGAAGATATTCACAGTAATTTCCTCAGATCAAAGACAGCCCTGAAATAAAAGGACACAGGAGACTCAACTACTAATTCCTGTGCGATCTCACTCCCTCCCCTGCAGCCGTTATTAGGCCCTGCTTCATTTGCAAAGTCATAAGACAGGGCCAGCTAGATAGCTTAGTAGACTAAGTGCTTGCTTAGGCAAGTGCAGGGATAGGGGTGTGACCCCAACACCAAATGACATGTTCCCCCCCCTCCCAGGTACACTGAGCAGGCCACCAAGACTGGGCATGGTGGCACATGCCTGTAATCCCATTGCTAGGGAGGCTGTAAACAAGAGGATTACCATGAGCCCGAGCTATGTAGTGAGACACTGTGTAAGGGGACCCTATACCAAATATATTAAAGAAATAAAATCACAAGACAACAAGCACTCTTGATTCATCCAAATACAAGCAGCTCTCTACATTCCTCCTGCCTGAATTCATAGCTTGAGGGCAACTGGTTAAGCTATGTGCTTCCAAATGATAAATTACACTAAACTCAAATGAAACACAAAGGAAGAAAGTCACAAGGCTTCTTTGCTGAAGTACAGTCACAATTTCATTGAATTCTGTGGCTGTACAGAAGTATCCAAGGATAGAAACCACTTGGGAATAATCTGAGCCCACATCAACTCTAAAATTGAATTCCTAAAGAAAAAGGAATCTCTGGCCCTCGTCCTATGCAAGAAAAGCCTCTATCACTTCAGTATCACATGGAGAAATCTTTGGTTCAAATAAATTACTTTTAATCCGTGATGTAGAATACACAATAATATATTAAGGTTATTTCATAGGAGATTCACCAGTCCAGTGACTTGGAGATTGCTTACATGAAAGCAAATGTAAATATGTACTCTCATATGTGCTATTAAATGTAATATATTATATTACAACTTGATGAGCATAGGGTGGGGACAACTCACAACTGATTTGTTCTGGTATCTTATATTTTCTCTTTCACTTTCACCCTGCAGATAAATTTTTTTTGCAGATGTGGCTTATTTTATATTATCCAGACTGATAAAACTGACACCACTGTCAGAGAAGGGTGGTGTCACATCAGCATGGTCCCAACGGACAGCGTAGGCTTCCACCTCGAACCAGCTTCTCCTCAAATGCCTCACATCACATTCCCTTTTCATAAAACTCTTGTTCTCTCTCTCTCTCTTTCTGTCTCTCTCTCAAATCTCTATTTTAGTTGCCAGTGAGGATTTAAATGTTTCTGGAAGAGTCATCAAAACTGACACAGCTGTGAATGACTGACAACAAGCAAGAGGGGAGAAACTCACATCAATGTTTGTGCACGTTGCTCACTGAACAACTTCTCAGTCCATCTGCATTAAATGGGTGTGCCAAGAGTCAGCCACATCGGCAGATGCCTGCGCGCGCTGCTTGGCATGCACACTGGTGCTAGCCACACTGATAACAGATGAAGCATAAGTTTTCTAAAACAAAAATTGGTAATTTTAAAAAATGATTGATTCTTTGCATTTTGCTCCTGTCTCTACAATCACCAAATTGGTATAGAGGAATGAACCCAGGGCCTTCATATTGAGCTACATCCCCTGTCCAACCCCAGCCCTTTGATTTTTGTTGTTATGGTCGCTGTTGTAGTTGTTGTTATTGTTGAGGTAAAGCCTCACTAAGTCACTACATTGGCCAGCCTCGGTTCAAACATGTGATCCTCTTCCTCCTGCCTCAGCCTTCCAGACAGCTGAGACTCTACGGGTGCACCACCACCATCACACATCTCTTTTTCAAAACAGGAGCATCTGTCATCCACACTTGGGACTGTTCTTCCAAAATAAACATGTGTAGAACCCCACGAGTGTCATCTTACTGAGAAAGACACCCTGCGGTGGGGCCTGCATGTGTATTTGGAAAAGCAAATTGGGTGACCGCAAAATAACTTCCCTGGTTAAGGACAATTATTCTAGATCATTTTTCCAGGGAAATGACCATAGACTACACATGCACACATACAGAATGATATAATGCTACTTAGTCCCTGTGGCATTCTCTGTGTGTTCTCCTTTGTGATCCCTTCCTTCCTTTGCATTTCTTTGTTGGTTTTGTTAAATTGTTTTTGAGATAAGGTTGGATCACCTTCTGACTCTTGGATTACCTTCTGCCCTCGGCAGCTTATCATAAGTACTCATGACCTAATGTTAAGTCACATGCTGCTTTATGTGCTTTTATTACTGTTCATAACTTGGCCATCTGTATCCACCCTGATTATGTATTACTGTTTGCTGAAGAACCTAAAGGCTCTTATGTTGCCCTGGATGGTCTTGAACTTGTGCACTCAAGCAATTAAACCACCTCAGCCTTCCAAGTTGCCTGGGACTACAGGTATGTGGCACCTCCCCAAGCTCTTTTCTTTGAATCCCTGTCCTTAAAATTATTGTGGAGTAAGATGGGTTACCAAAAAAAATTTTTTTTGATGGCGAAGGCCAGTGTCAAGTGAGGTCAGCAGCCCCTTTCAGAATGAAGCCATTTTAATACAGTCACTAGACAAGTAACTTTTTGGTGGAGTCTGTATGTTGCGGCAATGGCTAAGAACACAAGAGTAAGCGATGGCCTCTGGACTCTTCAGCAAACACTAATATATTATCGGCTGATACAGATGGCCATGTTATGAACAGTAATAAAATCACATAAGGCAGCATGTGACTTAATATTAGGCCATGAGCATTTAGGATAAGCCTCCAAGGGCAGAAGGTGATTTAAGAGTCAGGCCACACTCCAGAGAGGGCCAGGATATGGGGAATGGGTAGAAACTAGGTAGATAAGCAGAGGAAGTAGGTGTTCTGGACCAGGAACACTGCACAAGCCAGACAGACACCTTGGAGTTGTAGAAAAGTCAACTCTGTTGTTTTAGAGCAGTAGAACATGGGAATAACAGTACTCTAGGATAATGTTTGGGGTCTTGGGGATAATGTGTAGCAAGCAAAATGCCTCTAAGACCAAAGGTAATAAGGAGACCAACGAGAGCAAACAGGATCTTCCTGGTAGTGGTGGATGTACAAAGAACTCTTGGAACTCAGGGGCCAACTGCTTTGAGTTTCCCACCTTATACAAAATGGAGGCAACAAACACAGGCAGAGAAAGAGAATGGAAGCAAATCAGAGTAGCCAGTTGGAGTAGGTAGACAGAGAAATGCCCCGGGGGGACATATGCACTGGACACAAGGCTTCAGTAGATTGGAGAGAGGAAATGACTTCTCTATGGAGAATGAAAGGCAAAGTAAAAAAAAAAAAAAAAAAAAAACAAAAAACAAAAACAAGAGGGTGAAAACCAAATCTGGAGAAGTAGCCCATTGAAGACCACATGAGAAAATTCCTTAGGAAAGTGGAAGACTATACTGCCAACCCTGAAGCCAAGGAAGAAGAGTCAGAACAAGAGCCCACCAACACTATCTCATGCAAAAGAACAGTCAAATGCTGTGGAACTGATTCAGTGGTATTCCCAACAACTGCTACCTGCCTCCAACCCATGTTTGAGTTCTCTCCTTTAATCATTAGCCACTACCCTGACTGTCCACATCAACTGCTTAATAAACACAGCATTTAAAAATAAATATCAGCAGAAGTTAAATTATTATTTGCAGATGACATAATACTCTACATTGAAGACCCCAAAAGTTCCACCAAAAAACTTCTAGATTTAATAAACAAATTTACTTCTGTAGCTGATGCAAACTCAATACTCATAAATCAATAGCACTCTCATACACAAATTAACTCACAGAGACAGAAGTGAGGGAAAGCACACCTTTCACCACAGCAGCCAACAAAATGAGATACTTGAGGATCTAACAAAGGAAGTAAAAGATCTGTACATGGAAAACTACAGTACTCTGAAAAAGGAGATCAAAGACAATATCAGAAAATGGAAAGATATTCCTGGCTCTTGGATATGCAGAACCAATATAGCAAAAATGGCTATAATCTCAAAAATGTTATACAGATTTAGTACAATCCCAATCAGAATATCAATAACATACCTCACAGACTTAGAAAAAAAAAATTTCCTAAAATTCATTTAGAACCAGAAGAGACCTAGAAGAGCAAACGCAAAGGGGTCAAACACCTCTACTGGAAAAAAGACAGCTTCTTTAATAAGTGATGCTGGAAAAACTGGATTTCCACATGCTGAAGAATAAAACTAGGCTCACATCTATCACCATTCACTAACCTAAAATTAAAATGAATCAACGTTCTAAATATTAAAACATAAACACTAAATATGCTGGAAGAGAGAACAGGAAGGTAGAATTCTTGAAGACACAAGTGGAGAGACAGACATTACAAACAAAACTGGGCAACAGAGGCAAGCAAGGAGCATCACAATCCCTGACTTGAAACTATACCACAAATGTACTGCTGTGATACAAACACCATGGTTCTGGCAAAACAAAAGACAAACAAACAAAAACAGAGGTGTTAAAGGGAGAGGAGGAAAATGGGGGGAAAAAGAATCAAGATACATCATGATATATTAGGAAAAATCCCTGTGATGAATGTGATCTTTATGTAGACCAAAAGTGTACCAATAATTTTTTTTAGAAGTAAATAGAGGAGGATAGTGGAGAAGGGGAGGGGACAGAAGGAGCAGGTTATCAGCTGCCATCACAGACCAAAGGAATCAGTACCCGCATGGTAACAAGGTCCGCAGCTAACTTTGCCTGCACACACTCATCCTTGAAAACAACTACTGCCCCCTCAGTACAGTTCAGAAGGGGCCAGCATTCAGTTACCAAAGATGTAATCGGAGGAGGGAAAGAGAGCATGTGAATTCAAGTACACGGGACCTATGAGAGGCCTGCTTCACCCCCGCTCAGACTGCTGGCTCAATGATGGCATCGGAGCCCTTTGTACATGTGGCAAGGACTTTTATGGAAACAACACCAACTTTTGAACAGGTGCCCAGACCCATAAATCCCTCCGTAAACTTCTACCAAATTTAATTATAGAAAGGCTTCACACACTGTTACCTACTTGGTGGCTTTTCTAGATTTTACAAAAATTCTGACATCTTGAAGACTGTATCCATGAACTTTATATTTACACAGCACTGGGAGTTTACAATCTCATTCTACCTCCCATTCATTCTCCTGTAATATTGAGTTTCTCTCTAGATTTTAGATTGCAATTGCTAAAATACTTTTTTGGCCTAATTGAAGCCAAACCTGAAAATGCAACTGTAACCCCAAATGGAAAAGGCCTGCAACTAAGGCAACTCATGGACAGCACTGCTGTGTAGATAACCAGGGGTTGGGAAGGCTCACTGCCTAAAGAAAGAGTGGGGGGACAAAGGAATAGTCACATCCTAAACCAAGCACTGACACTCAAGGAAGAATCTTCCCTTCCTTGGAGATGCGCTCAAGGGTTCCATATTTCCTCTTCTTATTTTTGTAAGTGTATTGAATAACTCTGTTTCAACATACCACTTTGAGGTCTTTTATTATTTTTAACAGTGCTACTGACGCTATATAATTTACACATTTTGAAGTTCATATTCAGAAATAGAAGAGACTTTCATTTTATCCCCGTCAAGAAATGCTTCATTAAACTCCCCCAGGAATAGAACACGACAGCCATTTCTTAAATCTCCAGAAATACAGGGCTGTTATGACCTCTGATGATATACCCTAATATCTCAGTGGAAAAACATGCCCTGATGAAATCCTTTCTGTTAAAATTCAAACTACCAGCACAGGTGAAAGGAAAGGCTTTAAATGCTACATGTCGAAGACAGATGGAAACACCATAGCAAGCCCTCTTCATCGACTTCATCTGGAGGAACATGACAAGGAGGTGAGCTCCATTTACTCATCCAAAGTGGAACCTACACAGCCTCCCACCCCATTGCCCCCTGGCTCTTGAGGGTGTGCTTTCCCAAGGGTCTCCAGAGCCAGTACAGGTCTGTTCATCTTTCACCTCAGTGATGGCATGTGCACCGAGGCGGGCTTCTTTTTCAGGTAGGAGAGAAAAGCAACTTACATGCTCTCGCAGAACCTCGTCAGGGTGCTGGGCTTCTCCTGGTTGCGTCTCTGCCGAAACCAGCGCTGAATGCTTCGAACATCCCAGTCCAGCTGCTTGGAGAGCCCTTCCAGTCTCTTCTCATCAGGATGCTGTGAAACATGTTACCAAGAAAAGCATTTTCAATCCACGCTCATGTTCACCATAAACAGATCTTCCCTTGTGTCTGAGTTTTTTCTCCTATGGTTATTCTGTGCTGCTGAGATTTCACTGTTTACCATGAGGGTCTAGGCCTGCCATGAGCAGCAGAACATAAATAATCACTAGGTGACTCACCAGGAAACACGATGGAAAACCATGAACCTCTCATAAAGCTTGCAATTCTCCTTACCAGCAATGCACTTCCCAGGAGGCAACCAGCAACCAAGTGACTGTGTCAGCCCCAGCAGCCCTAGGAAAGTGGGTCTGAAGGAGAATTTGCAAAGAGACATCATTTGGGTATTTCACTTCCTCAAGGAAAAAAGTTAGACTCACCCATCAAATAACAGGACAGATGAAAAGCATGGAAAAATTCCAAAGTACCTCACTCAAGCCTAAGGAACCTCTGTACCAAGCATACTTTCTCTGCCTTCATTCCCCATCCTCCACATATTTCTCAAGGATTCCTTTTTTTAGTTAATGCCTTCAGCCAAATACTACATCAAGTGTTTCACTAGGACAAGACATTACTTGAAAGGCAAATGTGGTAAAGCGAACATAGTCCCGAGACAACACAAGTTCAGTTCTTCACTTGGCAAACTTCCCTGGGCCTCAGTTTCCACATCTATAAAACAAAGCTTGGCAGTCAGCCTAAATGGGATTGTGTTAAGAACTAAATACGCAAATTTATGTAAAACTGGACACGTGTTAGCTCTCTTCTCTCTTCTTTCTCTCAATTATGTTCAAGGGTATCATACCAACAATCAAGTAAGGGCGATCTTCTATAGAAAAAAGAAAGCCATGTGAGTTCCAGTCCTTTATGTACTCTATTTTAATATTAATGATCAGGGAAATAAGCAAAAGTCGAGGAGAGAAAAGGCAAGCAGGTGGCGTGGACATATGACACCATGCTAAAAGCATCTCAAGCACTCAACGGGCATGTGTCACCCTCAGACTCGTATGTGGAAACTCTGCTCCCCGATGTGATAGATTGGGGATTCGGGACATTAGTGGCCTTGTAAGAAGACACACGAGAGAGCTATCCATCTCTCTCTCTGACACGTGAAAAGACTTCTGCCAAAAACTAGAGCATGCTGACACTTGGTTCTCAGATTTCCAGACTGCAGAAGTGTGAGAAATAGAAGCTCTCTGTCAAACCACCCAGAGTACAATGCTCTAACACAGCGGACTGAACTGACTAGGATACTCAGACCTACAGCAAATGGCCCGCAGGTCCGAAATGTCCTGACCTTGTGCCTATGGTATCTGAGTTCTTCCTACGATTGAGGACACAACTTACACCTCCATATCTCTCCTCATCAAAACCATGAGAACAAACCCCTGTCCCTACAACATATGTTACCTACACCATTTTCCTGGAGAAACTCAGTTTTAATTTTAACCTACTTTCTAAGTTTATTAACAAAAAAGAAAATCCATCTACCAAAGTGATTATAAATTAAAAAATGGTCTGAAGTTTCACCTTCCAACTCTGTTCCTGTTCTCTCACCCCCTCATTTCCCTTTGTTAGCAGGTAGCCCTGGTTAGTACAGTGGTTCCTTTCCAGAATGACTTCATGTACCTACAAGTAAAACTGAACAGGTGAGCAAAAGACATTTTTATGTCTTCCGCTGGTCACACAAATGGTTGCAAACTATGAACTTTGTTCTGGACTTTAGGTCTTTTCACTTTACACTACATCCTTGGAATGTTTCCATCTCACTGTTCCGAAGATGCCCACATTCTTCCGTAGAACTAGAGGGCTACTTTCTTACACATTCTACTATTAATAGATATTAACAAAGCATCCAAACTTTGGCAATAAACAAGGCTGCAATAAATAAACGTGCCATTGGTCACTATGAACTGATTTATCTGTGGAATAAATTTCTGGAAGTGAACATCGTAGGTCAAAGAGCACTACACTTCCATAATTGATTTTGATAACAAAAAATTATTCCAGTGATCTGATGAATTCACACTCACAAGCAAGAGCACCTGTTTTTCAAAGCTTTCTCAGTGGCATGAATCAATCACATTTTTGTATTTTTCTAGCCTGGTATACAAAAACTGTACCCCAGAAAATACTTTTTTTTTTTTCTTTTTATGAAAGAACTATGTTTTTTCCTATGTTTTAAAAAAATGTTTTGTATTTCCTCTTATTATGAAGAATATGCTATGTCCATTTTTTTCTTTATTTGGTGATATTTTCTTTATTGATTTGTAGAATTTCTTCATATTTTAGGGCAACTACACTTTTATCTGCACTATGAGTTGCACACTTTTACCAGTACATCATTTGTATTTTAGAATTTGCTTAGGGTACGTTTGCTTGTTTTACTTGTAGATGTGTGCCTAAAATATATGCTTGAATTTACCAGTCTTTTCTAAAATAGCCCCTATGTTTTAAGTCAAAATGTAAATAGCCATCTTTATGCTGAATGTTCAAAAAGTTCTCCCAGGTTTTCTTCTAATATATTCAAATCTTTAGTGCATTTGAATTAATGCTGAGATATCTGGTGTGACGTATGATTGCACCTTTCCTTCCAGATGGCTAGCTACCCAACACCCCAATACTGTTATTCATCTTCTGCTCACTGAAAAAAACCAATCTACTCTTCAATTGATTTATTATTCATGTACCAGGAATATGCAGTTAGTTTTCTCAGAAATCTTTATTTTTCTACATGAATTAGCTTGTTTTCAAAATAAACAAATAGTCATACAAACAAGCTTGTTAGTATTTTTAGTAAGATCAGTCCGACTTCTTACGTTAATATAGGGTGAATTAACATCTCTCCTCATTTGTTGTTACATCCTTCAAGGTTTGAAAACTTTCCGCATGTCTATCTTGCACATACCTTATTATATTTATTCCTAGGGATTTTGTTTATTTCTATCATAAATAATATATTTTCTCGTAATTTTTAATTGCTACTTGCATCGATATGAAAGCCAAAGGCTTTTTTTTTTTTAATTGGAGTTTATCAGTCCCTGTTTGCAGTATACAACATTTACATTCCTTCTGGGAAACTGGTCTGGTTTGTAACACTTTCTTGTTCTTTTTTTTTTTTGCAGAACCGGTCTTTGAACTCAGGCCCTTGCCCTTGCCAGGCAAGCGCTTATTCTACTAAGCCATTCCCCGGCCCATATAACACATTTTAATTCTTTTTTCATCTTCTTTCCCCTCCCTCCCTGCAATCTCCACCCATTTCTTTTGATCCCTTTCCTCTTGGGGGGAGGGGGCTGCACCTTGGCAGCCCTCAGTGCTGACAGGCCTCCTTTGGAATTGGCGCATGCTCCTAACACATCCCAAGTGCCCTTGTCAGCCTGTTCCCCTCTTTCCCTCCTCCATCTCCTGATCCTCTTCCCCTTTAAGAAAAATCTATCACCCAAACTTCCTACTATCTATCTTTTATTTTGCCCTATATTTTTACTCTGGGCCTCTCATATAGAAGAAACCATGCGATATGTCTGCTTTATTTCACTCACCCTTATGGTCACAAAGTGCATCTATTCTGCCATATACAACTGGCCCTTTATCCTTTACAGGAGAGTAGTACTCCACTGAGTGTAAACACCACATTTTCTTTAATTCTGTATTTGTCATATTCTTTGTAGTTTTCACTGAATTCCCTTATATTTCTAGATACAGAATCACCCAATAACATATTACTGGAATGTAAGATCCCAAAACTAAAATTTTAATTTTTTTCACCAATACCTAAATTATAACAGGACTTAAATAAATTATTTCTAGAATGAATTAATTTTCTTTTTTTTAATTTTTTTTTATTTTTCAACAAATAATACACTACATATATTCTTCTTAGTGGTTAATTGCTGTACAAGATGCAGACGTGTGATCCTATTTACAAACACCATTAGAACAAATCATTCTATT